>NW_025919666.1:36354-387778 GCF_907164915.1 Impatiens glandulifera | reverse complement strand
TTTGTTTTGTTAAGTTTTATTTAACCGATCTAATTTTATCTAACAGTATTCTTGCTGAAGAGGTTCGTAAAATTGATTCTGGTGAAACATTCAAAGGTTCTGCTCAGAATGTGGAAAATAGGGGAAAAGGTAATGATAGAAATTTCAACCGATGTAAGAGCAGATCTATGTCAAGGAGCAGGAGGAGTCAGTCCAAGTCTGGGAGGACATTTGAGTGCTGGAATTGTGGTAAACAGGGTCATCTGAAGAGGAACTGCAAAGCACCTAAGAAAAACGGTGATGATAAAAATGATGAAGTCAACGTTGTTACAGAATCTGTCACTGATGTGTTACTTCTGTCTGTTGATAGCCCGATAGATTCATGGGTTTTGGACTCAGGAGCGTCTTTCCACACCACTGCTCACAAACAATTAATGGAGAATTATGTGGCTGGAAACTGTGGGAAAGTTTATCTCGCAGATGGTGAGCCACTAGATATTGTTGGCATTGGTGACATCAAATTGAAGATGGCAAATGGTTCTATTTGGAAGATTAATAAGGTGAGACACATTCCAGGTTTAATGCGCAATCTGATTTCTGTTACACAACTTGATGAAGAAGGTCACAATTTCAGTAGTGGAAATGGTGCGTGGAAGGTGACTAAATGAGCAATTGTTGTTGCTCGAGGTCACAAAACTGGAACGTTATACACGACTTGAACTTGCAGAGAAACAGTTGTTGCTGTAATTGATGACTCGAAGAACAGTGAGCTATGGCATTGCAGGTTGGGCCATATGAGCGAAAAAAGGATGAAAATTCTTTTGAAGAATGGACAGATTCCAGAACTGAAGTCTGTTGAATATCAGTCATGTGAAAACTGCATTATTGGAAAACAGAAACGAATGAGTTTCTTAAAAACTGGGAAGGAGCTCAAGAAAGAAAGATTAGAGTTGATACACACTGATGTGTGGGGACCTGCAACTGTTTCTTCTATTGGCGGATCATACTACTATGTGACTTTTATAGATGATTCAACAAGAAAAGTATGAGTTTATTTTATGAAGCACAAGTCTGAAGTATTTGTTATTTTCAAGAAGAGGAAGGCTTTGGTTGAAAATGAAACAAATCAGAAAGTTAAGTGTTTGAGATCCGACAACGGAGGTGAATATATCAATCTAGATTTCAAAGAATATTGTGTTGTGAATGGGATCAGTATGGTGAAGACTATTCTCCGAACGCCTCAAGAGAATGGAGTAGCTGAACGAATGAATCGAACATTGAACGAGCATGCTAGAAGCATGAGATTGCATGCAGGGCTGCCTAAAACCTTCTGGGCAGAAGCTATTAATACTGCTGCCTATTTGATAAACATGGGACCCTCTGTTCCTCTTGAATTCAGAATTCCTGAAGAAACATGGAGCAATGAAAAGGTAAATCTTTCTTATTTGAAAGTGTTTGGTTGTTTATCACATGTTCATATTAATGAATGTGATAGGAGCAAGCTTGATCCAAAGTCTAATAAATGTTTTTTCATTGGTTATGGTGATATCGAGTTTGGTTATCGTTTCTGGGATAATCAAAATCGGAAGATCATTCGTAGCAGAAATGTTATCTTCAATGAACAGGTTCTCTACAAAGATTGTGTTGGGAAGACATCAGATGGTGATTCCAAGTTGGAAGAGACTGGTATAGTCGATTTAAGATATTTTTCAGCTGAATATATACTAACTGTCGAAGAAGAACAATGTGTTGTTGAAGATGAAATCGTTGAGAACGTGGCCCCAGAGGTAAATCGAAAACCGGATATACAGTTGAGAAGATCATCAAGGAATCGAAAACCAGTTGAGAGATGGTCTCCATCTCTGAACTATATCTTGTTGACAGATAGAGGTGAACCTGAATGTTATGAGGAAGTAATACAATCTGATGAATCGATTAAGTGGGAGTCTGCTATGAAAGATGAGATGGACTCTTTGATGTTGAATCAGACTTGGGAGCTCACTGAGTTACCAAAGGGAAAGAAAGAACTTCACAATAAATGGATCTTCATGATTAAAGAAGAACATGATAAAACCATGAGGTACAAGGCAAGGTTGGTTGTGAAAGGATTTCAACAGAAAGAAGGTATTGACTACAATGAGATCTTCTCTCCAGTAGTTAAATTGATGACAATCAGAACTATTTTGAGTTTGGTTGTGAAAGAAGACCTTCATCTACAACAAATGGATGTCAAAACTGCTTTTCTTCATGGTGATTTAGATGAAGAGATTTATATGCGACAACCAGAAGGATTTGAAATCAAAGGAAAAGATGAGCTTGTGTGTAAGCTTCAGAAGAGTCTGTATGATTTGAAACAGGCTCCAAGGCAATGGTACAAGAAGTTCGATAGCTTCATGAAAAGTAACAATTTTTTGAGGTGTGAAGCTGATCATTGCTGCTATATCAAGAGGTTTGATAAATTGTACATTATTCTTCTTCTCTACGTTGATGACATGTTGATTGATGGAGCAAGCTTGTATGAGATTAACAAGCTCAAGAAAGAGTTGTCTAAAAAGTTTGCAATGAAGGATTTGGGTGCTGCTAAACAAATCATTGGGATGAGAATTTTCAGGGATAAAGAAGTTCTCAAGCTTTCACAAGAAGAATATGTGAAGAAAGTTCTTAGCAGGTTCAACTTGTATGATGCAAAACCGGTTACTACCCCCTTAGCTAGTCACTTCAGACTATCTAAAGATCAGTCGCCTTCAACAGAGGAGGAGAAAAATTACATGTCAATTATTCTGTATGCCTCTGCCATTGGTTGTATTATGTATGCGATGGTTTGCACAAGACCAGACATAGCACATGCAGTGGGAGTTGTTAGCAGATTCATGAGCAATCCGGGTAGACAATATTGGGAAGCAGTAAAGTGGATACTACGATACTTAAGAGGAAGTACTGGTCTTGCTTTGTGTTTTCGAAAGTCTAATATGGGTTTGGAAGGATATGTTGATGCTGACAATGGTGGTGATGTTGATAGTAGGAAGAGCACAACAGGGTACATTTATACTCTGGGAGGTACTGCAATCAGTTGGGTTTCAAAATTGCATAAGATTGTTGCTCTTTCTAGTTGTGAGGCAGAATATGTTGCTGTGACAGAAGCTGGTAAGGAGATGATATGGTTACAACCTTTTTTGCGAGAATTGTGTCAAGACTACGAGGGAAGTGTGTTGCGATGTGACAGTCAGAGTGTCATTCATTAGGCAAAGAATCATGTTTATCATGGCAGGACGAAGCATATACAGGTTCATTATCATTTCATCCGGTCAGCTTTAGAAGATGGAGTATTAGCTCTTGAGAAGATTCCCGGGAGTGAGAATCCAACTGATATGTTGATGAAAACTGTGACAAATGAGAAACTGAAGTTGTGTGCAACTTCAGTTGGTCTTCTTCGTTAAGAAACCAAATGGAAAGCCACTACCTCTATATGGATGACATTGTCTGATCCAAACTACTATATGGATACGGGTGCTACCTCTCACATGACAAATTCTCAAGGTAATTTATCGTCATATTCTCCCTTGATCAATAGTCATAATAATTCAATTATTGTTGGTGATGGTAACAAAATTCCAATTCATGGTTATGGTCACAAATCTCTACACCAAAACACACTTCAACTAAAAAATGTCCTTCATGTTCCAAAATTAGTCAAAAATCTCATCTCCGTTAGGAAATTCTCTATTGATAATAATGTTTCCATTGAGTTTGATCCTTTTGGGTTTACTGTGAAGGACTTGCAGACGGGGAGCAAACGAGTGAGATGTAATAGTAGTGGCAATCTCTACCCTTTTCTCACAGATCGTCAAGTCTTCTCTTCTTTCACACCGTCAGCTTTTTTAGTTATTTATCCAAATATATGGCATTCCCGTCTCGGTCATCCGGGAAATGCATTTTTAAATTCATTGCGTAGTAGTAATTTCATTCAATGTCCTAAGGCTAAACATGTTTGTCATTCTTGTCCTTTGGGTAAATTAATAAAATCGCCTTTTCCCGATTCTACGTCTCATACTACTATGCCATTTGACATTATACACAGTGATTTGTGGACATCCCCTATTCCTAGTTCTCTCGGCCGTAAGTATTATGTTCTCTTTCTTGATAATTACACGAATTTTTTATGGACTTTTCCGATCTCTTCTAAGTCTCAAGTCTATAAGTTATTTATTCTTGTTCGAACATATATTTGTACTCAATTTGAGAGAGAAATTAAGGCATTCCAATGTGACAATGGTACTGAATTTAAAAATGTTCGTTTTGAAAAATTCGGTCACCAACATGGTATGACTTTCCGTCTTTCTTGTCCTTATACCTCTCCTCAAAATGGCAAGGCTTAAAGAAAAATAAAAACAATCAATAATATTGTTCGCACTATTCTCTGTCATGCATCCATGCCACCATCTTTTTGGCATCATGCTCTCGTAATGGCTACCTACCTTCACAACATCTTACCTACAAAGCTTCTTGGTTATAATTCTCCAACTCAGATTTTGTATCAAAATCATCCTAACTACTCTCATCTTCGAGTTTTTGGGTGTTTATGTTATCCTCTTTTTCCACCATCCAAAATATACAAGCTTGAACCTCGGTCTTCTCCTTGTGTTTTTCTTGTCTATCCGCCCAATCATAAGGGATATAAATGTTTTGATATGTCATCTCAAAAAATTATAATAGCCAAACATGTATGGTTCGATGAGTAAGCATTTTCTTTTTCCAAAATTCATACTCCGAAATCTCACACATACGATTTTTTGAGTCATGATTCAGGTGCCCTTAACACCCATCTCTTGCATCAAATTCTCACCACACCCGAGCACCAACACCAACCCACAACCACCCCCCACTATTCTCCTTCTCCCATAACATCCCACACTCACCCTACGAACGAGTCTTCAAACTCTCCCACTCCTCCTTCTCCCGTAGCATCCCACCCTCACCCTATGGCCACTCGTAGTCGTCATGGAATTGTCAAACCCAATAAAAAATACCAAGACCACTCTCTTCACATTTCTACCTTTGTATCACCCATTCCAAAAAATTCCGTACATGCTCTACGTGACCATAATTGGAAAATTGCTATGCAGGAAGAATATGATGCGCTTATTGACAATGGTACTTGGGCCTTAGTTCCGCGTCCGTCTAATGTAAATATTATTCGTTTGTTTTGGATTTTTCGGCATAAAACGAAATCTGATGGTTCTTTTGAGAGACATAAGGCTCGTCTTGTTGGTGATGGGAAAACTCAAAGAAAAGGGATTGACTGTGATGAAACTTTCAGTCCGGTTGTGAAACCGGCAACTATACGGATGGTTCTAAGCATTGCTTTATCCAAGTCTTGGTCTATTCATCAATTGGATGTGAAGAATGCCTTCTTACATGGCAACTTGAATGAAACAGTATACATGTATCAACCTTTGGGGTTTAAAGATCTGGCTCGTCCTGATCATGTATGTCTTTTGAGAAAGTCTCTCTATGGTTTGAAACAGGCACCCCGCGCTTGGTATCAACGTTTTGCTGATTTTGCTGCATCAATTGGCTTCAATCACAGCAAATTGGATACTTCTTTATTCATTTATCACCATGATCATGACACTGCTTACATTCTTCTTTATGTTGATGATATTGTGCTCACTGCTTCTTCGGAGTCCCTTCGGAAATATGTCATTTCTCAACTTAGCACTGAATTTGCAATGAAAGATTTGGGTCATTTGAGTTATTTCTTAGGCATTGCTGTTACCCGACACAAGAATTGTTTGTTCTTGTCTCAAACGAAATATGCTCATGACATTATTAAGAAAGTAGGTATGAAAGATTGTAATCCAGCTTCCACTCCTGTTGATTCTAAAGGAAAGATGAGCACTCAATCCGGCATTTCTTATGGAGATCCTACCTCTTATCGTTCTTTATGTGGGGCGTTACAGTACTTGACATCCACTCGTCCGGACATTTCTTATGCTGTACAACAAGTTTGTTTGTTTATGCATGCTCCTCAAGTTGCTCACATGAATGCCTTAAAACAAATCATCCGTTATATTCAAGACACTGCTGATTATGGTTTGCAGTTATACAAATCATCTATTACTTCCCTTATTTCTTATACGGATGCTGATTGGGGCGGGTGTCTTGATACTCGTTGATCTACATCAGGTTATTGTGTCTTTCTTAGAGATAATTTGATTTCTTGGTCTTCTAAAAGGCAGCCTACTTTGTCAAAGTCTAGTGCTGAAGCAGAGTATAGAGGGGTTGCAAATGTCGTCTCGGAATCATGTTGGGTCCGAAACTTATTATTAGAACTCAGATGTTCGGTTACACAGGCAACCTTAGTTTATTGCGATAATGTTAGTGTTATTTACCTCTCTAGTAATCCGGTACAACATCAGCGCACTAAACATATTGAAATGGACATTCACTTCGTTCGTGAGAAAGTCCAACAGGGTGAAGTTCGTGTCTTGCATGTGCCATCCCGATACCAGATTACAGATATTTTTACTAAAGGTCTGCCTAAGATTTTATTTGATGATTTTCGGGCCAGTCTCAGCGTTTGCAAAGCTCCCGTTTCGACTGCGGAGGTGTGATAGATTATGGAAATAATCTTTATATTAGGAATATAAAATAATATATGTGAATAAATTATGAAAATAATTTTATATTAGACATATAAAATAATATCGTTATTATATTATTAGTTTCCTTATTAATCTTTTATAATGTATATATATTAGATATTTCCCTAATGTAAAGATCAAGAAGATTAAATAAGATTCTCCCTATTCTTTCACGATCGAGAGATGATGAAGTTAGTCTCCAAGTGGGAGATTGTTGAGTTATTGAGCCTACACTTATAATAAACTCCACATTGTTAATTAGAGTTTATTGGGTTTATATTTTTTGGTTTTGGGCTTGGGCCTGACCAAAGTTATTTAGGTTTATTACCTGAATGTTTACCCTATAAATATGTAATTATTAAGGGTTAACATTGAGTAGACAGAATTCTAGAGAGATAAAGTGTGAGGCAAAAACTCTGTATTCCTTCTTCTTCTTTATAGTAAATCTGGTGGTGCCTGAAGTGGATGTAGCTCAATTTGAGTGAACCACTATAAATCTGTGTGTTCTTGTGTTCTTCTTTCTTGTGTTTTTACAGATTGTTTTCAAGCAGGTCAGATTTGGGAGATACAAATCCTAACAATTTATAGATAATTTTTTTCACGGTACATTTACAAACAATTATAGGTAACTCTAGAAATACCAATTATATCAAATTCTTTATTATTTTTGTTTTTAATAAATAATATAATTTCTTCATAAATCTTGTATAGATGTTTACGATAGAAGAAAAGTGGTGCAGATTTATATCAAGGAGATATGTTGTATACTAAAGTGGGAATCTGACACTCCGTCGCGATTAGTTAAAGAAATCATAGTAACGTTAAGTATCTTATCAATCAAGGGATAGATGTTCATTCCTTATACAATTAGGGGTTGAGTTGTATTAGTTTAGTTAATCAGAAGAAATTATAAAATGTTTTGAAGCGGCGAATTTACCTAATAACCTAAAGACAAGCCTGAATTTAAAACACATCATGTCATTCACAAAATAGAGTTAATTCTATAACAGTAACTATTATTTGCCAAAAGAAATGCGTTTACTGATACATTAGATCATCTATTAGAGATCGGTAATATAGTAGATTGACTTTTAAAAAATATTTACGGTGATATAGTTTATTGTATTAAGTATGTGAGAAAATGATATTCTTATTTTTTTTTTTAGTTCATTAGCTTATTGAAAGGGAAAAAGAAACTGTTCAAATGAATCTATTTTTAAGTATATCTAAGTTTATTTAGAAATAGAGTTTTAGAGAACACTTTATCTACATCTTTATAAATAAAGTTTATCCTCAAAAGGAAAAATTAACTTAAATAAACTTTTCACTTTAAAATCTTTTATATTTCTAACAGTATTATCATAAAAAAATTAGAAAGTAGCCAATCATAGCGATAATGGTTAAGCAAACAAAAAGAAAGAAAAATAAATATATTTTTACAATATCATTATTAAAGATATCAATAAAGTTAAATTATTATTTTTTTTAAATGAGCTTAATTTTTGAACGAAATGTATATTCATTTATTAAATAAATTAGAACTAATAATGTTTGATAGGAAAAATTAATCAACTTGTTTTTCTTTAACTTAGATTTAAAAAATTATCAAAAAATTATTTTAATAATTTTTCACATAATGTTTATATAATAATAATAATATATTTATCCCACCAAGGTAGCCTATCGACTTAAGGTTTAAGAGACTAAAATGTCACGGATTCGATTCCATCTAGAAACGTTTTGAATTTAAGCTGGTGTCATGCTAGATCTCATTTATTTCAAAATAATAATAATAATAATATATTTCATATTAAATATAAAAATAAAATTTTAACTTTTTGATTTTACAATTAAAAAAATATTAGATTATAATAGCTCTCTCGTAACAAAATAATATTTTTTTAATTTATTGTAAAAATATTTATACAATATTTTTTTAAGGAAATTAATTCAAGTAGAATTTGTTTTCACAGCTTACCGGATCTTTGATTTCCAATAAAAAGTTGAATAACGACTACAAAGAATATTAGGTTGACTACGACAAAATTATGATTATATGGCAGTCTATTTACTAACAAATAGATATCAAGGTTATAAAAATATGTTGTATGTTTAATAACTTATTTTGTAGTTAGGAATTAGAGCCATGCATGTCTGTGTTCAACAAGGCCTGAATCAAAAAAATAAAAATAGGCAATTTTGTAGCAGTAAAGTTCAGTATGCAATAAATAAATATATACAAGAAATAATATGTTACGTCAATAAAAAATAAACAATATTTGAAATAACTAAATAAACATCACTCGTCTAGATGTTTTAGAGACAAAAATATTGATCAAATCTGTATAATCTAATTAACGGACTATTTTTTTCTCAGTCGACAACATTTCTAGCCCATTTAGTCTATCTTGTGACATTATTGATCGAAGATAATTCTTAATTAACTTCAACTTCGAGAAACTTATTTATGTCGATGCAACTGTTACTGGTATGGTTAACAAAATATTATAGGTAATGTAAGTATTTGAGAATAAACCATTCAGTTTTGCCAGATATTATAACATATCACTTGCTCTTTTTTCATCTGTTAAATAACATCTCACGACCAGCAATTCTGAATACAATCATCACCATTAATGTTTGAACGTCCATCGTGACTCAAAAATTGTTGAAGCTCTATACAAGACTTCATCAAGTTAGTTAAAGGCTCGCATTTTAACTTCTCCAAATTCAATAAAAACTCAAATATTTCTTGATATTGTTTAAATTGTTCAACCCGAATTTGAAGCGAAAATCGAGTTTGATCAATTATAAACAAAAAATATTCAACTCTAAAAGACTCTTCTCCAGATTGTGTCACATCATCATTGCCACTTTTATCAAATTGTTTTTTTCTTCGAATGATGCATTTTTCGCGAAATTTAGGTTCAATCCCCATTTCACTTGTCATTTGTATAGCTTCATTCATGGCACTAGCAAATCCCTTTTCTCTAAACTCATCGAAAAATTGATCAAGTTCTTGTAAAAGGTTGATTGCAATATCAATATTCATATTTTCAGATTGGATAAACTTAATCATAACATTTATTGCGTTTACCAAGTTATATCATATTACCATTCCAAGCAAGAACTCAAAACTCTCAAGATTATATAATGATAAGGTCTCATCATCACTTTTTGTTTTAGAATCTTCAGTAATTTCCGCTAAGTCAAGTAAAGCATCTCTTATATGTACAATTTGTTCTTTTATAGCTTTTACACTCTCAACATGACTTTCCTAATGGGTATGTGACAATGTCTTAACAGTCAAACCAGGCACCTTATCTTTAGAAATTTTGCATCTATTTGTAGAGGAATAGAACAATGTATAGATGCGTTGCACCACTCTAAAGAAAGACATGGATTTAAGACAACATTCCACCATATCAACTAATGCCAAATTAAGAATATGATAACCACATGGTGTGTAAAAAGCTCTAGAATTTATTTCAATCAATCTTTTTTGTACACCTTTGTGTCTTCCACTCATGTTAGACCAATTGTCGTACCCCTGTCCTATTACGTCATCAATATCAAATCCAACTCTAGTTAACACATTCATAAGGTTCACTTGATAACCGAAGACCTATTGTGTCATCCACCTTAAAAAACTCAACCCAATATTCTTCTACTTTTGGTGTGTCCATCGAATCATCCACGCATCGTAGCACTAGAGACATTTGTTCTTGATGACTCGCATCTGGAATACAATCAAATATTACTGAAAAATATTTTTCATGTTTAACTTTTACAATGATTGCCCTTTCACTTCTTTTGACAAAGTCTCTATCAACTAATTTTGAATTTTGGGACTTAAATATGTATATTATGATTATATTGCTTCACAACGTCGAACATGCTCCTCCATCAATGGATCAAACTCAACAACTATTTTTATCATTTTCAAAAATAGTCCATGTTCTTGACATAAAGTTTCTCATCATTTCTTCGGAAGGCCAAAGTATTTTTGGCAAGTGTTTTCACAATGGAGATTATTCTTGTTAACACTTGTCTCCAATGTTGTCTTTCTTTGTTGATTTGAAGTTGCATACTGTCATCAATTATTTGATTTTTTTCAGCCTCTTTTCTAATGCAACACAAACAAACATGTAATCCATATGATCTCTACTAACTTCATGATGTTTAAGACTTCTATGTATATAATGTCATCCTTTGTATCCGTCATTACCCAAATTTCCCATTCTACTCATCATTTGTTCAGTCTTGAACAACTTACAGCAGAAGCAAAATATATATCTAATTAAATAGAATATACAAGCCATAGTCTATCAAATGTTTGTCCATTTTCTATTATCCGTGTATAATGCGATTATCAAAATGCCTATTGTTACTATCATTAGGAAACAAAAAATCATCCACTCTTTTTGGACACATATGTACCAAGTAATCTCTTAGTTTTTGACTAATGTTATTCCAATGTCTAGGATTCTCCAAATTCTCAATCGAACTTAATTTTTCATGTTGAGAGCCATTCTCCAAGTTCTCATTCGATTCACTCAAATTGACAGTCTCAACCAATTCTTCATTTTCATAGTGACCCTGTTCTTCAATGACCAAACTATCTCTTAATTCCTCTATTTCTATTATGTTATTTCTACTAAAATATTTGTTAATATCACCGACTTAGCTTTGAATTAATGCCTCCTCCTTTTGTTTTATTTTTTTCTTTTGAGCTCTAGACAAATGTTTAGAAGACATTTTATACAAGATCAATTCTAGTAGCTACAACCAATTTCTTACCGTTGATAGATTCTAAGATTGTCAAAATTTACAATTTCATCAAATAAAGATTGAATTCATTTATCTCTTTTCAAACAAAGTTAATTTAATCAACACAACCTAACTAAACAACGCATTCATTCATATCGTGGAACAAAGTATAGAACTATGATTTCATCGTTTCAATATATTAGAACATATGTTATAATTAATTGCTATGATTTTAATTTTGAGTTCTCGCCTACAAATTACAAAAATTCATTGATAATATAACAAAGAAAAAAATATATTGATGCAAGTAAAGCACTAGAGCTCCACCTATTTCAGGCATTTCATCAAAATTACAAAGTCTATAAAAGAAAATACTTCTTTATTCAGCCTGTAAGATCAACAAATTGAATAATCAAACAATATTTAAAGCAGATGATCAGATTGAGAAGGATTGGAATTGTTTGATAACTTTGGGGCCATGAGATGACCAGATGGGATTGGGGCGACATCCGACATGTTACGCATGTAGAAATCGTGGCGAGCCTTTTGCATCATAATATATATATATATATTAAAATTTTGTCGGCCCCTAAGTAGGAAAGTAAATGGGGCAATTTGAGGCGGGGAATGCATTTACCATCTCCGCCCCATTTTTATTTGGGGAATTTTTTTATACCATCCCCGCCCCATTCGGTTTCGGGGATTCCTCACGGGGCATCGTTTATACCATATTATCAAAAATAAATAATTATTTTATATCATTAAATTATATAAACATACTTTTTTTAATATAATATATTGTAATATATTAAAAAAATTATATTATTATAAAAAATAAACTTAAAACTCTTATAAAATATAATTAAAAAATATATTGGTGATTTTATATATTTAGTTGTGTTTTAGTATTCGGGGCAGTTTAGGACGGAGATACAAATACCATTCTCGCCCCATCCCCGGTCAACTACCGGCCAAACTAGGGAAAAAAATGCCCAAAACGGGGCAATTTGGTTCGATTATCGTAGGGCGATTTTAAATTGTCATCCTTAACTTGAGGTAATGGTCTCTCACGCCTCTAAATAGGTCTGACCCTAAGAATGCCTAGTTTATATATATATATATATATACATGGATGACAACGGGCACTAGCCCGTCGGGTAGTGAAATACTCATTCTCGAACCCAATTTTAATTTTACTACCTGACGGTAGGGATGGTAATGGGGCGGTTCGGGGCGGGGAATGCAATTACCATCCCCGCTCCGTTTTAATTTCGAGGATTTTTTTAATATCATCCCCGTTCCGTTCAGTTTTTTTTCGGTTTCGGGGAATCCCACGAGGCACCGTTAATAAAAAAAAATTTAAAACATAAATAAAAATTATACAATAAAATTATATAAACGGATTTTTTAATATAATATATATTATAATATATTAAAATTTTATATTATTATAAAGAAATAACCTTACTACTCTTATGAAATATAGTGAATAAATAAATACATTGGTAATTTAATATATTTAATTATGTTTATGGTGTTCGGGGCAGAATCGGGGTGAAATTAGGGCAGGTCGGGCGGGGGACACAAATACCATCCCTACCCCATCCCTGTTCGGTTTAGGGGGAAAACCGTCCCAAACGGAGAAATTCGGTTCGGTTTTCGCGAGACAGTTTCAAATTGTCATCCTTACCCGACGAGTATATCTATTTGTATCTTCATCCCTGATGTATCGAGTACCCGATTCCCGACGAGTACCTAATTACCCGATTAAAGTATGAGTTTATATTTATTATCTTCTAAATATACTCAATATACTAAATATTAAAAATATTAAATTTTAATTAAAATATTTAAACTAAAATAATATAAAATTATTATAAATTAAATCTAATATCTTAATATTTAATTCAAAATATAAATTGACCTAAAAATATTAATAAATGTTTTATTTTTAAACAATAAATTTAAAAATTAAATAATTAACCATCCATACTATATAATATAAATTCATATATACTACAAAAAAAATACAAATAAATTTAAAGCTCATAATACAATTTACTTAATTAAATATAAACTTCAAAATATTCAAAAATCATCCTGTCAGTTTTCTAAAAAAAAATATTCTTCTTAATACACTTTTGCATAATTATGTTTTAGAGGTTACCAAAGATATCTTTGTTGCTGCTAAAACAGAGGAAGAATATAAGAAATAAAAAGAAATAAAGGTTAAAGAATAAGTTAATAAATAAGTATAAGATTGTAAAAATTGAAAAACAAACATAACTTTATTAAATAACAATAAACATTAAAACTAGTGATATCGAAATTTTAAAAACACAAATAAAAACATTACTTACTTGCATAGTTATGTTGTAAAGTTTGAAAAATATAACAACTTTATTATTATTAGACACTTGGAGTTGAACAAAAATTATAGAAAATATTAAAGAAAGTTAAACTTGAATTTGAAAAGTAAAGATTGAAGAAAGGAAAAAAATATTTTGTTATCATTAAAGCATTCTATGAACGATGCGGCAAATTCCCCGGTGGTTTGTAGATACACTACATTTTGTTGGTGATGCCAGCGTATAGCAGCACCATCAAGGTATTGGGGGAATAAATTTTCGGGGGTCATTGTAGAAGTGTACATCTTGAAAAAGACAAATGAATCGTTTTTTCCGATGTACTTGGATATGGCTAGTAACTTGATGCCCAATGGAATGATTATTCATTCAACAGTTTTCATGACATTCTTACAGTCATAGTGTTCATCGGTGCTTTTGACCTTAGTCATTTTATCTAGTTGGGCTTGCATCTCTGCCTGCATGGCTTGAACTTGAGTCATCTAGCGTTCATATTCCGTTAACGGTGGTTGTTCAGTCACTAGAATTGGTCTTTCCTATGATCTCATAGGGTTGAGTATTTACTCATGTGTCCCTGTGCCCGTGTGGTTTGGTCGAAATCTTCTTCTGAGTCTTGATAGTGAAAGACCTCATCTTGAGTTTGAGGACCAATAGGACGGGGATTGATGGGAGTGAACATAACCGGGATGGACTGGTTAGGAAATCGAGAGGAAAAAGGCATGTTTTAGGATGTGGAGGGTATTTGATGATTAGTTAAAGAATTTTTTATCGACACGAATTGTTCTGTCACATGTTGCAAATATGCCTTCATTTCCCTGAATTCAATCGTAGAGATCGTTTTAAGTATCGGTGCTTCCTCGGCCATGTTGTGGCAAATAAAACGTCCGGTTTTTGGATCTCATTTTATGGGGGTCATATCGGTTGCTGCAGTCGTGGACTGTTGCTAACAAAAAGATGTGAGGATTTACAATTATAACATAAGTACAATGCAATGTGATGCAATGCATATGCATGTAAAATGAATCCTAAGGAATGAACATCTTCATGTGATTCAGAAGTCAAATATAGAGTTGTTATACAAAACACACTCATTAAGTTTGTTACAGACATATCTCTCTTATTGACATTTATAGAGAGTCTAAAAGGGAAAAAATGTCGACAGATACTGCAGGTTTTAAGTCTTATTGTAGCATGTTCCTATACTAGAATCTTCCTACTCTTCATTCTTCTTGACATTCTCATATTTTTCAATAATGATATTCGGTTAATTCTTACGCTCATTCGGGATGCCCATCTAATAAGGGTTATGTTATTTCTCAAGATATCCCACATTGGCCTTATGGTCAATTGGCCTGTCAACGACGATGACATTTCCCGTATAAGGGACATAAAGTCACAACTGAACTGTTTGAACAGATCATGAGTGTTGTAGGACGTGACCCATTCCAAGTCCATAAACATGATCATGGGTTCATCATCCATCATGTAAGTCATATTTTTGATGGGATACCAAGGGAGTAATTCCCTAACTTCATCATCATTCTCCACGAGAGGTTCAGGTAAAGCTTTCCTCATTCTTCAATATTAAAGAGTAGGGGATATGATGTATTTAGGACATACTAGCGGCAAACATACAAGTTTATCCAGCAACCAAATGTAAAGAATTGGAGGTGAGCCTCTTTTGCTTATGGTGGAGATTAAGAATGAATCATTCTAACCTATAAGTGTTTCAGCTAGAATGATACTTAAGGGGTCTTTGTTTACCCTAAGTATGTGACATGCGAGTCCAGGATTTTGAAGGATAACTTGTCATCTACTGGAGCTATGAGAAAGTGGGCCAACAGGACCATTAATATCATCATGGAGGAGCCTAAGGTTAGGGGATTTTTCCATTCCTAACCTTCATTTTTGTCCATTTCTAGAAGTCGATGACGTTCTTCTTAAGTATCTTCTCGGATGTTGTCTTGGTATATATGTATCCTCTTGTAAGAGCTTCCTTAAGGAAATTGGTTCCACAAATGGATTTAGATGCTGAATATTTTTATTATCCATCATTAGGACAACTCAGAATTTCTCTATGGTTGGGCACATTTTCCTTTCTCCTATAAAGTATACTAGTCTTAAAGGTTTTGTTCCACCTCCTTTGAATTTGCATAATGAAGACTTGGTTTATCTTGAAGTTAATAAACCTCATAATATGATTCATTCCATAGATTGCACGGTTCCACTCGTTTTCGTGGAAGTTGTCGATCCATGGGATTAAGGCGATATCCTTTAGCATGGACACCGTCTATGATTGGAAATTCAAAACGTTTTACAAAAATGTGTTTATTTTGAAGAAGGAACATTTTTGAGATGTTCATGTAGACTATAGATGCATACACATAATACATGTACTATAGTCACATAAGGGTTGTAGTGACGAGATTTAGTTGTTTAGGCACGACAAACTACCGGCTTGGAGAGAGTATCTAGGTTTTTTGTGCTAAGGGGAATTATAAGAGAGTATCATTCACCGATAGTAAAGGGGATAAACTACCGCCATAAAACAGGGAATATCAACTCAATCGAGAATTCCCTCTCACTTCCACAATGCCTACGTCCTATCGGACGGCTCATCGCCAAAGGGTGGGGTCGATCATATGCATTCTAGTTTTTTCTCTCGTAACATTACTCATTTTGTAACACGTTGTTGTTCCTTGTCGACAATTTTTGCACATAATTATAGAAGTACCAACTCCAATCGTGTACTTCTTGGAAGTAATGTTAGGGTTATGTACCCTTTGAAAGTCTAGGCATTTATTAGGATAAAACATATGCATCCCTTAGATATGTCTATTAAATTGAAAACGTGATACAAACGTTTTTCAAAAGTCAAGTTTATGTTTTCGAGTTAAGCAATTTAATTCCCGATAAAGTCATTAGAAAACTATAATCCCCAAAAAAAATTGCCCTGAAAAAGCTCGAGGTTCGAGAAATTTCAACATCGGTTTGTGTGTAAAGAATCTTTTTAAAAGTAAATATTATTTTAAAAGATTTTAAATAAATCCTGACAACTTTTAATTAATTATAAAAATAATTAATTTGGGTTCAAGTTTAAATAATCTTTAAATTTGAAATAATAAATTAAAATTTGATTTCTAGAAATCTATTTTTTAAATTAATTAAAAATAATTATTTTAAGAGATTATTTATTTGAAATAGAGTCGCCAATTGATTTTTTAAAATCAATAAAAGGTGTACGTGTATAAACGTATTTTACACCACACTTTCGTTTAGTTCAAAATTTGTTGATAATTGGGAAATGACTTTCGCGCTCCATCCTCCGTACCCGTTTAAAAACGGTCTCTACTTTATAAAGTTTTGGTTTTTGAAAATTGGTTGTATGACGTTTTATTTTAATCAATTATTCTTTAGGACCTAGACATGCACACAAGTTTTTGTGTATTTAAAATTGTGACAACAATATTTAAATGCTGATACATTTTGCTGCTGATTATAATTATGGAGAAATATACATGAAGAATATTAGTTTAAAAAGGCATTAGGGTTTAAAAATAAATCCCAAACAAGCCTTTATCAAAAAAAATTGTGGAAATATGCCAAATTATTTTAAAATCATTTTCTATTTTTTTGAAATTTTTAAAAATGATTTGAAGTTCCAAAATTACAAAATTAATTTTAAAAATTGAAAAATGCAACCAAACAGGCCCTAAGACTAGTGTCCTCGGTCATATGTGTATTTTTATCGGTTGGGGGTTAAAAGTCCTCGGTCCTGGATCAGGAGTCCCTTGGTCCTAGGTCATAATTATCGGCCGGGGTGCAGAAGTTACCAATCCTAGGTTCGAGAGTTCTTGGTTGGGTGCGAAACTCCTCGGTCCCAGGTTCGATTTCTCGGTCGGGGTGCGGAAGCCACCGATCCTAGGTTCGGGAGTTTTCGGTCGGATGCGAGACTCCTTAGTCCCAAGTTCAATTTATCAGTCGAATATAAAAATCCTCAATTAGAACTCTCGGTCATGGAGGAAATTTCTCGGTCTTGATTGAAATTTCTCGGTCGAATCTGTCGATCCTCAAGAACATCAAAACTATAGATTTTGCAGTTTTGCTTAAGACTCGGATCCTTTGATCCAAGGGTTTGGGTAGCTTCACAAAGCTTCAAAACATCATGAACATCATATCAAAGTTTGATTCATTCGGGATAATGTTTGATTTCATCAAAACAGTTTAAGGACTAAAATTGGGTTTTTAGTTTTAAATTGTAATGAAGTGTAAGAAGCTCGCCAATAACTTCTTTATACTTCATATGGTTGATTGATCCCAAAACATGAATACTGACAGTTCGTTTTGACCAATTCGATAACTTAAAATTTTAATTTATCTTGAAAATTTTAATTTTGATCAAATATGATCTAAATAGGTTCCCAACATCATTAGACACATGTTGGAAGATTTATGAGTTGTCCTTGAGGATTAGTTCAAAAACAAAAAAAAAAATAGATTTCTTATTTTTCTAAATTCAAATTTGATTTTTTTGTTTTAGATTGATTGATTCTAACTTTCAAAAAAAAAAACTTATAAATGATAATAAGATAATTTTTCAATCAAGAAATTCAACAGCTAGGCAATATACAAACTTATGAAAATTGAAATATAAAAATTTAATTTCAAATTAAAAGATTGAATTAAAGGTTGATTAGAAGAATATTAATGATTGGAAAACACTCAATTTTAAAATGGGTACATAAGCTATGTTACTTAGGAAAAATAAACATTGGTTAAAAAATCCCAAACAAACATTGATTTTAAAACAAAACTAAAATATATTTAACCGTGCTAAAATGACCGCGATATTAAATGTATATAATGTCATAGTTGTCTATTTTTGTTTCATTTGATGTATGCAAATGTGTGATCTTTGATGGGTTTTTGTTTTTTATGATATAATTTTTTAATATCTTTAATGTATTTTTCAGATAAACTTATGTTAATTTTTATAATAACTTGAATTGTAACATATTTGTTTTTTTATAAAAGTGATATTGTCACAATTTTTTGAACAAATAAAAAAATGTATTAATTTTTTTTTAAAAAAAAAAACTAGATTTAATTTTCTAATGTTGTGTAAAATTATTAATTCTAAAATTTTGGGAGTTCAGTTATTTTATTTAATTAATTATTATGACTACAAACCACTGGTTGTCTAAAATTAAAGCTTGATTGATAATAATCAAATATATTTTAGATAAATGCTTGTAATTTAGAGCTATCTCGTGAGTTAATTAATATGTTATTACTCATACTTAATATATTATTTTCATTTGAATAAGCAAATATAAATTATTTTGTTTTGGTTTTGTAAAGATAGATTTAAATAAAAAAAATTGTGATTTCAATCTAGTTAATTCATTATTTGAATGTGTACATTAAAATAAATATAAAATCTCTTATTACAAAGTGTATTAATGGAGAGAAATTTGATCAATGACTCTCAAAAAAGAGGGGTCATCTCAAAACTAACCCTTCTAAAATTTATTTACAAATTCTTTTTTTTTTAATTTTGACAATTGTAACCTTACTAATATTTTCTTTTATTCTCATTTTTTTTCTCTTTTCCCTCTCATCTTCTCTCCACTTTTTTCTTTCTTCTCATCCAGCGACGATCGGGACTCCTCCCCTCATTTCTCTTCTTTTCTTTTCTTTTCACCTTCTTCATCTTCTTTCACTCTTCTTCTTCCCCGACTTTGATCCTAATCAGCGCCACCCCGACTCTCCAAGCGCAGCAACTCCCAACGACGTCGCCTCGACCAAGTTAGCTTTTGTGTTTCCTTCGTTTTTTGTCGTCTTCAACATTTGAATGCATGAAATGGTTTTAGGGTTTGAGGTTGTTTTGTATAAATGTTGAATGGTTTGGTTTGAATGTTGAATGTTTGGTTTGAATTTGTATATGACCGGCTCAATCTGAGTGGCGCACCACGCACCACGACCCACGACCCACGCACGATTGCGTCCCACGCAATCTGAGTGGCGTCCCACGCACCACGACCTTGGATAACAAGAATCACATTTCAGAAGTACTTGCATCCAATGATCTTGAATGTAACGATCTTGGTTCGATCTGCCATGTAGATACTCTGATCCTCGGGAATTATATTGAAGAGATAGTGGTTTCATCCGTATCTTACCATTTAATGAATAACAAGAATTATAAATATAAAAATGGGAAGCTGGTAACCAATTTTCTTTTGTTGGTTTTTTTCCTGCTTATAATCGGTCCGATTCGATATAATTTGCTATTGTCCATTGGAACAACTTATCCCATGGACAGTGGCGGACCTACAAGGGAGGCCTTGGGGGCCCGGGCCTCCCCCAACCTTAAAATAATTTGTTTTTATATATATATATATATATATATATATATATATATATATATATTTAACAAGTAACTCTTAGTCCAATTGGCTTTGAAGCTGAATGAAGTCTCGCCTTTAATTTATTTTAAAATATAATTTATCTATAAACTAATTCATAATTATTTTAATTTTATTAAAATAATTATTATTAATATTTTATTTTATACTAACAATATTTTCTAATATACAAATATTTATAATAATACATAAATTTTAATTAATATATAAATAAGATTTATTTATATAAATAAAGTATAAAAAATTATATATAAAATAATGTAAATTATATAATAATATTATTTATTTTAAAATTATATTTATATAATAATTATACATTATTTTTTTATTTATTTCAATATAATAAAACAAATTACTTATAAGGGTAAATATAAAAATTAAAATAATAATAGTTTTTTATATTTCTTAATTTTAAACTATTTCAAAAATTTATAAGAAAATATAAATTAATATTAATAAACAAGTTAAAATAGTTACATCGGTTTTGTTCAGTATTTAAATAAAGAATTTGATATGTTATTTTTATATGCATTAACATTCTATAATGGTAATCTCGAATGTCTATTCACTTGATAATATATGTTTATCACGTTTTTGTATTTTTGTTCTTATTAATATTTTTTATTTTTTTTATATTCTCATAAAATTAGGCTGAAACCTATTAAATTAGATTTTTATATTTTTTATATAATTAGTTTTTTTATGAATTTGTTTTTGTGTTGCATTTGATAAAAAAATTATTGAGAATTACAAGTGAGTTATCACTTTGCCTACAAAGAGGAGATCAAAATATAGTTCAAGCCATGTCATTGATTGAGAGTTCGAAAAATCAATTACAAAAATTTAGAGAAGATGGATGGCATGATATTTTGGACCAAGTTAACAGTTTTTCTCAATTACACTCTCAATACTTGATATAAATGAGCATATGATAATTGATAGCAATGGTAGGCGAAGAGGAAAAGGGGAACTCATCACTAATCTTCATCATTATCGTGTGGAAATCTTTTGTTAGGTATAATAAATATTATTTCTTATTTATTAATAGTTATTATATATTATCTATTATCTACTAATAGTTATTATTTATTATTTCATGCTAGGTTGTTGACTTGATTATGCAAGAAATGAATAATCGTTTTTCAAAAGTTAATACATAATTACTTGATTGCATATCATGTCTTCATCCCAGAAATTCATTCTCCAAATTTGATATTCGTAAACTCATTCGTCTTGCCAAACTTTATTCCAAGATTTCACAGGCAGTGATTATTTATTTTATGAACAACAACTTTGGACTTACTTATTTAATTTGCGGGATGATCCTCAATTTTCTTCAATTGAAGACTTGGGAATTTTTGCTCATAAATTGGTTATAACAGAAAAAACATATAGTCTTTCCATTGGTTTATCGATTGATAGAGTTGGCTTTAGTTTTACCAGTTGCAACTGCATCTGTTGAAAGAGTTTTTTCCGCAATGAAGACCGTGAAGACTAATTTGCGTAATCGAATGGGAGATGAATGGATGAATGATAGTTTAGTTGTATATGTTGAGAAAGATATTTTCTCAACAATTGAAAATGAGTCAATATTGCAATATTTTCAACAAATGGAACCTCGTAGAATAAATTTGTCTTCTTTTGTACCGACTCATGGACAAGAATAATTTAGTAATTGTGCTTATTAGTATTTTGTAATTGTGTTTGTTAGTATTTTTATGTAATTACCAAGTAAAATTTTAATTAAAAAATGCATTTATTTGATCGTCAAAAAAATGCTACGTTATTTGGCCCTCCGAGAAAACATTTCTGGGTTCGCCACTGCGCATGGATTTAGCATCTTCCAGGATGGAAAAGGCTGTGGAAGAGATACTCTGAATCATTAAAGGTTTCTTCTTCTTCATTTCCTTCCAGATTTTCATGAATGTCTCACTTGTTTCTATTGTTTCAGAAAACCGAAGTGGAAGCTGCAACAAAGCCTGAGGCGAAACCCGTTTCTGTGATAACCGAGATTAAAACAGAGACAGAGAAATCAGCTCTTCTTGTCAAGAAAGATGAAGAGAATATTGCTGCAATATTGCCAAAAACACCTGTAATTGAGGCTTACCTACCCATTTTCTTTAAACCTGATACCTATCCATTTTTTGTAATATTTGTTTCGAATTATGAACAGGAAGTTCCACCCGACAATGAATTTGAGAAACGCATAAGGCCGGAAGTTATTCCAGCAAAAGAGGTCGGGGTAACGTTTGCTGACATCGGTGCTATGGATGAGATAAAAGAATCACTTCAGGAATTGGTTATGCTTCCTCTTCGACAACCCGATCTATTCACAGAAGATTTACTTAAGCCATGCAGAGGAATACTCTTATTTGGAACACCTAGGACGGGAAAAACAATGCTAAAAACCAAGTACTCTTATTTCTATTATCCTCATATTCAATAATAGATTAAGATTGATTTTAATTTTCTCCATTCCTTAATGATTATGGGCAGGTTGCTGCAAGTTTTGCTTCAGAAGGATCAGTAATGAATGAACTGAAACAATGGAATGACTTGTATGGTGAAGGAGGAACAAGGAAGAAGCAACAGTTAACTTACTTCCTTTAAAACCTCCAGATTGTTAGACAAGCTCTTTTATTTTTCCTTTTACACGCGCATCAGCGACATTTTTTCTGGGAGTGGATTTTTTTATAAAGATTTGCAACAACAACCAAACCAGAATTCAGTTATGGTAGTGTTCATTAGTTGGAAACTCTTGTTGTATATTTGGGTTGTATAGATTCGCTTCAATAGGATATTTATTATTAGCTCTTAAGGATTGATTGCCTTTTTTCATCATTTGTGTGGGAAAACATCTACAAGAAATTCTTTTGATGCATGCTGTATTGTATGTACGGTGGTCTAGTTTTAAAATTTATAATTTACCTGTAATAATATTAAAATGGTTGTTAGTAATTACCACTGCAATTGTTTTTTTCATCACATTTCAAGCCTTCTAACCAAAATGAAACAATCTAATGGGTTATATTGAGCACAACAAAACTTTTTTTTATCACATTTCAAGCCTTTCTAACCAAAACAAAACAATCTTCAAGGTTATATTGAGCACAACAAAACAATTGAACAATGAGTCTGATTAGGTCTGGACATATGAAACATTTATGACAAAGAAGATCCAAATATTTCTCAATAACCTTTCAAATTAACATTGAACCACAACAGTAAATAATAATACAAAAAAACAGAGCCACTCAAATTGATAATCAGTCATCTAGCATTCCATCATTCATTAATAGACCATCGGAATGTGTTAAGCTTTAAACTATAACCGAGCCTTTCGAGTTCTTTAATTCAAGACACAAGTTCTTGATTGTTGGGACCAGGATGGAATTCAATACTCAAACGCAGCGGACATAGAGTGAGGAAAGAATTCGAGGTTAAGAGAGAAGAAATCGAGGTGAGAAGAGAATACCACTAGAATACACCTAGCGGTCCAAGAAAAGGGGATGAGGGCCGAGAGATAACTTAGAGCACCAAGTTCCAAAAGATTCAATTCATAGCCCCCAAAAGTGGGGTGGGCATCAGCATTTAAAGAGGCTGAATTACCCAAGATTCGGTTACAAATTTGTTACAACAACTTCCCAAAATAACAGAATTCGGTTTTAAAGAAATATAAGAGAAGATAAAAGATGAATTATTAAACAGAACATAAAACTGGCCCAATTGTTCCATAGGACCGAGGAGGGTGCGCTTTCTTATTCGTGGATCGTAACATCATCTCCCCCATTAGAAGTTCGTCGACCCCGACGAAGAGAGTGTTGTCTTGTTTGCCTCCTTGCTGCTAACATCTCTGGGCATTGAATACTTATAACTTCTGCATCTTCCCAAGTTTGGTCTTCTGTTTGGGCCCCATCCCAATTGACTAGCAGCTGTTTTTTCATTTTCCCTTGCACCATTATGTCTTGTTCACCCACAATTTTTCTGGTCCTGTTTGGATGTGTGCTAAGTTGGGGAATATTTTCAACAGCAGCAGGGGTACCTTGGAATGATTTTAATTGCGAGACATGGAAGACATTGTGTATCCTGTTGTCGGTCCCGAGTTCCAGCTTGTAAGCAACTTCCCCAATCCTTTCCAACACTTCAAATGGCCGAAAATACTTCGGTGAGAGCTTGTGGAATAACTTCTGGACCGAACATTGTCTATATGGCTGTAACTTCACCAATGTCCAGCTACCCACTTGCAACGTGACATCTTTTCTCTTCTTGTCCTGCTGCTGCTTCATACGATTCTGGACTCTTTTCAAATGGAATTTTATGAGTTGGAGTGAGGCTTCCCTGGCCGTTATCGATACATCCACCTCTTCCACTCTCGAGTCACCTGCTACATACGGTGTGTGGACCGGGGGGTATCCATATATGGCTTCGAAAGGAGTTGTTTGTATTGTTGTATGGAAATTAGTGTTATACCACCATTCAGCCAAAGGAAACCAGTGTACCCAATCTTTCGGTGTTTGGCCAGCCATGCAGCGTAGATAAGTGACCAAGCATTTGTTGACTATCTCGGTCTGGCCATCCGTCTGGGGGTGATAGACTGAAGATAAAGTTTCTTTTACTCCTTGTATACTTAAAAATTCCCGCTAAAAGGTGTTTAAGAACATTTTGCCCCGATCACTGATGATGGTTGTTGGCATTCCGTGGAGCTTGAAAACGTTGTCCACAAATAATTCAACTACTGTCCGGGCAGAAAAGGGGTGTTGCAGACTCATAAAGTGGGCCATATTCGATAGTCTGTCAACTACCACAAATATAACACTTTTACCTTTTGACTTAGGCAAGCTTTAAATGAAATCCATGGAGACCGATTCCCATAATCGATTGGGAATTGCTAAGGGCTGAAGCAGACCCCTATATTCTAAGTTATCAGGTTTATTTTTTTGGCAAACTTCACAGGTCCGGACAAATTCCCTAATATCTTTAAGCATTCCTGGCCAATAGTAAACAAGTTGCATTTTCTTTTGGGTGACCAGAGTCCCCGAATTCCCCCCTTCTGCTCCCAAGTGCATGGCTGCAATTAAGGTATTTCTGAGGTCGTTATTCTTTCCCACCACCAGCCGGTCCCTTTTCCTCAATAACCCGTGGTCGTATGAGCATTCTGGGTGAGAATCAACATTAGCAAGAATTCCACGAATGACTTTGGTTAAGTTGGGATCTTCTTCATAGCTTTCCTGAATTTGTTTTTGGACAGCAGTGTGATAGACCGAAATTCCTGCACATTGGACACATGCTACCCGCCTAGACAAAGCATCTGCCACCAAGTTTTCTTTTCCCCTTTTATATTGAACAACAAATTCATATCCCACCAATTTATAGAGTCATTTCTCTTGTGCCAGGGTTTGAACTCTTTTTTCCAGCAAGTATTTAAGAGCTTCATGATCGGTCTTTACAATAAATTGCTTGTACCTAAGGTAAGATCGCCACTTCTCCACCGCAAAGGTTAAGGCCATCAGCTCTTTTTCATATGTGGATGATGGTAACTTTTCTGGTTCAATCGCCTTGCTTATGAATGAAATTGGTCGACCCTCTTGCATTAGTACTGCCCCTATACCAACTCCGCTTGCATCGGTCTACTACAAAGGGAGTATTGAAATTTGGAAGCGCTAGGACCGGAGGGGAAAGCATACGCTGCTTCAACAATAGAAATGCATATTCAGCTTTTTTATTCCATTTAAACTGACCTTTTTTCAACAGGGTCGTGAGTGGTCGTGCTATGGAGCCGTAGCCTTTTATAAATCTTCTATAGTATCCGGTCAGACCAAGGAACCCTTTCAATTGCTTAGGAGATTCTGGAACTGGCCATGTACTCATTGCTTCTAACTTTGCTGGATCCGTGGCTACACCATTCTCGTCAAGGATATGGCCAAGATAGGAAATTTGCTTGCACCCAAAATTACATTTCCCCCTGTTAAGGAATAACTCGTTATGTTGCAATATTGAAAGTACTTTATGTAGGTGCTGGATATGTTCCTTCCAGCTCGGGCTGTATACTAGGATATCATCAAAAAAATACTAGCACAAACATCCTTAAAAATGGTTTCAGGGTCGCGTTCATTATGCTTTGGAAGGAGGACAGTGCATTGGTTAGGCCGAAGGGAATCACCAAAAACTCATACATGCCTTCGTGAGTACGGAATGTTGTTTTGTGGCAATCACCTGGGTGCATCCTTATCTGGTGGAATCCTGAGCGCAAATCGAGCTTGGAAAAGAACCTGGACCCATGCAATTCTTCCATTAACTCTTCAATGACCGAAATAGAAAACTTATCCTTAATGGTTGCTGAGTTGAGCCGCCTATAATCAATACACATTCTCCAGGATAAGTTTTTCTTTCAGACCAACACCACAGGGGCGGCAAAAGAGTTGTGGCTTCTTCTTATGACTCCCTATCCAGCATATCGTTGACCAAATGTTCAATTTATGTCTTTTTCAAGGCGGGATATCGGTAGGGACGCATGCATACAGCTTTTGTGCCTTCCTTTAATGGGATGCGGTGATTTTGTTCCCTGGCGGGTGGTAAGTCCTCAAGTTGCTGGAATATTGGGCTGAAGTCATCTAGCATTTTCTGAAGGTCTTCAGGAATATCATCTGGTGGCCTTGTAGAGAGCGAGAAAAATTGTGCTTCGTTTTCACTTCTTATTTGGATCATGGCAGCAACATTGCCTTTATTTAATAACTTCTATAGGTGATCACCCTTCATTAAATTGATTTGTGTATGGGGTATGCCTTGCAAGACCTTGGTTATCCCTTCCCATTTAAAAGAGAGTGTTAATTTTTTAAAGTCCCATTTTGAAGGGTCTAGAGTAATCAGCCATTCGATTCCCATCACAATATCATACCCTGTCATTGTCAATACCTTCATATTTGCTTGATAAAGCTTACCTTTCATAGACCATTTCAGATCTTGGCAGAAACTAGAGCATAGAATGTTAGAGCCGTCTGCCACTCGGACCGAGAGCACTTGGGTGGGAAGTATGTCATGGCTAATGTTCTTCATTATCCTGCTATTAATGAAGTTATGAGTGCTGCATGTATCAATTAGGATCACGACCGGTAAGTTCCCAACTTTACCAAGAATCTGGAGCGTTTGAAAGGTTTTAGAACCCGTCAATGCATGTAAGGATATGGCTAGTTCTTTCACTGCGTCAGGCTGCAAAAGAGAATCATCAAGGTCTACCTCCGGAGCAGGATCTTGGAGACTTGGGGCGACTTCTTGATCATTGGTCGAGACCATGAATAACTTTGATTTATACATGTGGTTTGGTTACCATTTTTCATCGCAAGTGTAGCATAGGCCCTTCTTTCTCTTTTCATTCATTGAGACCGGGTCTAATTGCTTAATATGGCCCTGATTTGCACTCGAAGAGGACCCATATGATGAGCTCGGCTTGATGTATGGGGTTATGTTCGTGCTTTGCCAACTTGGTTTGACGTTGCTCGGATTGGGCAGTAGTGGTGGCTCGGCGCTGTACAAATTCTCATTGCTCATTAAGGACCGATACGTTGCTTCTTGAACTTTAGCCATGGTCATGGCTTCGTTTAGAGAATCCGGAAATCGCAACCTGATACAGTTTGCAATTTCCTCCCTTAGACCGGACAAGTAGCAATCTATGACGTATTCCCTTGGCATGTTGTAGAGTTTTTGAGAGATCGACATATATTGCAGATTATAATCTTGAACCGACCCAACCTGTTTTAGATTCATCAACTGTCTCATTGGAGTATCGTGTATAGAGGGTTCGAATTGCGTCATAAGATCTCTCTTGAACACGTCCCAAGATAGGGCTTCCATATGGTCTCAATTCTGTAGATAAGATCCATACCATATTCTTGCTTCGCCAGAAAAGTGAATGGGTGCAATTTCTAGTTTCGTGACATCCCTAGTTTTGTCCACCCTGAAAAATTTCTCGGCAGATATTAGCCAGCCCTCGACATCCGACCCATCAAACCGAGGAAAATCGACCTTGATTAACCGAGTAGGAGGAGCATAGTGTTGGTCGCGGTTCTGGCCAGGGTGCTGGGGCCTAAATGGGGAATGACCGTGGCAAGAATTATCATCATAGGGTCTGTGGCACGGTTCTTGCACATTTCCAGATGCTCCGCTCTCAAAGGCTGTCATTCTTTCTTCAGACGCATCAAATCTTCGGTTTATAGCAGCTTGCATCGCAGCTGTTTGTTGGGACAGGTTTTCAATAAGGGCCTTGAGCGCATCCATTTCTGATTGCTGGCGAGTTTCTACCATGTTGAGAATCGGTCAGCTCTGATACCAATATGTTAAACTTTAAACTATAACCGAGTCTTTCGAGTTCTTTAGTTCAAGAAACAAGTTCTTGATTGTTGGGACCATGATGGAATTCAATACTCAAACGCATCGGACATAGGGTGAGGAAAAAATTCGAGGTTAAGAGAGAAGAAACTGAGGTGAGAAGAGAATACCACTAGAATACACCTAGCGGTCCAAGAAAAGGGGATGAGGGCCGAGAGATAACTTAGAGCACCAAGTTCCAAAAGATTCAATTAATAGCCCCAAAAAATGGGGTGGGCGTCAGCATTTAAAGAGGCTGAATTACCCAAGAGTCGGTTACAAACTTGTTACAACAACTTCCCAAAATAACATAATTCAGTTTTAAAGAAATATAAGAGAAGATAAAAGATGAATTATTAAACAGAACATAAAGCTAACCCAATTGTTCCATAGGACCGATGAGGGTGCGCTTTAGAGTTTAGGGTGCGCTTTCTTATTCGTTTCTTATTCGTGGATCGTAAGAGAATGTTAAAATAAGAAAGGGTCTCTCTAATATAAAAAAGAAGACTAATTATTAATTAAAAGAAAAATAAAACACCAGACACCAAAAACGGAGACCATGTCCAAAACATAGGCAAATTTAAGACCAACACTCAAACACACACAAGGTTTGTTCCTCTCCTAAGCAGCCTTGTTGCCTTTCAAGGGCCCTATTGGGATCTTACTCAGAACCTTCTCATCGAAAACCACATATTGCTTTTTTAACTCAATAAAGGCTTTCTCAATAAATGGGTCCACACGATCCTCATGCTTTTCGTAAAGATAAGGCACAATTTGCAGCAACACAAACACTGTTCCATGGCAGAAATAGCGATTCAACAATAAATAAACTTACATGTATAGAAAATTTTCATAACTAAATGTTCTACAATACCTATATAGGCCAAGGTCAGAAAGTTTGACCAACTACCAACGACCGAGATCAACCACAATCCAGCAACAACCTGTGAAACAATTGATTAAGCCAAAATCACTCAAAACTTTAAATTTGACAATTTTGAATAAAGTTTGTGATATGGTTTACAGCAACAAACTTCTTGAAATCCTTTCCAGATAATATATCTCGGAGAACACCAATAACAAAGTTGATTTCAATCCTCAGAGTGGAAACAACCCCCAGAATAATGTCATCAGAGATGTGAAATTCTGGAATTTCTGATGCAGGCCTAGTAGTTGCATAGAAAACAGATGGTGAAGATTGGAGGATGAAATCAGAAGAAAAATAGCAGTCCCATCAAACTAAACTTACTTGTTGATAAATGTGGAAATATTGGCCCACAATAAAAGGATGCCAAGAAAAATATTAATATATGGCATGCAAGAGTTAGCAAGTGATACTCGAGCAATTCAAAGAGAACCCATACAGCTGTGGCAAAGCCAACCACTGTAGCTGTAGCTGATACTTTCATGTCTCTCCATAGCAGAACATCAGCAGCTGCACAAAACCAATAAGTATTAGCTATTTTTTACATCTTTCTCTCTATTTATGGATTTAGCAGCTTATCCGACGCACCACGACCCACGCACCACGACCTACGACCCACGCAATCTGAGTGGCGTCCCACGCACCACGACCCGCGCACCATGACCCGCGCACCACGACCCGCGCACCACGACCCGCGCACCACGACCCGCGCACCACGCACCACGCACCACGACCCATGACTCACAACCCACGACCCACAACCCACGTACCATGCACCACGCACCACGACCCGACCCCGACCCTCTTTTAAGAACGACCCATGCCCTCTAAGAAATAAGTGTTCTTTCCCAACGGTTGACGAGTGTTTTGGATATCGGTCCAATCCCTGTAAGATCGATCTATCTATCTATCAATCGTATCCTTGATAGCAATGGCTAATCACGTCGAAAAGCGCGAATCAATTATTGAGAAGATCATATAGAAGATTCACGACCACGATTCGTCCTCGTCTTGACTCAGGCGACGACAAGAAGCCTTCCCAACATTCTTCTTTCGAGGCCAAGGTGTTTGTCTCTTGGATTGGGAACTTTGAAATGAGGGGGAAATTGATTAAAAAAAATAATAGAAAAGGTAAAGTTGTCCAATTTTATTAAAAAAAATTATATTTAAAAATTAAAATTATTAAGGTCAGTTGTGAGAGGGTCATTTGATCAAATTTCCTTAATTAGAGGAGAAAGAAAAGTTACCCAAAATTGTGTAGTAATTTCTTTCCATATAATCCCACATCGGAGGAGTGCCAACTATCCTATAGGAGAGATCTCTATATAATTAACTGCTATTGTTTAGATCAAATCATGCAGCTGTGTTGCGTGCACAAAGCGAACTATTCTTTCCACTTTTACTAAGGAATAGAGGGTTATTGATAGCCCTACAATTTCAGTCTAATCATATTTTCTTATGTATTACATTGGCTGGTTTTATGCTTTCCCAATGTCAACTGTCTCTCCATTTCATCTTGCAGTCGCCGACTCTTAATGAACAGACCCAAAATATTTGCTCGAGCATTTATCCATGGAAGAAGTGTTCTTCATTTATCTCATCTATTTTATTTGAGCTTATTCTATTTCAAAATTTAGCAGCAATGAGTGCTGACCCAATTTGTGGATGGATTCTATCAGAAGAAAATACAACAGAAATTAGAAGGATTAGCTCTGTAGGCGGTGGGTGGATGTAAAGTTTCTGAACTTTGGATTGATATTGATATGTAGAATTAGGTTTGAGAAGAATGAAGAAGCAGATTAAGAAAAACATGAATGGCTTTGGGAGCTTTCAATCCCTTTTATTAATGTAATAAATCTGTTACAGTCCCTGAATAAGACTATAAACTTATAAAAACATATAATATCAACATATTTTCACATCCCTCCCTCAAGATGAACATCCCTTAAGTTCATCTTGTCTCTAAGATTAACAAAAGGTCGAAATTCTAAGGGCTTTGTAAAAATGTCAACTTATTGAATTTTTGAATATACATGTAATGGCTGAATAAAACCTTGTTTGAAACTGTCCCTCACAATATGATAATCTATGTCGAGATGTTTCGTTCTCAAGTGGAAGACTGGATTTTCAGTAATATGTATTGCAGCTTGATTGTCGCAGCGTAGGGGAATTGGGAGATGAACTGCAGCATTGAAGTCTTTCAGCAAAAAAAGTGATCCATTTCAGCTCACATACAGTGGTGGCCATGCTTCGGTATTCCGCTTCTACAGTGGATCATGAGACTGTGTTTTGTTTTTTTGTTTTCCAAGACACCATGGCTCCTCCAAGTTTAACACAATAACCTGTAAGGGACCTCCGACTGTCTGAACAAGTTGCCCAATCGACATTTGAAAAAGCCTCAAGTACACTATTAGTATTACAAGAGTAAAACAGTCCAAGTGAAGGCGTGCCTTTAAGGTACTTGACAACCTGTAAGGCAGTCTCCCAATGGACTTCCAGCGGTTTCTGCATATATTGACTTAGTTGTTGGACACTAAACCGATATCTGGTCTTGTAAAACTCAAGTAAATTAAACGTCCAACAAGCCTTCTGAACATCTCTGGTTCAGCCAATTTTGGACTATTTAATTCATTGAGTTTGATCCCTTTTTCATTGGGATATCAACTGGTTTACATCCAGTAAGACCTGTGTCAGCCAGTATGTCAAGAATATACTTGCGCTGGTTTATAAATAAACCAGCTTTAGTACGATGCAATTCCAACCCTAGAAAATATTTGTCTTCGCCCAAGTCTTTGATTGTAAATTTTTTTATCAAGATAATTTTTAACATCATTTATAATTTCTATAGAATTTCCAGCAATAAGTAAATCATCTACATAAACTAACAAGGAAGTAAATGTTTTTTCAGTTTTAAAAATGAATAAACAGTTATCATTAATTGATTGAACAAAACCAAAATGAATTAATTGTTTTGAAAACTCTTTATTCCACTGCCTTGAAGATTGTTTTAAGCCATAAAGGCTTTTGTTTAGATGACATACCAGATTTCGTTTATTTAATTATCCCGTTAATCCTTCTGGAATGTGCATAAAAACATCCTCTTCCAAGTCACCGTGGAGGAATGCATTGTTGACGTCAAATTGCTGCAAAAACCAGTTATTAGCAGATGTTAAAGCAAAAAAGATTCTTACCGTGATTGTTTTAGCAACTGGAGAGAAATTGTCGTGGAAGTCAATATCATCTTTTTTATTGTATCCTTTCGCCACTAAACGTGCCTTGTATTTAGCAATCGATCCATCTGGATTCAATTTAGTCTTATATATCCATCTACAGCATATCACTTTCTTCCCTTTAGGAAGTTGAACTAGACTCCTTGTATTATTTTCTTCTAAAGTTGTTAATTCATCATCCATAGCATCTTTCCAATGTTTAATTTTTACAGCTTCTTTAAAATTTTGTGGTTCTTTAATAGTGGATATGTTTCCTAAAAAATCTAGATGTTCAGCATTCATATATTTAGTTGAATAAGGGAATGTATTTGGAGTGTATGACTTATCATTGTTATTTGTATTTGAATTGAGAACATAATTGTCAAGCCAAGTAGGAGGCTTTCTATCCCTGCTGCTTTTTCTTTGTTGTTCTTGTGGATGAATCAATGAGTCATTTGGACTAGGCTGTGTAGATGTGTTTGACTCAAAATTTTGATTTTCAGTTTGATGATTATCAAAATCATTTGAAATTAATGGATCATCTTCACTATATAATTCTCATTCTTCATCAGAATTATCAAAAAAATCTACATTTGTAGGGTTTTGGGGTTTTTCTACAAAAAAAAATTCATTTTGATATGAAAAATATTTTCATGAAAAGTTACATCTCTTGATACAAAAATATTTTCATTTAAAATATCAAACACTCTATAACCCTTCTGTCCACATGAATAACCAATAAAAATACATTTTTTTTCTCTTGACTCAAATTTAGTTTTGTAAGGAAAATTGTTTTTCACATAACACAAGCAACCAAACACCCTAAGATTTGAAAGATCTTGATTTTCTTTATACAATTAAAAAAATGGACTCTTCCAATTTAAAATTTGTGAAGGGGTCCTATTTATGATATGTGTGGCCATAAGGATTGAAAATGGACAAAAGGTTGTGGGTAATTTGGCTTGAAACAGCAGTGAACGTGTTACTTGTAGTAAATGTTGGTGTTTTCGCTCTACCACCCCATTTTGTTGTGGGATGTAAGGGCAAGACTTTTGATGAAAAATACCATTTTTTAAAAAAAAACTTTTGATATTCGTAACTTAAGAATTCACTACCATTATCTGTTCTTACCGTTTTGATTGATGATTCAAAATGTGTTTTAATCATTGTATAGAAATCAATAAAAGTTCGACAAACAATATTTTTTTGATTTAATCATATATGTCCATGTAAATCTTGAAAAATCATCTACAATCGTGAGCATGTAAGGACAATCAATAAAAGATGTATCTTTATAAGGGCCCCATATATCCATGTGAATTAGTTCAAAACATTTTGTAGTTTTAGACATACTACTTTTAAAAGATAACCTTTTCATTTTAGAGATAGGACATATATCACAATGAAAATTCTCATTTTTATCTAAATTGTAAGCATGCTTAAGTGCTATATCAGATAGATGACCAAGTCTTCTATGAATCAACTTGAAATCATTACATGTGTTATACACTTTATTCCCTAATTCAGTTTCTAGTAAGTAAAGGTTCTGAAAAAGATCTCATCTGCCTATGATCGTATTGTCATTAACATCCTGCAATAGACAACCAGTAGAAGAAAATTGACAACTAATATTGTTCCTCTTGGAAAGTTTTGAAACTGAAATTAGGTTATATTTGAAACCTTGTACATGCATAACATCATATAATATTAGTTTTGCAGAAAGTCTAACATTACCTATATGTTTTACATTTTTAGATGTTCCATCAGGTAAGAATAAAGGGCAGACTATTTATCATCTTCAGTCATCAAACTCAAATCAGAATAAATATGACAGATAGCACCACTGTCTACTATCCAAATAGGTTTTTCTTTATTATTACTATGCACATTTAGACTACAAACACTAGCAAAATTTAGATTAGAAGACATACCTTCGTAGTACTTGTCTTTACCTTTTCCTTGGGTTTGCAGCCCTTTTATGACTTCCTTCACCACATCAACAATTTCAGTGTTACTGAATTTAGAATTCTAATTTGATGATGATTATGGTTGATCTTCACAAAAGGAAAAGGGATTATTCACTATAGGGCTGCAAATGAGTCAAGCTACTCGTGAGTCACTCGTGAGCCGCTCGGTCAAAGCTCGGCTTGAGCTTGACATTGACCGAGCTCGAGCCGGCTCGTTTAAAATTCGAGTCGAGCTCGAGCTCATATAATGCTTGCTCGATGGCTTGTCGAACTTTTTCGAGCCTAAATATATAATATATAATTTTTTTATTTAATATTAAAACTATAATAATATATTTTTTCCCTCTTTTTTTCTTCAAAGCACATATGAAAGACCCATAATCCATAATTAAAACCCTAATTTCTAACACATCTACGACTTTCATATAATCGCCTCTTCTTTATTTCTCATCTAACCTAATCTGACTCTTCATCTAATCGCCTCTTCTTTCATCTCTCATCTAACCTAATCTTGTTCATCTAATCGTCTTTCTTTCCTTCTTTCTACATTTTCTCTTCCATGCCTCTTCTTTCATTCTTCATTCATTTTCTCTTCCATCTTCACCATTTCTTTCACTCTTAATCTTTTCTTCATTCGTCTTCACATATTTTTTCAGAAGAGTCTTACAGTTACAAGTTACAGGTAATTAAATGTATCTTCTCTTTTATGATAACTATTGTTTTTGTTTTTTATTTAACTTTGATTTTTTTTACTTTAAGGAAATCTAGCAGAAAGGAAAAAACTATTTTATTGGTGAACTCAGTGGTAAGGTAAGTCATGTTCATCTTTTTTTCATTTATTAAAAAAAAATTATGCTTATATATATCTTTTTTTATGTATTAGGATAAACTTAGACTTCGATTATTCTATACCTATGCCAGATGAATATATAGAATAATACTAATTGGTTTCAATTATTCTATAAAAAGATTAAGAAAAAATGGAAATAATTTTTTTTTAAAAATAAATTATATATAATAAAAGTATATTATATATAATATTGAAAGAGATAAAAAAAAAAGGTTAATATATTATATATAATAAAATAATATTAAGATATAATAATTAGTTTAGTATAAAAAGAAATAAAAATGGTTAATATTTTATTTATAATAAAATTATATTTTACTTATATTGAAAATATATAAAAAAAAAGGTTAATATATTATATATAATAAAAATAAATATTATGGATATAATAATTAGTATATTATAATATATAGTTATTTACAGATAAAAATAAAAATAGTTAATATATTTTATATATATAATATTGAAAAAGATAAAAAAAAATGTTAATATATTTTCTATAATAAAAGTATAATATATATAATATTTAAAGAAGAAAAAAAGTTAATATATTTATTATATATAAAATGGGGAGAAAAAAAGGATATATATATTATATATAATATGTTTACAGAAAAAAATAATTTATAAGATTAATAATATATATTATAATATAAAAAAAATAATAAATTATTGTTATAAGTTAGATTGTTCCTATAATGTTTGAATCTTGTTATACTTGCACTTAAATAATTTAAATATATATAATAATATCTAATAGAAAATATATTGAGTTAATAAATTGAACATTATTTAATTAGCTAGATCAATTAATTCTTTTTATATTAGATGTTTGATAATTTTATTTTAAGTATACTATAGGTAAAATTGACATATTTATTAATATTAGGTATGTCTATGGAAGAGTCATCTCTTTTACTTACCATAAATAGTGTCGTAGCTGAATCTAATGAGGTTGAAATTGAGATCAACACGGAAACTAGAATATCTAGTCCAGAAACACAAGAAAAGGCTGAAGAAAAGGAGGAAGAGATATTCCGAATAAAGAAAAGAAAAAAAGATTCAGAAGTTTGGAATGATTTTGATACAGTTGATGGACATAAAGCGAAATGTAAACATTGTAATGCTATCTTTACAATTGGTAAATCAGGATCCACATCAAGTCTTTTGAGGCATAAATTAAGTTGTGTGAGGAGAAAACTTAATTTGCGAGTTGCTGAACAACAAACAACGTTGAATTTTTTGCCATCCGATTCAGCTTCACCATCCATTTCTGCTTTGCATTATGGAAAATTTGATATGGAACAAATGCGAGAAGCAGCTGCTCATTGGATTATGATGAATGAACATTCATTCACCATTCTTGAGGAAGAGGGGTTTAATTTAATGATGAAGCGTGGAATGCCAGAATGACAAAAGATTAGTCGAATGACTTGTAAAGAAGATTGCATGAAAATTTATGAGATGGAGAAAAAAAGATTGAAGAAAAGTCTTGAGTGTGTAAATAAAGTAAGTTTGACAAGAGATTGTTGGAAGTCAAAGAATCAAAAAATTGAGTACATGGTAGTCATTAGACATTGGATTGATTTTTGTTGGAATTTACAGAAGAGAGTTTTAAGTTTTATTAACATTCCACCACCAATGGGAGGTCTTCAAATTTCCGATGCCATTTTCAAGTGTATGAAAGAGTGGGGTATAGAAAACAAGGTTTTCACTATTACGGTTGATAATGCTTCCAGCAATGATTCGGCTATTCGATATATGAAAGATACCATTCAAAGGTCTAGAAAATTAGCATGCAGAAGAAATTTATTCCATGTTCGTTGTTGTGCACATATCTTAAATTTGTTGTGCACATATCTTAAAAATTCTGCAAATGCAACAACTACTGTAGTGAATTTCACTACAGTAGTTGCTGCATTTGCAGAATTTTTTATCTTCTGATCTCGGTTTCCTTTCCACCATTCCGGATAACCTATGATCTTGAAGCATCCTTATTGAGTATGTCATTCCATCCTGCAATGTGTACAAAACATGTTTGTTTTTCCTTTGTTGTTGCTTCTTGTCTTGTTGATTACTCCTTTTCCTCTATTTTTCGAGTATTATTCTGACTTCTTTGCTGATCAAAATTCTTCTTCATAGATATTGCAAAACTATGTGTTTGTTCATTCATTAAAGTTTGCACTTCCCTTTGTCTTTCAATGCTAAGCAACATGGCATAAGCACGATTTAGGCTTGGTTTTGGGTCCATGAGGAGAATCTGTTGCCTTTAGTTATCAAAATATTCGTTCAATCCCATTAAGAATTGTGTCAGCTTGTTTGATGTATCAACTTGGACCACCAATTTCGTCATTCTGCAACAGCAAACAGTTCTTAGGTCACAATCGCATGATGGTAGAGGTTCTAAGACCATCAATTCATCGTAGAGTTTCTTGATCCTGGAAAAATATTTTTCAAGACTTAATGTACCCTGTCTCAGGTTACTAATGGCCTTCTGGATCTGATAAGCTTGTGAACCGTTGTTTTCTTGATATCGTTCTTTAATATCAAGCCATAAGTCCAACGTTGTGGTTGTGGAAGAATAGTTCGATTTAATCTCATCTGACACAGTATTTAGAATCCAAGAACGGACTAAACAATCCATCTTTCGCCATTTATCAAACACTTCTGATTCTTTTGGTACAACTAAAGATCCATCAATAAATCCTAACTTTGATTTCGCTTCTAGGGCTAATCGCATACCACTACTCAAGCCTATATAATTTCCACCATTAAAAATAGTAGTACATATAATCACACCTGTATGATCTGAGTTACGCATCGTTAGCACATCATTTTCGTCTTTCTTCTTTCTAGACATTATTGAACTTTCGTCGTTCGAACTATTTGTTGAAGAAGATGAAAGGTAATCGCTGGAAGAAGAATCGTTGGTGTTAATCTGAGTCTCTTCTTCGTCTTCTTGATTTCGACGAGCATCTAGCTCTGATACCATGTGAAGTTTCTGAACTTTGGATTGATTTGTAGAATTAGGTTTGCGAAGAATGAAGAAGCAAATTAAGAAAAACGTGAATGACTTTGGGAGCCTTCAATCCCTTTTATTAATGTAATAAATCTGTTACAGTCCCTAAATTATCTATCAGGTTTTAATAAGACTATAAACTTATAAAAACATATAATATCAACATATTTTCACAATGGAGGCATCAACCTTGCCAACCGCTACTTTTTTTAAGACCAAACATGTAATATCACCAAGTTTGTATAATAAACATTTTGATCATTCCCCAAAGTAGAACATGAAAATACCCTATTGAGCCGATTGAGTATATATATATTCATTTATTTTTCTCCACATTATTCCCAATGTAATGAGCCTCACTTCATTAGATTTGGGATCATAATCAAATTTGACACCTCAACTTTCAGTTTAAGACTGTTATTGAGACATCCCTGCTCATATATTAAAAACTACTACTCAACATGTATCTATATTTAACTTTAAGAGACCTAACTGAAGCCATATACACTTGTTCGGTTCAAAAATATATTTTTATATATACAAGCTGCATCAAACAGCAACAAAACTACAATAGGATAACCTATAAACCATCATGCAAACATGTTTCTGTACAAGTATTATACACCGGCACCATTAGAAAGTAAGAAAGGACCCAAAATAAAAGTCAAGTGTTGATAAAAAAGACAAGTAAATCTAACAGCCTCGGTCCCTCCTCCCACACTTTCTCCCACAGCTTGCTCCTCTTCAAGCCTCATTCCTTCAAGTGTGCAAAAGCTAAGACTAGGTACCTACACCACACATAACATAGTGAGTCTAATGACTCAGCAAGCAAATAAATATTTTAAAACCTGCTGGAATGCCTTCCTTTTAAAAAGAAAGATGTATGCATAAAAGATTCATACTTTAAAAGAGATGATCAGTCCATAAAAAGCCATATGCATGTTTAGAAAATATGAGTTAATGGGCCTGTACAGTAACATCTTGAGCCATGTTTGACCCTACACCATTCAGAGCTGATCCTGAAGGCAAGGAATCTGTTTGAGCCGTATTTGGAAAATGCACAATTAGGAGTCCATCCCTAAAAGCCCTAAACCTGTTTGGACCGTCTTTTAGTTGGGCAGCAGTAATTAGAGCTCATGCCAAATACTCTTGTCCCATAAATAATCCAGCCAGTACATGTGGAATTAGCTGACTAGAGCTCATGCCAGCCAGCCTCCTCCCTTTTCCGTCAATACTCATTCATCCATAATAGTATGCGCCCATGTATGCATAAACCTTAAGAGTTTCTGTTTTATAAAAGTTTATACTTAACAAATCAAGAAACCCTAGTATTTTCTAGAAAAGATGATGACCATTGTTATGCTTGATAAAACAGTATGTTTATAAACCAGATTAGTCCATAAAACCCATGTTATGCCATAAAAACATATATTTCAAACATATATGAAAATCTGGGCAGAAGTACTTGATATTAATAGCTATGTGTGGGTTCTAAGAGTGATTTTGAGAAAAACTTGCCTTAATTTCGAAATTGGATAAAGAAGATAGTCTTTGTTAGGGTTGTTCTTGCTTCTCTTCAAAGCTCCTAAGTTTGGCTTATATAGAAAGAAAATGGAATTTGCTGATGAAGAAAATAAATGGCTAAGGGTATATTTAAAGGGCTGATATGCAAGGTGGATTGCATGCAACTAGGTTAAGTGGAAGGCATGCAAATGGTTATGGTGGGGTGTTTTTAGGATGCCATGTGTCCAAATTAATTAATAGGAAAGTTGGTTTAATTATTGACTAAAGAGGGAATTAATTAGGATTAAACTTATCTTAATTATTCTAGTGGGTCCCCTTACATGGGTCCATGCAACTTGCTGTTTTTAATACAAATTGGCTAAGTAAAAATAAAAGCCTCTAGTATACCATGTCCCTTATATATTATGGCTATATTTATAAGTTAACACATAACAATTATATCACAATTCATAATAGCAGCAGCAAGTCTATTCCTAAGTATTAAGTGTGAACCTCTTCTACCATGGTTCTTCCTACAAACTGTCCCATAATATAATTAGCACAGTCTTTTTATATCTCAGCCCCTAATAATAATAATACAAGTCTCTTCATAAAATGACCCATAAATAAATACATAAGGGTGAACAATTCCAGAATTGCACCCTTGACCCTACTAGCCTTTTTTTGAACAGAAAATGGTGAGTTTGGGCATAACAATTCTACCCTACTTATAAAAATTTCGACCTCGAAATTTACTTACGGAACAGTTCAGGATAGTTCTGCTGCATATCCTGCTCTACTTCCCAAGTGGCCTCTTCTACTGAACTGTTGTGCCAAAGCACCTTGACCATATTTACTTCTTTATTTCTTAACTTCCTGGTTTGCCTGGCCAGGATCTGGGTTGGTCTCTCCTCATAAGATAGATCCTTTGCTAACTGAACCTCTTCATAATGAATCACATGGTTGGCATTAGGAATATAATTCCTCAAATTGGACACATGAAAAACATTGTGAACAGCAGCAAGGCTCGGAGGCAATGCTAATTTATATGCAACTTCACCAACTGCCTCCAGAATGTCAAAAGGTCTTATATATATTGGATTTAATTTTCCCTTCTTTCCAAACCGAATGATACCTTTGCAAGGAGATACCTTAAGAAACACATGGTTGCCTTTGTCGAATATTATATCACGGCGCTTCTTATCTGCATAACTCTTCTGCCGGCTTTGAGCTGTTAACAATCTTTCTCTAATCTTGCTAACTAAAGAAATTGTGTTGGAGACGATCTCAGGCCCTATTAACACCCTTTCCCCAACTTCATCCCAATGCAGGGGAGTTCTACACTTCTTCCCATAGAGAGCTTCAAAGGGTGCCATGCCAATAGAAGATTGATAACTGTTGTTGTAGGCAAACTCTACTAATGGCAGCCTTGATTCCCAATCCCCACCAAAATCTATAAGGCATGCCCTTAGAAGATCTTCTAGGATTTGGATCACTCTTTCAGATTGGCCATCTGTTTGGGGGTGAAATGCAGTACTGAATGCTAAATTCGTCCCCAAACCCTTGTGCAAGCTTTCCCAGAAGTGCGAGGTAAAACGAGGATCTCGGTCGGACACGATTCTGGTCGGGATGCCGTGGAGTCTAACGATCTATTGTAAGTACAGCTCCGCATATTAATTCATTAAAAAAGTTGTCTTTACCGGCAGAAAGTGTGCTGACTTAGTAAGACGATCAACTATTACCCAGATGGCATCCATTTTCCTCAAGGTCAAAGGTAACCCAACAACAAAGTCCATGGCAATATCGTTCCATTTCGAAACAGGTATGGGCAGTGGACAAAAATGTCCAGAAGGCCTTTGACGCTCTACCTTAACTTGCTGGCAAGTTAAGCACTCACTAACATACTTGATGATATCCTTCTTCATACCCGGCCACCAATACAACATTTAAAGATCTTTGAACATTTTGGTGCTTCCTGGATGAATAGAATATGGAGTAGTGTGTGCTTCAACCAATAATTCTTGCCTTAACGAACCTACTAAAGGTACCCATAGTCGATTCCTGTGATACACCAGATTATTCCTCGTGTTATACAAAGGTGTCTCCCTCTTATCATCTCTTTGCTTCCATAATGTTAGTTGTGGGTCATCAGCTTGTCCTAACCGAATTCTTTCTACGAGATCAGGAACAATGGCTAGAGTAGCACGAATGCACTCCTGTATTGGCTCAAACACAGCCAGATCTAATCTTCCAAACTCTTGAATCAGGTCAGACTGGGTAGTGATTAGATTAAGGGTACCCGACTTACGGCTTAAGGCATCAGCTACAACATTGACCCTCCCCGGTTGATAAACAATTTCACAATCATAATCTTTCACCAACTCCAGCCAACGCCACTGCCTCATATTCAACTCCTTTTGAGTAAATAAATATTTCAAACTTTGATGATTCGTAAATATTTGAGACTTTTCACCATAAAGATAGTGCCTCCAGATTTTAAGGGCAAAGACTACAGCAGCTAATTCCAAGTCATGGGTGGGATAATTTCTTTCATGAATCTTTAGTTGCCTTGAAGCATAAGCCACTACATTCCCGTTTTGCATAAGAACAGTTCCTAGTCCACACTTTGATGCATCTGTGCAAACCACAAAGTTGCCTACTCCTTCTGGAATGGTAAGCAATGGGGCAGAAATCAGACACCGCTTTAACTCATTAAAACTTGTCTCGCATTCATCAAACCACACAAATTTCACATTCTTGCGCGTTAGAGTTGTAAGAGGCAGTGCTATCTTGGAAAAGCCCTTGATGAACCTCCTATAATAGCCTTCTAATCCAAGAAAGCTCCTCACCTCAGTCATATTCTTTGGCGTCGCCCACTCCTTAACTGTTTTTACCTTTGATGGGTCAACTTCCAACCCCTTTGCTGAAATAATATGCCCCAAGAAAGCAATCTGTTTGAGCCAGAAATCACACTTACTTAACTTTGCAAACAGCTGATTTTCTTTTAAGACTTGCAAAACTACAGCCAAGTGTTACTTACGCTCTTCCTCCGAACGTGAGTAGATTAATATATCATCTAAGAAAACCACCACAAACTGATCCAAATACGAATGGAATACCCTATGCATCAACTCCATGAACACAGTTGGTGCATTGGTTAGTCCAAACGGCAGAACCAAGAACTCATAATGCCCATAGCGGGTTCGGAATGCGGTTATCTTTATATCTTCTTCCTTGATTCTCAACTGATGATACCCAGAACGCAGATCAATCTTGGAAAACACCGCAGCACCTTGAAGTTGATCAAACAGGTCATCAATTCTGGGCAATGGATACTTATTCTGAACTGTCACCTTGTTCAACTCCCTATAATCAATACACAATCTTTTGGACCCATCTTTCTTATTCACAAGAAGGACTAGTGCAACCCATGGAGACACACTTGGGCGGATGAAGCCTTTGTCCAGATAATCTTGCAATTGATCTTTCAGCTCTTTCATTTCTGCAGGTGCTAAACGATAAGGCGCCTTTGAAATTGGCAGTGTCCCTGGCTTCAAGGTTATAGAGAACTCTACATCACGCTTTGGCGGCAAACTTGAAATATTATCAGGGAATGCACTAGGGAAATCCCTCACTACTTCAATATCTTACAACTTCAGTTTTTGCCCAACTATCATAGCACAATTATAAGACATCACCCTGGTGGCTCTTTCCAAAAACAGTTGTTGTCTTTTAAAATCTGGACTCGCACGAAACAGAAAGGTCTTCCCATACTGATCTGTTAGCACCACCGTCTTCTTATTACAATTAATCTGCGCCTTATGTCGGAATAGCCAGTCCATACCTAGGATCACATCAAATCCTACCATATCTACTACCACAAGATCTACTAACATCATATGGTTCTGATTATAAACTGGACAGGCCTTAATAATCTTATTAGAATTTAGGTGAGAGCCTGAAGGAAGTGATATGCTATATGCCATCAACGATTCCTCAAGTTTTAAACCAGCTTTTTGAACAAAACATGCAGTAATAAAGGAATGTGTTGCTCTAGTGTCTATCAAAGTGTTGGCTAAAATATTTTCTATTAGAAGATTACCCGTAATGATCGTGGTCTTAGGGTTGGCCTCCTCCTTAGTCATTGAGAAAACCCTCCCTGGTGCAACCTCATTCTTCTTGGGACAGTCCCTCTGGATGTGCCCTCGCTGCTTACATAAGAAACAAACATTGGACCCTTGCATACAGCTCCCTATATGAGTCTTCCCACAGATGGTACATACTGGAATTGGAGTGTTGGAAGATTTGGCTGAGGATACTGATCCATCTAGTTGAACCCTCTTTGATTGTTGTGACTTCTGGGGCCTTTGGGAAAATCTTTGGTTGTTGTTGTTATGGTAGAAGTTCCTTGGCTGCTGAGAATGCTGAGAAGTAGCGGCCTGATTATAGGATGACTGGGGCAGAGCATTTCTATTGAAGGACTGATTAAAAGGCCTCTTCATTGTTGGAACATGAGAATCCCTTCCTTGATAACTGGTCCTCTTGGCCTGAGCCTCCCTAATAATATCTTGGTTGTCCTTCTCAGCCATTAGAGCTCGGTCAATCGTTTCCCTCATGGAAGAAGGATTACTAAGCCTTACATCCCGACGGATTGTAGCATTGAGTCCCTCAAGAAAATGATTAAGCTCCATGGAAGCATTGCCGGTAATCATTGGAGCAAAATACTTGCCTCGTTCAAACCTTTTCACATAATTTGCAATACTAGAATCCCCTTGCTTAATTTCCAGAAATTCCCGCACTAGCTTGTTTCTTGTGCTCAAAGTAAAATATTTCCCATAGAAGACCTCTTTAAATTCCCCCATGAGATCCGGCTAAGATCAAGCACTGCCTTAGCACCCTGCCACCAAATTCTAGCATCATCTCTCAGCATAAATGTGGCACACCTGACCCTTTCCACCTCTGAAATCTGCATAAACTCGAAGATTGTTTCCATGGACTGAACCCACTCTTCATAAATAATTGGATCGGTGCTACCCCTGAACTCAGCTGGCTTAAATGTAATGAACTGCTTGTAAACATGAGTTTGCCCTCCTTCATGATTGTTGTGAGTACTACTATTATTATTATTCTGAAACATTGCCCTCATTTGCTCCCTAGAAGACGATTCTACTCCTTCAAGGTCTCAATTAATCCTGTCAAAAGTGTATTCTGATCTGGCTCCGTTAATGAAGAAGATGATGAAGCCTGGGCTTTGGCAGCTTTCCCCATTGTCTTAAATCTAAAATCAGCTATAGACCCTAAGAAAAGCTTGGCATATTTTCAAACCATATAAACTGAATTCTTATTCCCTATCATCAATCCTACTATCACATTTAATCATATAAAACTTACAAACATTTGAAGGCGAGATCTTGAAGATAAAACTGTAGGAGCTGGAGTGTGGAAGTGCTAAGGATCAGGACCGTTGCTCTGATACCAACTGAGACGTCCCTGCTCATATATTAAAAACTACTACTCAACATGTATCTATATTTAACTTTAAGAGACCTAACTAAATCCATATACACTTGTTCTGTTCAAAAATATATTTTTATATAAACAAGCTGCATCAAACAACAACAAAACTACAACAGGATAACCTATAAACCATCATGCAAACATGTTTCTGTACAAGTATTATACACTGGCACCATTAGACAGTAAGAAAGGACCCAAAATAAAAGTCAAGTGTTGATAAAAAAGACAAGTAAATCTAACAGCCTCGGTCCCTCCTCCCACACTTTCTCCCACAGCTTGCTCCTCTTCAAGCCTCATTCCTTCAAGTGTGCAAAAGCTAAGACTAGGTACCTACACCACACATAACATAGTGAGTCTAATGACTCAGCAAGCAAATAAATATTTTAAAACCTGCTGGAATGCCTTCCTTTTAAAAAGAAAGATGTATGCATAAAAGATTCATACTTTAAAAGAGATGATTAGTCCATAAAAAGCCATATGCATGTTTAGAAAATATGAGTTAATGGGCCTGTACAGTAACATCTTGAGCCATGTTTGACCCTACACCATTCAGAGCTGATCCTAAAGGCAAGGAATCTGTTTGAGCCTGTTTGGACCGTCTTTTAGTTGGGCAGCAGTAATTAGAGCTCATGCCAAATACTCTTGTCCCATAAATAATCCAGCCAGTACATGTGGAATTAGCTGACTAGAGCTCATGCCAGCCAGCCTCCTCCATTTTCCGTTAATACTCATTCATCCATAATAGTATGCGCCCATGTATGCATAAACCTTAAGGGTTTCTGTTTTATAAAAATTTATACTTAACAAATCAAGAAACCCTAGTATTTTCTGGAAAAGATGATGACCATTGTTATGCTTGATAAAACAGTATGTTTATAAACTAGATTGGTCCATAAAACCCATGTTATGCCATAAAAACATATATTTCAAACATATATGAAAATCTGGGCAGAAGTACTTGATATAAATAGCTATGTGTGAGTTTGAAGAGTGATTTTGAGAAAGACTTGCCTTAATTTTGAAATTGGATAAAGAAGATAGTCTTTGCTAGGGTTGTTCTTGCTTCTCTTCAAAGCTCCTAAGTTTGGCTTGAGAGAAAATGGAATTTGTTGATGAAGAAAATAAATGGCTAAGGGTATATTTAAAGGGCTGATATGCAAAGTGGATTACATGCAGCTAGGTTAAATGGAAGGCATGCAAATGGTTATGGTGGGGTGTTTTTAGGATGCCATGTGTCCAAATTAATTAATAGGCAAGTTGGTTTAATTATTGACTAAAGAGGGAATTAATTATGATTAAACTTATCCTAATTATTCTGGTGGGTCCTCTTACATGGGTCCATGCAACTTGTTGTTTTTAATACAAATTGGCTAAGTAAAAATAAAAGCCTCTAGTATACCATGTCCCTTATACATTCTGGCTATATTGATAAGTTAACACATAACAATTATATCCCAATTCATAATAGCAGCAGCAAGTTTATTCCTAAGTATTAAGTGTGAACCTCTTCTACCATGGTTCTTCCTACAAACTGTCCCATAATATAATTAGCACAGTCTTTTTATATCTCAACCCCTAGTAATAATAATACAAGTCTCTTCATAAAATGACCCATAAATAAATACATAAGGGTGAACAATTTCAGAATTGCACCCTTGACCCTACTAGCCTTTTTTTTAACAGAAAAAAATGAGTTTGGGCATAACAGTTATCACTTGAGCTACATGAGATATTGTATTTTAAAAAAAAATTATTAAAAAATGAAATATAGAATATGATATATATAACTTACAATTTTTTTTTTTTTGTTGATATTGTAAATAGTTTAGAGGTGAAAATTTCAACACATAACTATTAAATAAAAAAGAAAAATAAAAAACAAATATTATATTAAATTTATAAGTACAAAATTAACTTCATATAATCTTTTAATTCAAATTGTAAACACCAAATTTTACTCATCCAATCTAATAAGAAATTTAATAATTTTAAGTCTTCAAATACTATTTTATTTAAAAGTCTTTCTAATAAAATAATTATTTAAATAAATGATTGTATTCATAAATTTAAAATAATTAAATACAAATTAACTAAATATTTTAGATAAATAAATGTATTCATTTAAATTTAAGATAATTAAAATTAAATAATTATTTTGAAGAAATGTTATAATCATTTAAAATTCCAAATAATTAAAAATAAGACCCTAAAACACAAAATAAAATAAAATAAATAAAGTATGCAAAACAGAAATTTTATATCTATTAATTTATTTGATGTATTTTGCGGATTAAAATAAAAGACAAAAGGATGGAGGAATAATTCAATTCAACAAGTCTTTTAAGGTTAAACAATCGTGATCTAGTATGGCCGAAATTTAGAGAAAAAAAATTCAGCTCGTTAGACGACTATTAGATGAATAATTGACCATCATTCAACATACGCAACATATCGTGTCACCCGCTACAAGCTAAATGCTTTCGCACCTCAATGGATCACCAAATGGTAGGCTAACGCATGAAACGCGGAACACACGCCGCTAACCTAATGAGGATGGAATGTGAAGACCTCTCCCAACGTGCGTTCGCGACCTGAGTCGTCTTCCTCTCACGAGATCAGATAAGAACTGGCAGGGATGTTTGATTTTTCAAAAATTAGAAATCACTCATTTATTAACCAAATGATCATCCTCCTCTGTAAATCATTTCACTTATGTTCGTAGATCCAATTTTGGCCTAAATAGACAAGAATTGATCAGGTAAGATAAAAGTCATTAATGATTTTTGTCCCAAATTCGATCCACTTGATCAACCAACCGACTTAGGCCGAAAATAAATAGATTCCCTCGACTATGAAGAGGGACAATGATCCAACACCACATCATCATTCAAGCTCTTTACAAACCCGACATTAAAATTTTCATACTTTTAATAATTTTTTTAAATTTTGTATATAGTTTCTATGAATCTGGCTTCACCCAGAAGCTTTGGAAAGAGTTTAGGAATGTTCTTCAACTCGCTATAAGGTTACATCCGTGAAGTAATTCATTTTATGAACAAAAAAATTGAAATTTTTACATTTCACTTTGAGTGTTCTTCAATATGGTATAATTATTTGATTTCTTGATTTTGAATTTATCTTGCGATAATTTATAAACTATCTGTTGAAGAAAATTGAACGAATCAAACTAAATAAAAAAACAACTTTGAATTTAAATATTTTAAAATCGGGTTTTCTTTTCTTGAGTTCAACAATCTTAAAATATTCATAACACATTTTAAATGATGTTAAGAACATTTTTAGACTAACACTAAATCAAACGATACAAGTTTGTCTAAAATCAAAAGTTTCAAATAATGCTTATATTTTTAGCTTTGAAAATGGTTAAAATGTATATCAAATAATGATTTAAAGGTTCATTTCGATTCAAATAAACCTAGTAAACTTTTTGGTAATCTCTAAATCCATGCTAAGAAATTGAATCAAGAAATAACAAATTTTCCATTAAAAACTCTGATAAGATCGGTGTAATCAATAGAGACTAGGGTCTGACTATTGATAACAGCTTCTGGAAAACGTTTTGATAGAAGTCCTGTTAGGGATTAATATCACTTTCTATTCTTCACAAACCCTTGCAAACTCTTGAAGCAATTCAAGTGCGAAAACGTTTGCTCAGGTTTGAAGATAAGAACCAATGAAAGATGAAAGATAGAAAATAAAGACCACCGAGTTGTTTATGGATATTCGGAGCAAACTCTCATACGTCACCCATTCCTCCAACCACCAGAAGGATTCACTATACTTCTTTGAATCAAATATAGTTTTCTGACTAGCTAACTGTTGAACAGAACAAACTCTGTTCAACTTACAGTATGTTTAAGAATATCACTCAGCTAGACAATGTTTTGATTCTCTCTCTCTCTTGAAGATGATGTACAAAATCAGTAAGCAAGTAAGCAAACAAAGCAATTCCTAAGATAGATTATGTGTCCAGTCGCTCGTCCGTTGTCCTTGAGGATCTTTAAATAGAAGACAGGTACCAACGGTCAATCTTCAGCATTGAAACGTAGCAAGCACCCATTGGAAGACCTCCATATTACAAGAGTACAACAGACTCTATGCACAAAGATCGTGGCCGTACCGAATTGGTAGTGCGTCGGATATTCTTCTAGACCTGTCCTGCAAGGAACAAATAGTGGAAAGAATATTTACTTACGTGGCATTCATTTATTGGATGCAACTGGATGTCGTACTGATCTACACGGATCAATGGAGTAGGAGTAGCATACAACTAGTTGATCGTGGGTAAACGAATTCTAATTTCAAACAACTGCTAAAGTGAGGCATTAGACGTGCTCCATTAGACTTCCAATTCTAAGGAAGTTAGACGCCCACGTCTAATAGCGAGATCCATTAGACCACCAAGTCTAATGGAGTTAGACGACACGTCTAACTACGTTTCACTTCAGACTTGTCTGAAGGAGTTAGACGCCAGCGTCTAACTTTCATCTGTTAGACTACACGTCTAACTACGTATCTGTTAGACTGCACGTCTAACTACGTATATATTAGACTACACGTCTAACTACGTATCTGTTAGACGACACGTCTAACTACATATCTGTTAGACGACACGTCTAACTACGTATCTGTTAGACTGCACGTCTAACTACGTATCTGTTAGACTGCACGTCTAACTACGTATCTGTTAGACTGCACGTCTAACTACGTATCTGTTAGACTGCACGTCTAACTACGTATCTGTTAGACTGCACGTCTAACTACGTATCCGTTAGACTGCACGTCTAACTAACAACACGTCTAATAAGCATTTTTTCGATGCACCTACACAAAAACAATTAGACGGCTTAACTTCATTCTTAATCAAAGTTTTACTAATGTATCATTAAAATATCGTTAGTCAAACTAATTTGACCCAATAATTTCCCCTTTTTTGACGATGTTAAAATTTTGCACAATTAATAAGATAAACACCCATCAAATTAAAGTAAAAATGACATTTGTTCACAAATTCCAAGTGTAAGAACCAAAAACCAAATTCCAAAAATTAAGTTCAGAATCCAACGAAAATAATTTAATAGAAAAGAGATCATTGTTCTTCCCTTTTCGCGTTTGAATGAGCAAACTCTTCACCAGTCAGTAGGTTGCGAAATTGAGGGAGAGCACGACCACCTCTTCCACCATTTCCGCCACCTCGTTCACCACCTTGACCTCCACCTCTTTTGGTTGGTCTGCAACCTCCTTCATTAACAACAACTTTTTTTAGACCTAGTGCCTGTCAAATCACCTCCTCTTATGCTACTGCTTCCACCTCCTCTTGAGCTTCCTTCCCCTTTTTAACATTATCAACGTCAAGGGCAAGAAGTCTTTTCTCTTTATTAGCTGCAACTTCAGCATTTTCCACGACTTGAATTGATCTAGTAAAGGAATCATCTTGTTCTATACGTTCAGCATCAGCTCTATTAATATGATTGGTTAACTCAACCATTTGACCTTGAACCATATTCATTCCATCCATAACTTCTTGATGAAGATCAATGTTAAATTCCCTCTCACAATCAAACCTTTTATACTACTGTTTGAAGAAGTTTTTTCAAATTTAGAATAGGTGTTGTTAAGGATGTTGATTTCATAAGTGTTCCTCTTCATGGTCTTCTCCATTTTTTTGAGTTTCAAGAAGAGAAGAGAATTCTTTCTTGTTGGATCTTTGACCCTTCTTAAGACATATCAATTTGGACTGCATATCCAACATATTCTTCTAAAGAGTGCTCATCATTTCTGCCATAGACTTTAACAGTTTTGCCCCTCCAAGAGAGGTTTCTTCATTATATGACACTTCGTGAGAGTTGGCAGGAGCGGTTTGAATGGGACTAGCATGAGTATGAATCTGCATAGACTACTCTAGTTCATCTGCCTCAGAATCATCCTTAAATTTTTCTTCATCTCTAAGAATATCTTCATACACCTTAAGGATCTGTTCTGAAGGTCCTTCGGAGTGAAGAGGTAGCTCGACAACCTTTTCATAGATATTCACAACTGTTACTTCAGGAGATGATCGAGGAGATGGTGAGCCGGGAATAAAGCATTGTGATAACGGTATTCCTTCTAACGACTTATCATCGTTGTCTTGTTCCCCCTCAGCGGAAGAACTCTTATCAGGTTCGTCTTCTTTCAATGGTTCCCCCTCAAATCGTGCCTTAATAGGCTGATTAGCTTCAGCCTCCTTCACCGGAGACTTCTCTGTTTCAAGAATAGGGGATTCCAGCACATTTGATTTCTTAACTTTTGTTTCAATAAGTTTGGCATTATTCTCCTCCTCTTTAATGATTGGATCAGGTTGAACAGGATTCTGAGTCTAATCAATACCGGAAAAATCTAGAAGACGATTTTCTTCAACAGACACATTTCCCAATTCAATAAGGTGGGCAGTAGCTTGCTCATCTTTCGGTAATATTAAGTTATTATCTTCAGAGAGTTGCATCGGCTCGTCTTCTTCTGAAGAATTACCAAATGGATTCACCCTTGAATAGTCGACTTCATGAACATATTTGAGGACAGTGGAGATATAGTTTTGCAATGATTTCGTCAAGTCTCTTTGACGCCTTTTCTTCTACATCAGCATTTCTTTCCATTGGATTAAAGTTTGCCTTTCTTACTTCGAGCATAAGAAAAAGAGCTCGACCTCTGAGATTGGCTTCAACTAGTTCCTTCCTCTTGAGAGCTTCATAGACCTCAGAGGTTTTAGCCCATTTCAGGACTCGTTTCTCTGTGTTGACCAACTTCAACCATTTCTCACTTACACCTTTTCCTTTGATAATTTGATCATATCTGTTGGACATTCTATTCATAACCCACGTATTGAAGTTGTTAATCTTCGTAGTAGCTTTCACGTTGGCCTGATCCATCATTAAGTTCACAATACATGTTGCCCTTGGAACTTCCTCATTCGATTCGGTTGCAATGGCCTTGCCCTTTCCAATAACCTCAACAGGTTTTAGAGTTGGCCTTGGTTCACCAAAAGTTATGCCAGCAACAGCCCTGGTGGATCTCATGATTTCGTGAGGAGTTAAAGGCTTAGAAAAATGCCCTGCCAAAGTGCTGGATTGGACTCCTTTTCCAACGACCATGGATTCTTCTGGAACATTTTTGAATACAGGTGGCTCGACATTCGGATGAATAGGAGCCTGTTCAGATGTTATAATAACAATAGGGGTAATAACCATACCCTACTCTGTTTCGATAGTAACAATAACTTCAACAACTATAGATTCAATTGGACGGACATGAGACAGAATCATGTCAATGATTTCAACATTTGGACCAACTGGCTCAACAGTTAACCCGACAACAAGTTCCAATACATTAACAGAAACAAACATATCTTGTTCCAATAGAGGAACACTAAACTTAGGCACTTCGGCTTGAGAGGGAGGAGGGGTTACCTTCGATGAAGATTTGGATGACTTAGATGCCCTAGGCGCCTTTAACTTCTCTCCTTTCGAAATAGAAGACTTCACTGGCTTTTTCAACTGGCTGGCGGAAGGAGAAAGAGGAGACATTGGGATGACAACAAGTGCAGATGGACCTTGCTTTGTTCTGGAATCGACCACCCCATAATCTTTCTTTGATGAGCTTTTCTGGCTATTAGAACTAGCCTCTGATTCGTTTATGGTTCTTGCTCTTTTAGCCCCCATCGAAAGGATAGAGGCGGCTGGTTGCTTAGAATGATTGATGGATCTTCCACCCGTCTATTGGCTAGATGCGCCAGAGAAGGACTCTTTAGAGTTCTTCATTTGAGTGAGAGTGATGGCGACGGTAAAGATGTTGAACACACGACTATTATGAATAGCCTCATTTTCTCCCATAGGAACTCCCAAATGTTCCAACAATTGGCTGAGTTGGGCAGCAAAGCTCACACTTTCTTTGTTCTTAGAGTCAATCGATCTACACAGATTTAAGAAGAGCATTGAAGCCCAGTTGACTTGAATGCCCTTAGAGATAGCCGTCATATAGTCAAATCGATCCTAACTATAAAGATGGAATGAGCATGCTCTTCCTTGAAGAGCCTTCGCAATAATGTCGTTTAAGAGAATAAAATGGGGTTTGAGAACTTTCTTACTCCCATTTATCCTGATTTCTGAACCGTCGGCTGAGAATGCAGTCTTTATTTCCGTCATAATTTCCGATAGAAGATGAAGATTGAACGTGTGGCCCTCTGATGGAAGTTCGAAAAACTCCGCATAAGACGCCTCATCAAAAGATATAACCGTTTCGTTCACCGTTGCTGAGATAGAATCACCAACCATTGTTTCCATTTTAAAGAACTCCCAGACTTCCTTCTCGTAGAAGATAAACGGGCCGCCGAGATACTTCCCGAGACCGGAATATTCCAGAGATCTGAACATGTCGACCACCTCTTGTTGATTGAACGCATACACCGAAGCGAAATCCACCTGCAAAGTACAGTGACCAAGGGTAATCTTCTTGTTGGCTATTTGATAGAAGATGAACAGACTCAAAGATTCTTAGAGAGAAGTTTGGAGAAAGCTAAGGTTCTTGAGAGATTTGAAAGTGTAAACGTTTCAATCGCATGCAAGATGTCCTTAAATAGACTTCGAAGAGTCGCATGGCTTAACTGTCACTTTTCATAAGGGTAAGACCCATTAATAAATGTTAGACGTCTTTTCCCACAAAGTCATCATTAATTTTAGGGGTATATTAGTCATTCTCTTTTAACTTGAGACACGTGTCTTCATGTTATTTGAAGGTGACTATTTTTATATTTGAGCGGAAAAATTAGATGACACAGCATATAGGACAGTTGTCCTTGATCAGTCTAATAACACACGTAGTTAGACGTTTTTCTTACATCTACAGTCTATGAGATCTAAGCATCTATTAGACGCACGATTCTATTAGACGCATGAGTCTATTAGACGCAGGCGTCTAATCAGTGTCTTATAGATTTCTAACATCTATTAGATGTCGACGTCTAATTACGCATGAACAACACGTATTAGACGTGTGTTTGGTTAGACGTAAGCATCCAATTGCTATTGTCTTATAAACGTCTAAACGTCTATTAGACTTTAACGTCTAGCCGTGCAGGTTATAAACCAAGACACTTTTACTTAGAGTCAAAGAGTGTGTAAGTAAAAATACGTCTAAGTACATGCTTTTTCGTTTAGATGACCTCGTCTAATAGACCAATTAAAGTTTAGTCTGCGTGCACCTTTATTTATATAATAAATTTCCCTCTCAATTCATGCATTTATAAAATGAATAAATAAATATTTTGAGGTCCTTAAAACCAAAAATATTTTTAAGACAGAAAACACTTAGTCCTTGAGAATGGAAAAAGCCACTGTTGATCTTCTAGAACATATATTTAGAAGAATATGCTCCAAGCTTCCTTCATGCAGCTTCCCTGTATCACCTACACAAGAAAATATTTACAAACTTTGGTACCCACATTCACTTGGGTCCTCGATCAATCAGTCCCTTATGAATCCATATTTGAGTTATGTTTATGGATTTCCCATTTTATGTTGTAATTAATGCGTATGATTTTGACTTAGAAGACGCCTTTCTGCTAGCCACTGATCCCTTAGCTTTTGAGGATGATTTTATTTTAAAACTCCTTGACGTTGAGTCAGGTTTAAGATAGCCAGACTTGCTAGCTACATCTAACTTGTTTTTTAACCAGCTATCAGTTGGCGGAACATAAGTTATTTCATCCTTCAAAGCTAACTGCTCATGGATTGGATCAGTTTTAGTGTTAGTTAGTCTCCCTTTGATAAAATTTATTGGCTTAAGCTTGTTAGTTGCTGAACTTAACTTCTTACAGGGCTGATTTGGGTCATTGCTATCAAATCCTAAACCAGATTTGGATCCAGCAGGTTTCAATAGACTAATATAATATTTGACAGTTTCTCCAGATCTTGTCCAAGCACTAACAATATAGTTTAACCTCTTGTTTTAAGAAGAGAGAGTTTGAATCTGTTCTTTGAGAATATCATTCTCAGATGAGATCTCGACCTTGTCATTTTTAAAAGTGTTTGATTCTATAGTTTGAGATAAAATAGGTTGAGATATTTCAGAGGAAGATTTTATTTCATTCAGAGACTCTGATAGCTTTCTGTACTCTATGACCATGTCATTTAGTGCAGCTACCAGTTGTTCCCTTAAAAAATTTTCACAAGAGAAGTCAAATACCTCAGATTCCTAAGCTTCTTCTTTTTCTCTTGCCATGAAGAAAGCAACCTCGTCATCATCACTATCGCTGGATGATGAGTCAGAATCACTATAGTTCCGTTTGTTCTTCTCGTCGCCTGCCAAGAGAGCCTTCAGCTCCTTTTCTTCGTCCTTCTTCTTCTCATCACGCTTCGGCTTCTGACATTCCGATTGGTGATAACTTAAGATACCACAGTTAAAACACTTAACATTAGATTTGTATTTTTTAGTATCATTTTAATTTGAAGAGTTTGAGTTGCTCTTCTTCATGAAGTCGCCAAACTTCTCCACGAAGAGAGACATGGCATCGCTTTTGAGCTGCTGGGCAGCTGTCTTCATATCAGGGGCAACTGTTGGCTCTTCTGCAGTCACCAATGCTTTGGTGATAATGGTAGATGAGGGTTGATCTTTTTCAATTCTTGAGTTTAGCTCGAACTCATAGGACTTGAGATCAATAAACAAATGAAAGAGCCCGATCTTGTTGAGGTCTTTGGATTCCCTCATTGTCATCGTCTTTATGTCCCACTCCCTTGGTAAAGCTCGCATGACCTTGATAGCAATCTCCCTGTGCTATAGGTCTTGCCAAAAATGGATAGAGTGGAGATAACTTTACTGAACCTTGCGTCAAACTCGGTCATTGTTTCTCCAGGACGCATATTGAACTTGTCGAACTACTGAGTGGTAACCATAATCTTGTTCTCTTTAGTTTGTTCATTGCCCTCACATAGTTGAGTGAGTCTGTCCCAAATCTCCTTGGCAGTCTCACACTCGATGATGTCATCAAGAGATCTGTACAGAACGTCCAATGCCATGTTGTTGAGGTTGCTTCTCCCCTTGTCTTTGCCGGTCCATTCTGATTTCTCCTTTTCAATCCTGATAGGACGATCTGTGATAACACTCCACATATCATCATTAAAAGAAGAAAGGTGAGCACAGACTCTCTTTTTCCACACAATATAGTTTTCCTTTGAGAACGTAGGGATTGCGGTAGCACTAGCATCTTTGGATATGATCGACATTTTTGGTGATAGCTTGAGAATAGAAATAGGGCTCTGATACCAATTGATAGGATGGATGTAATCAATAGAGACTAGGGTCTGACTATTGATAACAGCTTCTGGAAAACGTTTTGATATAAATCCTGTTAGGGATTAATATCACTTTCTATTCTTCACAAACCTTTGCAAACTCTTGAAGTGATTCAAGTGCGGAAACGTTTGCTCAGGTTTGAAACTAAGAACCAATGAAAGATGAAAGACAGAAAATAAAGAACACAGGGTTGTTTATGGATGTTCGGAGCAAATTCTCCTGCGACACCCATTCCTCCAACCACTGGAAGGATTCACTATACTTCTTTGAATCAAATACAGTTTTCTAACTAGCTAATTGTTGAACAAAACAGACTCTGTTTAACTTACAGTATGTTTAAGAATATCACTTAGCTAGACAATATTTTGATTATATCTCCCACTTTTGAAGATAATTTACAAGATCATTAAGCAAGTAAGTAAGCTATTCGTAAGATAAATTATGTGTCCAGCCGCTCGTCCGTTGTCCTTGGGATCTTTAAATAGAAGACAGGTACCAACGGTCGAATCTTCTGCATTGAAACGTGGCAAACACCCATTGGAAGGCATCCATAGTACAAGAGTACAACATGCTCTGTGCACAAGGATCGTGGTCGTACCAAACTGGTAGTGCACCAGATATTCTTCTATACCTGTCCTGCAAGGAACAATTAGTGGAAAAAATATTTACTTATGTGACATTCATTTATTGGATGCAACTAGCTGTTGTACTGATCTGCACAGATTAGTGGAGCAGGAGTAGAATACAACTAGTTGATCGTTGGTAGACGAATGCTAACTTCAAGCAACTGCTAAAGCGAGGCATTAAACGTGCTCCATTAGACTGCCAAGTCTAAGGAAGTTAGATGCCCACGTCTAATAGAGAGATCCATTAGACCACCAAGTCTAATGGAGTTAGACGGAACGTCTAACTATATTTCACTTCAGACTTGTCTGAATGAGTTAGATGCCAGCGTCTAACTTTCATCTGTTAGACTGCACGTCTAACTACGTATCTGTTAGACTGTTTCATTTCATACTTGTCTGAAGGAGTTAGATGCCAACGTCTAACTTTCATCTGTTAGACTGCACGTCTAACTACGTATCTGTTAGACTGCACGTCTAACTACGTATCTGTTAGACTGCACGTCTAACTACGTATATGTTAGACTGCACGTCTAACTACGTATCTGTTAGACTGCACGTCTAACTACGTATCTGTTAGACTGCACATCTAACTACGCATCTATTAGACTGCACATCTAACTACGCATTTGTTAGACTGCACGTCTAACTACGCATTTGTTAGACTACACGTCTAACTACGTATCTGTTAGACTGCACGTCTAACTACGTATCTGTTAGACTGCACGTATAACTACGTATCTGTTAGACTGCACGTCTAACTAGCAACACGTCTAATAAGCATATTTTTGATGCACCTATACAAAAACAATGAAACAACTTAGTTTCATTCTTAATCAAAGTTTTACTAATGCATCATTAAAATATCGTTAGTCAAACTAATTTGATCCAACAAACTCATTTACTTTCGAAGCTCCTTCAACCTCTTTCCTAGTTGAATAATGGAAGGATGGTGAATGAGTTCTAAATGGGGAGACGAAGATCCCCATGTGTTTGGAATCATGGTTAAAGCCTTCTAAGCAAGATCCCAATACCTAGACAAAGGTCCTGCTAGAGGTTGAAGACGACCATGACTCGACCAAAACTCAACCTCCAACGCACGAGTCAATTGACTCCTCACCGTTCAACTCACGTGTGTCTCGACATGCACTGACCAAAGAATGGGCCGCTTTAACCTCGGTTCAAAACGTGCCTAAACCGAACGAGGCTGCTACCAAACCATGTGCCACAAACTATCGGTCCACCTAGCACCCGGTCCAACACATCTTATGCTTGTTTTCTTAATTCCTTTTGATTTGTAATGTTTTTTCAATAATTGAAACTACAAACTATTTTTAAAAAATCTGAAAAAATAGAAAATAATTTTTCAATGACTAAGTTATAAATTTTAATGGTCAATCTAAAATTGATTATTTTCATAATTAATTATCTTAAAATATTTTAAAATAACAACCGACCCCACATGTCAAGGCCATTTTGTTCGGCGCTTACAACTTTCTTAACAACTCTACTCAGGAATTTAAATTGTTTAACTTGAAAAACAAAATCTTGGCTATCAAATAAAATATGTTATCACATTTTAAACTCCGATAATATACACATCAGAAAGGTATATCACTCAAATGATGCATATGCTTCATCCTAATAAATAACCAAGACACGCATAAAGGGAACATACCTCTATTATCTTTAGAAGTATACGAAACAAATCATAAGATGTTGTCCATGCTTTTTTAAATTAAATGAAAATGTTTTTCGATGAAGAACGCCAACTTATTACAAATCGAGCGATGATGCGAGAGGTTTGACCTATAATACAAGAGATCGGTCTTTGGTAATGAGCCGTCCAATAGGACATATGAATTGTGGAGATAAGGAAAAATTCACAATTGAGTTGATACTTCCCCGTTTATGGCGGTTATAAACACCATATTTTTATACCCTAGATTTTGAATAAATATGTTTGGTCTAGTATGATGATCATACTTGATTATTAGATCGGGATACTAAAATTACTAGAACTATCTCATAAAACTGGCTCTGGTCAGCCTATTTAACACAGTTTAATACCACTCTTCGTAACAACTGAAAGTTGGAATGGTCTGACATCTTCAATTGACCAGCAGAGAAAATCATAAACTTTGAGTATAATATTACTATTTGGAAAAATGTATAGAAAAATTATTTAAACACTCGTTTTTGTGCCAAAAATACTCGGAATTTGGGAGATTTGTTACGTCCAAATTAACCAGTTCAAAAAATTAATTTTTTTGAGTATAATATTATTTTTTCATAATTTTTCAAACAAAGAGCTCCAAAGAGAGAAAAGAAAAAAACTAAGTTAACTTGGACGATGAACAATGGTCAACATGCGGTCAAATGCGCTTGGACCGATCAATGAAATGGAGTGACGTCATCATTTCGTCTACATAAACTAAAACATGAAAAAATCTCTTGATGTTCTACATTTGGTAACCTTTGGTTGGAAGAAGACCAACAATTATACTTTTGATGTTCTTCAAAATAGGCTCAACTTTATAAAATATAACTTGGTCCATACTCAATGGTTTGGGCTGATTCAAGTTAGAGAATGCTGATGGAACCTACCTAGTCCACTCGGTCGAAACTCATCTCAGACCCAAGATACGACCTAGTCAACACACTAAGCCAATAACAAGTGGGAATGACCTATCTAATGCCTAAGGGTATTTAAAGACATTTTCTCTCATTTTGAGGTAGTGAACTGAAGCCTAGGATTAGTTTCCTAAATCTTAGAGTGAGATATTATAGAGAGTAGATGGTATTTAGCTCTTGAAAAAATTTCCAGGAGTGAGAATCTAGCTGATATGTTGACGAAAGCTATGACAAATGAGAAACTGAAGTTGTGTGCAACTTCAGTTGGTCTTCTTCGTTAAGACAACGGATGGAAAGTCACTACCGATCGAGAGATGATGAAGTTAGTCTCCAAGTGGGAGATTATTGAGTTATGGAGCCTACACTTATAATAAACTCTACATTGTTAATTAGAGTTTATTAGGTTTGTATTTGGTTTTGGGATTGGGCCTAACCAAGAGTTATTTAGGTTTATTACCTGAATGTTTATCCTATAAATATGTGATTATTAAGGGTTTACAAGTATGAGATAGAATTCTAGAGGGATAAAGTGTGAGGCAAAAACTCTGTATTCCTTCTTCTTTTTCATAGTGAAATCTGGTGGCGGTTGAAGTGGACGTAGCTCAATTTGAGTGAACCACTATAAATCTGTATCTTCTTGTGTTCTTCTTTCTTTCATTTTTTACAGATTGTTTTAAGAAGGTCGGATTTGGGAAATACAAATCCTAACAACTGGTATCAGAGCAACTAGGCTAGATCTGAGCATTGAAAACTATGGTAAGTGAGAATAGTATAGGACATGGGATTGGAAGACTCGATGGGACAGATTATGCCTTCTAGAGAATACAGATTGAAGATTATCTTTATGGAAAGAAGCTTCATATTCCCTTGAGTGAGAAACTAGAGAATATGGATGAAGCTGAATGGAAACTCTTTGATAGACAAGTTTTGTGAGTTGTCCGATTAACGCTAGCCAAGACGGTTGTTCACAATGTAGCAAAAGAGAAGACCACCATGGGTCTGATGAAAGATCTTTCTGATATGTATGAGAAATCATCTGCTAATAACAAGGTACACTTAATGAAAAGACTATTTTACTTAAGAATGGTTAATGGTACTTTTATCACTACTCATTTGAATGAATTCAATACAACTGTGAATCAATTGCTATCTGTTGAGATTGATTTTGGGTATGAAGTTAGTGTCATGATTCTGTTAGCATCTCTACCAAATAGCTGGGAACCTACAAGAGCAGCAATTAGTAATTCAGTTGAAAATGCTAAACTAAAATTTGTTAAAGTTAGAGATTATATTCTTGCTAAAGAGGTTCATCAAATTGATTCGGGTAAAACGTTCAAAGATTCTACTCTGAATGTGGAAAACAGGGACAAAGTAATGATAGAAATTTCAACCGAGGTAAGAGCAGATCTATGTCGAGGAGCAAGAGGAGTCAGTCCAAGTCTGGGCGGACATTTGAGTGCTGAAATTGTGGTAAACATGGTCATTTGAAGAGGAACTGCAAAGCACCGAAGAGAAACAATGATGATAAAAATGATGCAACTAATGCTGTTGCAGAAACTGTCACTGATGCGTTACTTTTGTTTATTGATAGCCCGATAGATTCATGGGTTTTGGACTCAGGAGCATTTTTCTACACCACTGCCCACAAAAAATTAATGGAGAATAATGTGACTAGAAAAATCTGTGAGAAAGTTTATCTCACAGATGGTGAGCCACTGGATATTGTTGGTATGAGTGACATCAAATTGAACATGGTAATGGTTTTGTTTGGAAGATTAATAAGGTGAGATACATTCCAAGTTTAATGCAAAATCTAATTTCTGTTACACAACTTGATGAAGAAGGTCACAATTTCAGTTATGGAAATGGTGCGTGGAAGGTGACTAAATGAGCAATAGTTATTGCTCGAAGTCACAAAACTAAAACGTTATACACGAATTCAACTTGTAGAGAAATAGTTATTGTTGTAGTTGATGACTCGAAGAATAGTGAGTTGTGGCATTGCAGGTTGGGCCATATGAGAGAAAAAATGATGAAAATTCTTGTGAAGAATGGACAAATTCCAGAACTGAAGTCTGTTGAACATTAGTTATGTGAAAACTGCATTCTTGGAAAACAGAAACGGGTGAGTTTCTTAAAGATTGGGTAGGAGCTCAAGAAAGTAAGATTAAAGTTGGTACACACTGATGTGTGGGGACCTACACTTGTTTCTTCTATTGGCGGATCACAATACTACGTGACGTTTATAGATGATTCGACAAAAAGGTATGTGTATATTTTATCAAGCACAAGTCTGAAGTATTTGTTACTTTCAAGAAATAGAAGGCTTTGGTTGAAAATGAAACAAATCAGAAAGTTAAGTGCTTGAGATCCGACAACGGAGGTGAATATATCAATTCAGATTTCAAAGAGTATTGTGATGTGAATGAGATCAGTATGGTGAAGACTGTTCCCCAAACGTCTCAAGAGAATATAGTAGCTGAACGAATGAATCGAACATTGAACGAGTGTGCTAGAAGAATGAGATTGCATGTAGGGCTGCCTAAAACCTTATGGGAAGAAGCTATCAATACTGCTACCTATTTGATAAACAAGGAACCCTCTATTTCTCTTGAATTTAGAATTCCTGAAGAAGCCTGGAGCAATAAAAATCTAAACCTTTCTTATTTAAAAGTGTTTGGTTGTTTATCATATGTTCATATTAATGAATGTGATAGGAGCAAGCTTGATCCAAAGTCTAATAAATGTTTTTTCATTGGTTATGGTGATATCAAGTTTGGTTATCGTTTCTGAGATAATCAAAATCGAAAGATCATTTGTATCAGAAATGTTATCTTCAATGAACAAGTTCTCTACAAAAATTGTGTTATATAGACATCGGATGGTGATTCCAAGTTGGAAGAGACTAGTACAGTCGATTTGAGAGAATTTTCAGCTGAATATATACCGAATGTCGAAGAATAATAATGTGTTGTTGAAGATGAAATCGTTGAAAACGTGGCCCCAAAGATAAATCAGCAAACACCGGTTATACAGTGTAGAAGATCATAAGGAATCGAAAACCAATTGAGAGATGGTCTCCATCTCTAAACTATATCTTGTTGGCAGATAGAGGTAAACGTAAATGTTATGAGGAATCAATACAATCTGATGAATCGGTTAAGTGGGAGTCTGCAATGAAAGATGAGATGGACTCTTTGACGTTGAATCATACTTGGGAGCTGACTAAGCTATCAAAGGAAAAGAAAGGACTTCACAACAAATGGATCTTCAGAATTAAAGAAGAATATGATAAAACCATGAGGTACAAGACAAGATTGGTTGTGAAAGGATTTCAATAGAAAGAAGGTATCGACTACAACAAGATCTTCTCTCCAGTAGTTAAATTGATGACAATCAGAACTATTTTGAATTTGATTGTGAAAGAAGACCTTCATCTTCAACAAATGGATGTCAAACTGCTTTTCTTCATGATGATTTAGATGAAAAGATTTACATGCGACAACCAGAAGGATTTGAAATCAAAGTAAAATATGAGCTTGTGTGTAAGCTTAAGAAGAGTCTGTATGGTTTGAAACAGGCTCCAAGGCAATGGAACAAAAAGTTTTATAGCTTCATGAAAAGTAACAATTTTCTGAGGTGTGAAGCTGATCATTGCTTCTATATCAAGAAATTTGATAAATCGTACATTATTCTACTCCTCTACGTTGATGACATGTTGATTGCTGGAGCAAGCTTTTATGAGATTAACAAGCTCAAGAAAGAGTTGTATGAAAAGTTTGCAATGAAGGATTTGGGTGCTGCAAAACAAATCCTTGGGGATGAGAATTCTCAAGGATGAAGAAGTTTTCAAGCTTTCACAAGAAGAATATGTGAAGAAAGTTCTTAACAGATTCAACTTGTATGATGCAAAACTAGTTACTACCCCCTTAACTAGTCACTTCAGACTATCTAAAGATTAGTCGCCTTCAACATAGGATGAGAAAAATTGCATAACCACTATTCCATATACCTCTGCTATTGGTTGTATTATGTATGCGATGGTTTGCACAAGACCAGACATAGCACATGCAGTGGGAGTTGTTCTTAGGTTCATGAGCAACCCGGGTAAACAACATCGGGAATAAGTAAAGTGGATACTACGATACTTAAGAGGAAGTACGGGTCTCACTATGTGTTTTCGAAAGTATAATATGAGTTTAGAAGGATATGTTGATGTTGACAATGGTGGTGATGTTGATAGTAGGAAGAGAACAATAGGGTACATTTATACTCTGGGAGGTACTGCAATCAGCTGAGTTTCGAAATTGCAGAAGATTATTGCTTTTTCTAGTTGTGAAGTAGAGTATGTTGCTGTGACAGAGGCTACTAAGGAGATGATGTGGTTATAACCCTTTTTACGAGAATTGAGTCAAGACTACGAGGGAAGTGTGTTGCGATGCGATAGTCAGAGTGCCATTCATTTGGCAAAGAATCCTGTTTATCATGGAAGGACGAAGCATATACATGTTCGTTATCATTTCATCCGGCTAGCTTTAAAAGATGGAGTATTAGCTTTTGAGAAGATTCCTGGGAGTGAAAATCCAACTGATAATAAACTCTACACTGTTAATTAAATTTTATTGAGTTTGTATTTGGTTTTGGGCTTGGGCCTGACCAAGAGTTATTTAAGTTCATTACTTGAATGTTTACCCTATAAATATGTGATTATTAAAGGTTTACAAGTATGAGATATAATTCTAGAGGGATAAAGTGTGAGGCAAAAACTTTGTAATCCTTCTTCTTCTTTTTTTGGGGGAAAAACGACTTAGCGTCATTTCATTAAAAATTCCCAAAAATGGGAAAAAAACCACGAGTTTAAGAGATTTTTCTAGACAGGCCTAGAATGATTTTGAAGTCGTAACATTCTGAATAAAAGCTAAAAAGCTAAAAACGTAAATGAATTATCTGTTTACAATGCTTTCAATTCTAGTGACTTTAAAAAACGGTAAACTCCAGTTCCTGCAGATATTCCAGTTCTGCTCCGTGCTTGTAATTCCTCTCCACGTTCTCGCGAGGGCACTGCAATCCGATATAATATCTTTCCATAACTCGTCAACTCTCCTGTGGGTTCTGCCATATACCCTTGCATTCCGTTCTTGCCAAATGTTATACACCACTGCTCCAAAACCGCACTTGAACACGCTTGTTGCAAATCTATTTCCCTTGGCTTTGAGTAGTGCTGCTTCTTTGATTTCATTTCATTCGCTCGGGAAACTAATCAGCTCCAGACCTTTATAGAATCTGTCCCAAAGTTCCGAAGCAATACATCAGCTCCCGAATAGGTGATCTGTGGTTTCTTCATTTCCTATGCATAGAAGACAGCTCGCATCTGGGATGCTCATATACTTATTGATACGATCACGAGTGCTGAGTCTTTCCCAGAAGGCGAGCCATATGATGAACTGGTGTCGATGGATAATCTTCGTTGACCATACAAGAGGAACCCATTCTACTTTCTGCGCTTTTTCCCGGATTATCTCCCATATTTTCTTCAATACCAGCTTCCCATTGTCCTCAGCTTTCCATTCATGAATATCCGGTCTGTCGTCTAGTTGTATGTTACTTATATGATCAAGTATCCTCTTTTCTTCTAGAATTCTTCTCAAGAGCAAGTTCTAATTCCCGTCTTTCATGTCTCTGATTTTCGCTTTTGCGTAGTCCCTTCTAATACGGGTAGTTTGAAACTCCTCCTTCTTAATGATGGACTGGTTTTCGAACCAGGGGTCGTGCCAGAATAGAGTGCCTTTCCCGTCCCCTATTCGGATATCATACAGATCTGCAATATCGCTTCTTAGTTTAAGAATCTTTTTCAAAGACCAGCTCATACCTTTGTGAATTTTATAGGTCTAGATGCTGGTTTCGTATTTCATAAACCTCGTATGCACCCATTTGATCCATAGTGACTCCTGATTGCGCTCCAAAGCCCAGAGATGCTTGAAGGTTAGAGCCTTGTTCCACTCGATACAGTTCTTCAAGTCGATGCCTCCCTCGTCCTTCGGTTTGTAGAGAGCGGTCCATTTGACTTTCTTTCCTCCTCTTCCACTACTACCGCAGATAAAGTTTCTCAACAGCGTGTCGAGTTCCTTCATTACCTTCTTCGGAACGACCATTTGCTACGCCCAGTAGCCAACTATGCCTATAACCACGGTTTTGATAAGTTTGATCCTCCATGCATAAGAAAATTTTTTCGCTTCCCAGTCAGATATCGTGTTTTTTACCTTTTCAATTAGCGGCTTATAATGTGAGATCTCGATCTGCTTCGTAGTTAAAGGAATTCCTAACTACCTTATGGGAAAGTTTCCTTCCTTGATGCCCATGATGTTTAATATGTCCTGCTTTGTTTTTTCCTTCACGTCTCCATAAAATTCCACACTTTTGCTTTCATTAATAGTTAAACTTGTTATCTCAGAAAAGAACGTTAGTGCAGCCCTAATAGTTTTAATGGAATCAACGTCTGTGTGCGCTAGAATGAACAAATCGTCAGCAAAGCATAAATGTGTTACCTCCTCTACCTCACAGAATGGGTGAAAGATGTATGGACGATTCTTTCGGAACATCGCGAAGATGCTCTTAAAGATCGACATGATATCTACGAAAAGGTAAGAAGAGAGGGGGTCCCCTTGTCTTACCCTGTTTTCACCCTTGAAATGGCCTCCATGGACTCCATTGACGCTAACAACAAAGAAGAATGATGAAACGCATTGCATAATCCAATCGATAAAAATCATAGGAAAAGCAGAAACAACCAAAAAGTCTCGCATGGCTTCCCATCTAACAGAGTCGAAAGCTTTCTTGATATCTATTTTGAAAGTCACTCTCGGGGATATTTTCTTTTACCCGTAGCCTTTTAATAGGCTCTGCATGAGAAGAATATTATGAGAGATTGTCCTACCGAGGATGAATGCAGATTGATTAAGATTTATTATTTTTCCTATTATATTTTTAAAATGTTTAGAAATGATTTTTGAAATTATTTTATAAATCACATTACAGTAGGAAATTGGTCTGAAATCTTGTACATTCTTAGATACCGCAGTTTTTAGGATCAAGGTTAGAACCATTGTATTCCATTGCTTTAACATCTTCCTGTTTTTGAAAAACTCCAGAACCCCATCAGTAACATCTTTACCCACAATCGACCAATTGTCTTTGAAGAACTGTGCATTAAACCCATCAGGACCCGGACTTTTATTCTCATCAATACTAAACAGAGCTTCTTTAACCTCAACCTTCGTGACCACCCTTATCAACTCGCGACTATCTTCTGCAGAGATTTCCCTATCAATAATACTATACAAGGTATTCAGGTGACTTTGATGCTGCTTTCTTGTACCCATAAGCAGCTTATAGAAATCGATAGCTAGATCTTGTACACCCTTTTGACCCTGAACATATTCGCCATCATCATTCTTCAGTTTGTACAGATTGTTTCTCATGTTTCTAGCCTTGCATTTTCTGTAGAAGAAAGCTGTGTTTTTGTCACCCAACGAGAGTCAGCTCTGTCTTGATTTCTGTCTAACAAAATTCTCTTCAAGCAGACTCAGCTTCCTGAAGTCTTCAAGCATACCTTTCTGTTTCATTGAGTTGTTCATCACTATCATCCCTTAATAACTTTTTCTGAACCTCTTCCAGTTCTTCTCTAGCAGCTAGAACTCTATTGGAGATATTGTTGAACTTCTTCTTGTCAAAGCTTTGGAGATGATTCTTCAAGAACTTAAGCTTCTCAGAAACCTTGTACATGTTGGAACCTCTAACATCTGTAGACCATACGCTTTCTAGAATACCCTTGAATTTATCATTATCCATCCAGAAATTGAAAACTTTAAACGGTCTTTTGAACCTTTCTTCCTTTTCCCAGAATAATTTAATCGGACAGTGATCAGATATACCCGGATTCAGAACATGAAGTTGACTTCTCGGAAATTGGTTAATCCAGTTCTTATTTACCAGACATATGTCAATTCTACTTTTTCTAATTTGCTCATTCCCTCTCGTAGAAGACTAAGTGAAGAAATTCCCAAAATTGGTAGGCTCGATACAACTCATATATCTGATGCAGTCATTAAAGTCAATCATATCCCGAGTTATTTCAGATTCTGGGCTACGATCAGATTCGTTTTAGGTTACGTTGTAATCACCGAGGATAGCCCAAGATTTATCAATACCGATCCAGTTTCTGAGACAATTCCAGAGGAGTCTTCTGTCAGTGCTTGAGTTTCTACCATAGACAATAGCAAGATTAAACACGATTCTTGTGATTCTCTCTTTGACCTCCACCAGGATTGTTTGATCATTCGAAAAGAGAGCCCTGACCTCAACAACTTTGTTATCCCAAATAACCCAGATTCTGCCCGTTTTGTCATTTGAGTTGTGAATGATTTCCCAGCTACTATCAATACATAGGTTGCTAACCTTCTCAACGTTCCGACTTTTGACTTTTGTCTCAAGAATACCCATAATAGTGATCTTCTAATTCTCAATCATCCTCCTGATTTCTTTGCATTTTAGAGGGTCATTGAGTCCCCTTATGTTCCATGTCACTATATTCATGAATGAATATAAGTGTTGGATTCCTGACTTTCAAGACTGTCCTGGACCTCTTCATCAGAGAAATCATAAGCATCACTTGCCTCTCTATCCTCAATGGCTATAGTTTGATTACATGAAATACTATTGTCCTTGAGTAAGGGTTGTCTCATGTAGATCTCATCTTCTCCCGTGATAGAGTTAGTGAATTTTGGATCCAGAATCTTTCTGTTTTGTCTTCGATTTTCATATTGTTCTGCTTTAGTAGGTCTTTTTTGACTTTGAACCTCTTCACTATTGGATTCATGTCTGTTATCGATTTTAATTCGCCCAACTTCAGAACTAAGGCTCTGTTAGGATCTAGATCGGGGATGGGGAACCGGGGTCTAACCGGTTTATCCTTTTAACAACACTTAACGGTTGGTGTTTAATCCGGTTAGAGATTAACACCGGGGTTTCAATACTAAACAAACTGTCACAAACACTTGAACCGAGTTCAAGTGCAGAAGTGGTTTGTTTCAGGTTGAAGCAGCACACACACAGGATGGACAGAACCGGATTTGGATGAGGACGGTTTGGAGTATGGTGGGTCGGTTTGGGATTCAGTAAGTCAGTTTAGGTAGAGTCGGTTAGAGTGTAAGGCCGACAGAAAGTAGATAACAAGACAGGTTTTTATGGATGTTCGGAGATAAAACTCCTACGTCACCCCTTCCTCTCGAAACCGCGAGAAGGATATTCACTAATGAATACACAAACACAATCCGATCGAGACTTATTTTCTGCTCGATAACACCCGTACAATTTTTAACCGAAATTGTAATCTTACTTCAAATAAACACTTGAGCTCTTTTTGACCTTAGAGAGATAAACTTGTAATAACTCTTAAAGCTTGTGGTTGGTGGAACTTAGTAACTCTTGTAACTTGTTGCTCGAACTCTTTTTCTAGGACTACATTTATTACTCTTGAACTTCTTCTTTTATAGGTGAAATATGTCAACGGTCACATTTCATCACCTTGAATCTAATTGGTTGAGTAGAGATTCAGTGATTCAGACTTGGCGGTCTAGACTTCCAGTGTATAGGTCAAGCCGGCTAGGTTTGTCTTTTACTTATTATGGCAACTGTCGGTTGGACAGTTACCTGTACATGGAGGATTGTGTCTCTGATTTATCCCGGAGTGGAAAGATCCTGTCGGACGGTCTTCTGCAGCCTGCAGATTGTCCTCAGACTTGTATGAATATGGCAATACTAAGATCTGTCCCTTTGGTATCATCTTCAACAGATACTCAAAATGTCTATTTGCACCGATCGATTGTTTTAGATTAACCGGATGACTTCCAGTTTTGGCTTTCTCTTCTTGACCGGTCTTGCCTTCCTGGTCGGTTAGGTTTCTTGGCCGGTTGTATTGCTTGACCGGTTGAGTTACTTGACCGAACCTAATTCTTTAACCGTTCTCCTACACAGAAAATTTGTTTTGTTAGGTTCTTATTTTTATTCGGTCTAATTTATCTAACAATTTCTCCCTTTTTGATTATTTTATTTAAAATATTCAAAACCATGTAAGAATGAAACTATAGGCCGGTTTCTTTAAAAGTTCATTTGGCCGGATTTTTGGAAAATGACTTGGAAAAATTTTACGAAAAATTTTGAGAAAATTTTTTGTCTTTTGAAAAATTTAGAAAAATTTTGTCTTTATCAATTTCTCCCTTATTGATTATTTTATTTAAAATATCAAAACCATGCAAGAATGATAATGTAGGCCGGTTTCCAAAAATAATTGATATATAAAATTATACTAAGGTAAACATAGGTAATATATAAATAAAGAAAGCCTCTATTTCTTCTTCTTGGGCAGGAATTTTTCCAGCATTTCTTCAGTCGCCTTTCCCTTGACCGCTGGAGCAGGCCTGGAGGAGGATCCTTGACCGCCTGAAGTACCGGTGAAAGGTGAAACCGGTGGAGCAAACGATCTAAGTGGAATCGCTTCAAGACCTCGCGGTCTTTTGGTCAGCGGTACGGTTTCTTCCTCGAGATCGTCATCTTCTTGCGAAACCGGGTTGATTGGAGGGTCAACAACCGCTTCAGTAACGTTGTTCAATAGCTTTCAAATTGTCACCCTCTTGAAAGAAGCCTTTCTTTTTCTTGTAACCGGACCGGATGGAGAAGCAACCGCTTTTGATTTCTTATGAGCTTAGGCGAACTCATTGTATGCTAGCTGTTGGCCGATCAGGCGAGCCTCATCCTTATTTTGCTGAATTGCTACGGCCGGTGCAATGTTTTCCACAGTTTGAACGTGTTGGGCCAAATTTGCATCCGCCTCTACCGTTTCCTTTTGAAGCCGGACTTGCTCGTCCATGGCATCCTGAATCTTCTGAGCCGCGAGCTCATTTGCTTCCTCAAGTGCTTTATCGACTTCCACCTTTGCCGCTACCATCTCCGCTAGCTTTTCAGTGACCGCCTTTAAATCGGCTTCGGTCTTGGCATGCTTCTCTTTAAGCATTGCAATTTTTTTCAAATGTGGATCCGGCCTGGATACCGGATTGAGATAGGTCCCCTTCAATTTTGTTCAGCCTTTGATCGGTTGTTAATTGGTTTAGTTCTGCTAAACCGACCTTTTGGCTGGTAAGAGCGAGATCGGTCTCCAACTTCTTAGTTACGGTCTCCAATACCTTAGTTCTGTCAGTTGTGTCACTAAACAAAAGGTCGGTAAGGCCGTATTTGTCCTCAACGGATGTGATCCGTCCAACCGCGGTTTCTAGCTCTTTATTGGTAGACTCAATCATCTCGATGGATTTGGTCGCGGTTTCTTTTATCTTCTTTTGTCACGGTAGGATGGCGGAGTTTACAAATTCCTCGATTAGATCTTTTACTCTTTCTTCTGTTACAGCTGCTACCGATTCATTATCGGTTTGAAGAGATACGTGCTGATCAGTGGGAGGTGTACCCGTCCCGAGTTCGGTGTCATTGATTATGGGTTCCTGTTCAGGGAAGATATGCTCGGTTTCAGCCGGATTCGGACCGCCATCATCCTCAGGTGGAGATATGGAGAAGTGCGACGCCTCCTGGTGCTCGGGTTCCGCTTCTAACCGTTCCATCTCATCGGTTAGTTCCCGTTCTTTAACCGCTAGCATATCTAGCACTAGGATTTCGAACTGGGATTCCTCCGTCCTAGGGATGTGCTTTTCTCGAAGGAGTTGGATATGTTCGGTTAGCCCCAGTAACCGGGCATGTGGTTTGACCATCCTACTTCTTCGAAGAGCGGTCAAGACGCTCTAAGCCTTTGTGAGGTTGATGACTTCCGCTTCCATCTCAAACAGCTTTTCGTATCTCCGGACAGTAGGATGTTCCGGTAGCATGTTGGTGTAGAAGATTTCCTGCCAGTTCAGGGCCTTTTGAAAGTAGACGTCGCTTGCAGCGTGAGCTTGAATGTGGATTTCGTTCATGATTTGCTTGACAAGATCCTCGCCCATTTGCCGAATGCTTTCATCTGCGGTTTCATTTACTTCCTGTTGTCTGCCTGAACCGATATCAACGTTATCGATCTTCATTCGAGTAAGACTATCATAATTGTCTCCCCGTGCCTGAACCGAGTTAGACAGGATCTCGCATAGCGGTCTAAGTTCCGGTTTAAGTGAGGTTTTCTTACCGGACACTGCTATTGGTACCACAATATCCGAAACATCCCGGCAAACTGCTTGGAATGTATCCTCGTCTATAAATACCGAGAAGTCGCTCCCCTCGGTTGGCAGATGGAGGACCTCAGCAACTGACTCCATGGTGAGTTTGAACGGTTTACCGCCTATTGTTGCGGTTATTGTTCCTTCGCTGAGTGCGGCGGTTTGGAAGAATTCGGTAACCTCTTCTTGATATAAGATGAATGGTCCGTTCAAGAAATGTTCAAGACCGGACTCAGTAATTTGGGTTAACACCCGTTTAGATTCCGCCGATCCATTTGCTCGAACTTCATCGAAGTCGACCTGGACGATGTGGGTGAAAAGCACAAATTCGCGACCCATTGTGAGTTGAAGAGACCGAGAGATCGAGAGTGTGAGAGAGAGTTTAGAGATTTGAAGGCTAGAGAGAGAAAGCCGTTTCGCGTAAGAATGAAGTAAAATGACTAAGGAACATATTTATAGTCGCGAGTTGGAATCTCAACCGCCGCGAAATGTCACATCAGATTTGGGCGGGAATTTTCCCTCCAAAAGGACTTTGGGCGGCAAGCGATGGGCGGCAAACATTGGGCGGGAATTTGATGCGGTTATTTAACCGGTGATGAAGCGGTTAATTAATGTAACCGTTCTATTTATAAGACTTAAGGAAGCGGTTAGCGTTTTTAACCGGTTGATCATTTAGACCGATATTCTAATAATGCAGTTTTGACTCGGTTTTTGAACTTAGAAAATTTAAATGATCATTCAATAAAAGAGAGCATAATAGGGACCGATACATAGATCGGTTTAAAGTACACAAGATAACATAATTATGTAACGATTAATTTAGAGAGTTTTTCCTCCACCGTTTCCTCGTGGAGTACACTTGAGAAGCACACCGGGGTACCCGGTCCAAGATTTGGATGGTGTGTACGAAGGAACCGGCTAATATGAGGGGTATAGCCGAAACCTTTCTTTGTCTCGACCATGGTCTTCAGATTGTTGAAGATGACATATGACCAGTTGATGGGGGTGTTGCTGATGATGTAGGTCATCATGTCGAAGACTTTCTTAGAATAGTGTTAGTTCGGAGATTGACAGATAATAGATCAGTTGACGATCTCGTGAAGGAGTTGAATGTGTCGTGCGAGGCGGGTTTTCAGACCGTAGTTCTCCACCGGCACTTGGGTTCCGGAGAATAGTTCTACATAGTCGACCGCTGCACTCACCACCCGGGATGGGAAATCGGAGAACCCTTCAGTGGGCAGGCGGAACATTCGGGAGAGTTCGCTTTCGTGAAGAACAAAGATGTGGTTCTTCACGATAGAAGTAATGGCATCCCCGGATATGGCTGCATTTTTGAAGAATTCCATTACCTCTAGAATGAAAACGGGTCCGGATTCATCGAGAAAGACACGAAGGCCGGTGCCGATGAGGGATTCAAAGAGAAGTTCCTTTACTTCAATATCCTCAATCTTGAGGACGGAGTCGAAATCAATGCAAAGATAGTTTCTTAGAGTACGGTTCGACATTCTTTCAAATCTTTGCTAAGAGAGAGAGAGAGAGTTTAAGAAATAATAAGTTGTTTGGAGGTATGCCAAATTGATAAAGGGAGGTTCCTTATATAGTTTTGAGATTGGAGGGAAAATAAGAGCATTTAATGCTAATATTCCGTTTTGTCTTATTAGTGTTGGGAATATTTATGTTTCCAAAACTCCTTGGGAAGGAGTTACTTTTGACCGGTTGCGGAGCTCGAGGTGGGGAATCTAGTTAGGAAGTAACTAGGTTTGTGTAATTTCCCATGTAGTTGGAAATCAAAAGTTACTTTTCATTAATGAGAGTGGAGTTACAACAAACCGAAAGAAACACATAGATTAACCGAAAAGATCATAACGGAGTAGGATGACAATACAACCGATACGTACAGCAAAATGACCGGTTATATGAAGGAGTGACTTAATTGCCGGAGGAGCTGAGGTGTCGGTTCTTTCTTTTCCAGACCTTCTCGAACCGCTCATAGAATGAGTCGGCAACTTCCTTGGTTATGACCTGGGCCTGATTCAGTCCTTCGCCCGAATAGAGTGGAACCCCGAGTTCCATGAGTAGGCAGATGATCTGGGGGATGAGGCCGGTTTGGCGAATGGTGATCATCCAAATCAGGACATCGAATAACACCCTAGACCAGTTGACCGGCGTATCTGTTGTGATAGCGGTCATCATATTAAAAGTTGTAGCACAGTAGGTATTGGTCACATCCTTACTCAGGATGCCCCGACCGATGATATCATTGAGAAGCTGGTATTCAGCCCTCAATGATGACCTAGAACTGTGGTCACTGACCGAATGATTAGACCGAGAGAAGCTCAAGGAAATTTCGGCCTTTAGTCCGTCCGGGATGTTCAGATCAGTGATCCCTTGCTTCGGAAGATCGAAACATCTAGCGAAGTCACTCTCCGAGAAATCAAACACGGTCCCTCCGACCCTAGATTGAATGAGGGTGTCGAAATGAGGGGTACCCCGAAAAACCCTGGCGTTATAGAAGAACTCCAGGACGGTTTCAGGGAAAATGACATGTTTGTCATCTAGAAAGGATTTTAGACCGGTGTCTTCAAGCGACTTGATCATTTTGAAGATTTCATAATGCTCTGTACTTTGAGATGAGTCGAAATCAACTTGGAGAATGTTTGGAAACTAAGACATTTTTATCTTAGTGAGAGGATAGATTTATGCTTGTGAATATTTTGTCTGATGTTTACCTAACTTATATATTAGTAGAGGGATGATAGTATTATCTAGTGTGTAGCAGGTGATCGGATCTATTAACCATAGGATAAAACATATTGCATGAAATAAGCATGTCTATAACCTAGGATGTGAGTCATAGACTTGGACGGTAAAAGATATCATATCTTCACGTCTTTTGAGGTATAACCATTTTGCTTTGAAATGTATCTTTTCAGAACAGATAAATCTAAACACAGATAATTATTCCATTTTTGTTCGGAAGCCAAATAATCCGGAGTAAACTATTTCCAAACCGGTCGGTTTTTAGTCATTGGTCCCGATGCGGTTAATTAGTATAAGCACTAAGTAACCGGTCGGTTTACTGTAACTGATAGACAAAACGGTTCTTCAATAGGTACCTTGGTGAATTCGGTTTCCAACAATTTAGGAAGAACTACCGGTTTTGTCTGTTCGAACTGATTTTCCTTTTAGACATTTTAAGAGATGATCTGATTAATATCGGTTAAACCGAGTATGTTTCTGAAGTAAGAAAACTTAGCTTTCTGCAGGGGCTTTGTGAAGATATCGACTACTTGTTGTTCTGTTGATACGTATTCCAGTCGGATATGCTTCAGCATAACATTTTCTCGGATGAAGAGGTGTCTTATGTCGATGTGCTTGGTTCTAGAGTGTAAGACCAGATTGTATGTGATTGCTATGGCACTTGTGTTATCACAGAATATGGGAGACTCTTCGGCTGTGATACCGAAATCCTTCAGTTGTTGTTAGATCCATAGGAGTTGTGAACAACAACTTCCGGCTTCCAGATATTCAGCTTCTGCGGTTGACGTGGCAACCGATGTTTGCTTCTTGTTGTGCCATGAAACAAGCCGATCACCTAGGAATTGGCATGTTCCGTTGGTTCTTTTTCTGTCAACTTTGCAACCTGCATAATCTGCATCCGAGTAACTTGTGAGGTTGAAGGATGAGTCTTTTGGATACCATAGACCGACTTCAGGGGTTCCCTTTAGGTATTTCAAGATTCGCTTTGCGGCTGTGTAGTGGGACTGTTTTGGATTAGCCTGAAATCTTCCACACACACCGACCGCAAATAGTATATCCGGTCTACTTGCTGTCAGGTATAAGAGAGAACCGATGATTCCTCGGTAGGCTGTCAGGTCTACTGCTTGACCGTCATCATCCTTGTCCAATTTGATTGATGAACTCATTGGAGTAGCGGCAGATGAACATGTGTCCATCCTAAATTTCTTTAGAAGTTCCTTTGTGTATTTAGGTTGACTGATAAAAGTTCCTCCTTCGAGTTGCTTAACCTGAAGGCCTGGGAAGAAACTTAACTCTCCCATCATACTCATTTCAAATTTGTTAGTCATCAATGTTGAGAATTTATCACATAGCTTAGGATCGGTGGATCCGAAAATGATATCGTCCACATATATTTGAACAAGTAGGATGTGTTCCTTTTTCTCAAATTTAAATAGTGTTTTATCCACCGAACCTATGGTGAAATCATGTTTTAACAGAAATGCGGTTAGTGTATCATACCAAGCTCTAGGAGCTTGCTTTAGACCGTACAATGCTTTGTTTAAGCGGTATACATGATTGGGCAGGTCAGCATTTTTAAAACTGGGTGATTGTTCAACATATACTTCCTCACGTAGGTCACCATTTAAAAATGCACTTTTAACATCCATTTGAAAAACTCTAAAAATTTTGAAAGCAGTAAAGGCTAGAAAAATCCTAATGGCTTCAATCCTAGCTACATGGGCAAATGATTCTTTAAAATCAATGTCTTTTTCCTGTTTGTATCCTTGTGCCAATAATATGGATTTGTTCCTCGTGACCAAACCGTCTTCATTGAGTTTATTTCTAAATACTCATCTTATTCCTATGACCAGTTGATCTTTCGGTCTAGGGACTAGGTACCAGACTTTGTTACTCTCAAACTGGTTTAACTCTTCTTGCATTCCCAAGATCCAATCTGGATCTAACAATGCTTCTTGCATTCCCAAGATCCAATCCGGATCCAATCCACTCTTTTCGGCTCAATCTGGGATATAAAAGCGGAATTAAAGTATTCCTCCAGAATTTGTCGCCTAGTTCGAACGGGTTTTGAAGGATCACCTATAATTAGCTCAGGAGGATGATTTGTGTTTCTTTTGAGATTCGGTTTAGGAGCGTCTACCAAATCACCGTTTATTTGATCAAGGCTAGACATATCGGTAGGCTGAACAATGATGTCAGACCGACCGATTTCCTCAGTTTGAACCGAGGTGTCAGCTTCCTGCTATGTGACAGCTTGATCCAACTAGGTTTCATCATCACCCATTTGGTCATGGACAAACCGTCTGAAAACCGGAACTTCATCTTCACTATCAGAGTGGATATTGTTGTTTTCCAATATGTTGTGTAGATCAAAGGATGATGCAGTGTTACTTTCAACCGATTCATCGAATACAACATGAATTGATTCCTCCACGGTTTAAGTTTTAGTGTTATACACTCTATATGCTATACTAACTGCTGAGTAACCTAGAATGATCCCAATATCGGATTTTGCATCAAAGACAGATATGTAATTTTTGCCATTTATGTGAATATAAAATTTACAACCGAAGATTTTAAGATACCTAAGGTTAGGAATCCTATCAAAGTATACTTCATACGGTGTTTTGTTGTGAAACTTGTTGATCAAAGACCGGTTTTGCGTGTAACATGCAGTACTGATAGCTTCAGCCCAGAATTTTTGAGCAACACCCGAATCGGCTATCATGGACCTTGCGGCTTCCTTGAGAGTTCAGTTTCTTCTCTCGGCCAGGCCGTTCTGTTGAGGAGTCCTAGCGCTAGACAACTCGTGTCTAATACCGAATTCATCAAGAAATACATTTAGAGTACTATTTGTAAATTCGGTTCCTCTATCACTCCTAATGCTATTTATGCGTGTTGATTTTTCATTTTGCAAGCGCTTAAGCAATGTAATTAAATTTGATGCGGTTTCACGTTTGGATGCCAAAAATATTACCCATGTATACCTAGAATAATCATCAACAACTACCATAGTGTAGAGAAAGCCACCTAGGCTGACGACCCTAATCGGTCCAAATAAATCCATGTGTAGGAGATCTAAGCATCGGTTAGACTGAATGTGTCCTTTACTCTTAAAGGTTGATTTAGTTTGTTTACCCATTTAACATGCTGAACAAACCTTGTCCTTATTGAATACTACATTATGAATTCCTTCAACCAGCTTTTTACCCCGGATATAGTTTAAGGTTTTCAGGTTTAGGTGATTTAACCTTTTATGCCACAGCCAGGTTTGATCGGTTTTAGCTACCATTCAGACAGGGTGTTCTACTTTAATTTTCCAATCTACCTTGTATATATTTCCTAACCTATTTCCGGTTAGTAGTATGTTACCTTAAGAGTTTTTAACTAAGCATGCATGTTTCAGAAATTCTACAGTGTATCCAGCATCACACATTTGGCTAATGCTCAACATGTTAAAGTGTAGGTTTTCAACTAAAAGTACATTATCAATTGTTAAATTACCATTGACAATCTTACTCTTGCCCACAGTCCTACCTCTTGAATTATCACCGAAGACAATCATTGCAACGGTTTCTATTCTGATGTCGGTTAGAAAATTGTTGTTTCCAGTCATGTGTCTGGAACAACCGCTATCTAGGTACCACTCGGAGTTTCCTAGCCGTTTCTTCATATCCTGCAAAATATACATATTTACAACTATTTGGTACCCACATTTACTTGGGTCCACAAGTGATTAGTCCCTTAGGTATCCAGACTTTAATAAGTCGGACAACTTTCCCAGTTATGGTTCTAACTAGTTTTCCTGTACTCGGTTTGGTGTCTTTCTGTTTTCCTAAGAGTGCCTTACTCGGAGGTGGCCTTTGATCTATTCTATGCGGTCGTGGATCGGCTTGCTTACCTTTGGGCCGGTTGGCTTTCCTTTTCTCAGGATGAAGCCATTTTTCGGAATCAGTTGGACCTACATAGATTAGTTCGTTTTTCGGATATGAGGCACTTTGTTCCTCATCGTCGGTTGAGGAGCTCTTGATAAAACTTATAAAGGGAAGGTTATCTTTTGTAAGCTTCACTTTGTCGGAATGGTTCCGGTTGCTGGATCTATTGTTTTTGTATCCAAGCCCAAACATGCATTTGGGATGTCTATTGTATCTAGACAATCGGTTCACCATTTCACTAGATCTCTTCCATGCGGCTATTCGATACTGGGTTCGGGCATCTTCCTCCTCGGTCAACTCTTGAACTGACTCCTTGAGCTCTTCGGTCTCAGAGGATAGATCAGGTGTTGCCTTGGTTTCTAAGATTTCGTTAGGTTGAGTACTATTGGTGTTAGGTTCGAATAGGGCTGGTTCTATGGAGTCGGTTCTAAAGTTGAGTTGGGTTGGTATTAGTGTTAATAGGTTCTTATACTCTACTATCATATCATTTAGTGCATTAAATAACTCATCTTTAGTAAATTCTTCACAAGGAGAGTCAAATACATGTTCCTCGTTTGCCATGAGACATGTGATTTCATCATCACTGTCACTGTGTGCCCATAAGCTTCCTCCATCATCGGCTATCAGTGCTTTCTGAACTTCACTTCCTTCACCATTTTGTGGATAGTTATTTCGGTGGTTCTGATCGTCCGGTTTCCGGTCATCCCGCCTCGGTTTTCTGCATTCCCACCTAAAATGTCCCAAACAATTGTAATTATAACATCTAACATTAGATTTATCACCGTAGTTATAGTTGTTGTTGTTTGTCGGTTGGCTTCTCTTCATGAATCTGCCAAACTTCTGTGCAAGCATTGCCATGGCATCCTCGGTAAACTGTTCAGCGGTTCTGATCGGTGCAGGAGCAACCGGTTCTATGGATGTGACCAGTGATTTTGTGGAGGTTAAGGCGGAGACTTCATCTTCAATCCTAGATCTCATTTCAAACTCATATGCCTTAAGATCTTCGAACACATCGTGTAGCTTCATCTTGCTTAGACAGTTTGATTCCCTCATCACCATTGTCTTTATATCACATGCACTTGGAAGAGATCTTAGCGCTTTCATGATGATTTCCTGGTTGTCATACTTCTTTCCAAGAGTTGATAGCTCATCTATCACATCCGTGAACCGGTCACTGTACTCCCTCATTGTTTCTCCCAGTTTCATCTTAATGTTTTCGAACTTCTGGGTAGCCACCATTATCTTGTTTTACTTGGTTCTTTCGTTTCCCTCATGAATTTGAATCACCATATCTCATATTTCCTTTGCGGTTTTTGCAATCTCTAACCTTGCAAAAAGTGTTCCTGTCCAAGCCGTTGATGATACGGTTTCTAGCATGAATGTCCAGATTGTTTCTTCTCCTATCATCAGTTGTCCAATCCTTTCTGTCTTTATCAATCTTTACCGGTCCTTCAGTCAGAATGAACTGCATCTCGTCATCCATGGTAATTAGGTGCAGGTGCATGCGTACCTTCTAGTTGGCGAAATCGTCACCTTCTAGCATTGGGGGCCTATCAAAAGACATGCTTGCTTGAGTATTAAAACTACCTGGCTCTGATACCAATTGTTAGGATCTAGATCGGGGATGGAGAACCGGGGTCTGACCGGTTTATCCTTTTAACAACACTTAACGGTTGGTGTTTAATCCAATTAGAGATTAACACCGGGGTTTCAATACTACACAAACTGTCACAAACCCTTGAACCGAGTTCAAGTGCGAAAGTGGTTTGTTTCAGGTTGAAGCAGCACACACAGGATGGACAGAACCGGATTTGTATGAGGACGGTTTGGAGTATGGTGGGTCGGTTTGGGATTTAGTAAGTCAGTTTAGGTAGAGTCGGTTAGAGTGTAAGGCCGGCAAAAAGTAGATAACAAGACAGGTTTTTATGGATGTTCGGAGATAAAACTCCTATGTCACCCCTTCCTCTCGAAACCGCGAGAAGGATATTCACTAATGAATACACAAACACAATTCGATCGAGACTTATTTTCTGCTCGATAACACCCGTACAATTTTTAACCGAAATTGTAATCTTACTTCAAATAAACACTTGAGCTCTTTTTGACCTTAGAGAGATAAACTTGTAATAACTCTTAAAGCTTGTGGTTGGTGGAACTTAGTAACTCTTGTAACTTGTTGCTCGAACTCTTTTTCTAGGACTAGATTTATTCCTCTTGAACTTCTTCTTTTATAGGTGAAATATGTCAACGGTCACATTTCATCACCTTTAATCTGATTGGTTGAGCAGAGATTCAGTGATTCAGACCTGGCGGTCTAGACTTCTAGTGTATAGGTCAAACCGGTTAGGTTTGTCTTTTACTTATTATGGCAACTGTCGGTTGGACAGTTACCTGTACTTGGAGGATTGCGTCTCTGATTTATCCCGGAGTGCAAAGATCATGTCGGACGGTCTTCTACAGCCTGCAGATTGTCCTCAGACTTGTATGAATATGGCAATACTAAGATCTGTCCCTTTGGTATCATCTTCAATAGATACTCAAAGTGTCTATTTGCACCGATCGGTTGTTTTAGATTAATCGGATGACTTTCCGGTTTTGGCTTTCTCTTCTTGACCGGTCTTGCCTTCCTGATCGGTTAGGTTTCTTGGCCGGTTGTATTGCTTGACCGGTTGAGTTACTTGACCGAACCTAATTCTTTAACCGTTCTCCTGCATGGAAAGTTTGTTTTGTTAGGTTCTTATTTTTATCCGGTCTAATTTATCTAACAGGCTCACTGCCTTATTCAAGACCAAATTATCTTCTTCTGCACTTGATCTTTTGATTTCACAAAACCCAAGATTTTACAGTCCATTCTCAAGATATTCTTTATTACTTGTTCCAAGATTCTCTTGTTCATCATCTCGATAGGTGGCTCTGAGCCCAAGGATCAGGTCATTTCGAATTTTGATGACATTGTTTTTTCGGTTCCTGCTTGCATTCCTAGAACTGTGAAGAGTGGACTCACGACCTATTGGAGTGCCTTCAGACCCAATTTTCCTTATTTCATATGGGCCAAGTATTCCCCATCCCATAGATCTTTGAATTCCAGAAACTTTGTGTTAGATAAAATTAGATCGGTTAAATAAAACTTAACAAAAACAAAACTCTTGTGCAGGAACAAGCAAAGGACCGAACCGGTTAAGAAACTCAACCGGTCAAGCATTTAAACCGACCAAAAACATGACCGCACAAGAAAGTCTAGATCGGTTAAATTAGAAGGCCAGAATCAATTAAACAGTCGGTAAATCAGAAGCCATGGAAAAACCGGAAGTCATTCGGTTAACACAAATAACCGACCAGCATAAAAAGACACTTCGGGTATCTATTGAGAATGATACCGAAGGAACAGACTGAATATTGCCATATTCATACAAGTTTGAGGAAAGTCTGCAGGCTGCAGAAGACCGTCCTACAAGATCTTTCTACTTCAGAATAAATCAGAAAAGCAATCTTCCAAGTACAGACAATTGTCCAACCGACAGTTGCCATATTGAGTAAAAGACAAACCTAGCCGGTTTGACCTACACTGGAAGACTAGACCGCCAGGTCTGAAGACTAGACCGCCATGTCTGAATCACTGAACCTCTGCTCAACCAATCAGATTCAAGGAAATGAAATGTGACCGTTGACACATTTCACCTATAAAAGAAGGAGCTGAAGAGGAGTAAATACGGAATTTTGAGGATTACAAGTTCTGAATATTCTACAGCCTAAGTGAAAAGATTGTGTTCTATCTCTAGAAAGCTTAAAGCGCTTAGTTGAAGTGTAATTCTACAATTTCGGTTAAAATTGTACGAGTGTTATCGAGCAGGAAATAAGTCTTGATCGGATTGTGTTTGTATTCCTTAGTGAATATCCTTCTCTCGGTTTCGAGATGAAGGGGTGACGTAGGAGTTTTATCTCCGAACATCCATAAAAATCTGTCTTGTTACTTGCTTTCTGTTTACTTTACTTTATAACTGATCTGCACTAACCGACTAATACCGCTCCAACCGAATCACTAAGTCCCAAAACCGACCCAGCAATTTCCAAAACCTGTCTCATTCAAATCCGGTCCTGCCTATCTAGTGTGTGTGCTGCTTCAACCTGAAACAAACAACTTCCGCACTTGAACTCGGTTCAAGGGTTTGTGATAGTTTGTGTAGTATTGAAACCCCGGTATTAATATCTAATCGGATTAATCACCACCCTTTGAGTGAAACGCGATAACCGGCCAACCCCGGTCCCCCAGCCGCGACCTAGATCCTAACAATTGGTATCAGAGCAGTTAATTTCAATACTCAAGCAAGCATGTCTTTCGATAGGCCCCCAATGCTAGAAGGTGACGACTTTACCAACTGGAAGGCACGAATGCACCTGCACTTAATCACCATGGATGACGAAATGCAGTTCATCATAGCTGAAGGACCGATAATCATTGACAAGGATAGGAAGGACTAGACAACTGAAGATAGGAGAAGAAACAATCTGGATAACCATGCTAGAAACCGTATCTCCAACGGTGTGGACAGAAACACGTACTGCAAGATCAGAGATTGCAAAACCGCAAAGGAAACATGGGAAACGGTGATTCAGATTCATGAGGGAAATGAAAGAACCAAGGAAAACAAGATAATGGTGGCTACTCAGAAGTTTGAAAACATCAAGATGAGACCGGGAGAAACAATGAGAGAATACAGTGACCGGTTCACAGGTGTGATAGACGAGCTAGCAACCCTTGGCAAGAGGTATGACAACAAGGAAGTCATTATGAAAGCGTTAAGATCTCTTCCAAGTGCATGGGATATAAAGACAATGGTGATGAGGGAATCAAACTGCCTAAGCAAGATGAAACTACACGATGTATTTGAAGATCTTAAGGCATATGAGTTTGAAATGAGATCTAGGACTGAAGAAGAAGTCTCAGCCTCAACCTCAACTAGAGCACTGATCACATCCACAGAACCTGTTGCACCTACACCGATCAGAACCGCTGAACAGTTCACCGAGGATGCCATGGCAATGCTTGCACAGAAATTTGGGAGATTCATGAAGAGAAGCCAACCGACAAACAACTACAACTATGGTGATAAATCTAATGTAAGATGTTATAACTGCAACTGTTTGGGACATTTCAAGTGGGAATGCAGAAAACCAAGGAGAGATGACCGGAAACCGGACAATCAGAATAACCGAAATAATTGCCAACAAACCGGTGAAGGAAGTGAGGTTCAGAAAGCACTGATAGCCGATGATGGAGGTAGCTTATGGGCTCACAGTGACAGTGATGATGATCTCACATGCCTCATGGCAAATGAGAAACAGGTATTTGACTCCCCTTGTGAAGAATTTACTAAAGATGAGTTATATAATGCATTGAATGATATGGTAGCAGGGTATAAGAACCTATTAACCTTATTACCTAAGCAACCCAACTTTAGAACCGACCTCATAGTACCCACCTTGACCGAACCAAAGATCATACAACCTAATGAAACATCTACCTTAGAAACCGAGTCAACACCTGAACTATCCTCTGAGACCGAACAGCTCAAGGAGCCAGTTCAAGAGTTGACCAAGGAAGAAAATGCCCGACTCCAGTATAGAATGGATGCATGGAGAAGATCTAGTGAAATGGTAAGCAAAATGTGTAGTTATAAAAGACACCCTACTTGCATGTTTGGTCTAGGATACAAAAACAATAGATCCCAAAGCCAAAAACACTTAGACAAAGTAAGGCTCGCAAAGGATGATCTTCCCTTTGTAAGCTTTGTCAGAAGTTCTCTAATCGCTGAAGAGGAATTAACTGCCTACTATACGGAAGACAAATTAACCTATGTAGGTCCAACTAATTCTGAGAAATGGCTTCACCCTGAGAAAAGGAAAGCCAACCAGCTCAAAAATAGGAAAGCCAACTCACAACCGCATAGGACAAATCAAAGATGATCTCCACACAAGGCCTTCTTAGGAAAACAGAAAGACTCAAAACCGAGTGCAAGAAAATTAGTCAAAACCTTAACTAGGAAAGCTGTCCGGTTTGTCAAGGTCTGGATACCCAAGGGACTAATCGCTTGTGGACCCAAGTAAATGTGGGTACGAAATAGTTGTAAATATGTACATTTTGCAAGATATAAAGAAACGGCTAGGAAACTCTGAATGGTACTTGGATAGCGGTTGCTCCAGACATATGACCGGGAACAACAACCTTCTAACCGACATCAGAATAGAAACCGGTGCACTAATCACCTTCGGTGACAACTCAAAAGATAGAACTGTGGGCAAGGGTAAGATTGTCCATGGTAACTTAACAATTGATAATGTACTCCTAGTTGAAAACCTACGTTTTAATTTGCTAAGTATTAGTCAACTGTGTGATGCTGGATACACTGTAGAATTTCTTAAACATGCATGCTTAGTTAAAAATTCTCAAGGTATTACACTACTAACCGGAAATAGGTTAGGAAACATCTACAAGGTAGATTGGAATAATAAGGTAGAATATCCTATATGCATGATAGCTAAAACCGACCAAACTTGGCTGTGGCATAAAAGACTAAACCACTTAAACATGAAAACCTTAAATTATATTCGTGGTAAAAAGTTAGTCGAAGGAGTTCCTGACATAGTGTTTAATAAGGATAAGGTTTGTTCAGCACGTCAAATGGGTAAACAAACTAGGTCAACCTTCAAGAGTAAAGGACATATTCAATCTAACCGATGCTTAGATCTTCTTCACATAGATTTATTTGGACCGATTAGGGTCGTCAGCCTAGGAGGTATGCTTTACACTATGGTAGTTGTTGATGATTACTCTAGGTATACATGGATAATATTTCTGCCATCCAAACGTGAAACCGCATCAAATTTGATCACACTGCTTAAACGTTTGCAAAATAAAAAATCAACACGTATTAATAGCATTAGAAGTGATAGAGGAACCGAATTTACAAATAGCACTCTAAATGCATTTCTTGATGAATCCGGTATTAGACACGAGTTGTCTAGTGCTAGGACTCCTCAACAGAACGGCCTGGCCGAGAGAAGAAACCGAACTCTCAAGGAAGCCGCACGGTCCATGATAGCCGATTCGGGTATTGCCCAGAAATTCTGGGCTGAGGCTATAAACACTGCATATCATACACAAAACTGGTCTATGATCAACAAGTTTCACAATAAAACACCTAATGAGGTATATTTTGATAGGGTTCCTAACCTTAAGTATCTTAAGATTTTCGGTTGTAAATGTTACATTCACATAAATGGCAAGACCTATCTATCTGCTTTCGATGCAAAATCCGATGTTGGGATCATGTTAGGTTATTCAGCAGTAAGTAAATCATATAGAGTGTATAACACCAGAACCTGAACCGTAGAGAAATCACTTCATGTTGTTTTCGATGAATCGGTTGAAAGCAACACTGCATCATGCTTTGATCTACACAACAGATTGGAAAATAACAATATTCACTCTGATAGTGAAGATGAGATTCCGGTTTTCAGGCGGTTTGTGCATGACCAAATGGGTAATGATGAAACCCAGCCGGATCAAGCTGTCCCACGATAGGAAGCTGACACTTCGGTCCAAACCGAGGAAATCGGTCGATCTGACACTCCTACCGATATGTCTAGCCTTGATCAAATAAACGGTGATTTGGTAGACAATCCTAAACCGAACCTCAAAAGGAACATCAATCATCCTTCTGAGCTAATTATAGGTGACCCTTCAAAACCCGTTCAAACTAGGCGACAAATCATGGAGGAATACTTTAATTCCGCTTTTATATCCCAGATTGAGCCGAAAATGGTGGATGAAGCATTGTCAGATCCGGATTGGATCTTGGGAATGCAAGAAGAGTTAAACCAGTTTGAGAGTAACAAAGTCTGGTACTTAGTCCCTAGACCGAAAGATCAACCGGTCATAGGAACAAGATGGGTATTTAGAAATAAACTCAATGAAGACGGTTTGGTCACGAGGAACAAAGCCAGATTAGTGGCACAAGGATACAAACAGGAAGAAGGTATTGATTTTGAAGAATCATTTGCCCCTGTAGCTAGGATTGAAGCTATTAGGATTTTTCTAGTCTTTGCTGCATTCAAAAACTTTAAAGTTTTTCAAATGGATGTTAAAAGTGCATTTTTGAATGGTGACCTACGTGAAGAGGTATATGTTGAACAACCACCCGGTTTCAAAAATGCAGAACTACCCAACCATGTATACCGGTTAAATAAAGCTTTATATGGTCTAAAGCAAGCTCCTAGAGCCTGGTATGACACGCTAACCGCATTTTTGTTAAAACATGATTTCACCATCGGTTCGGTGGACAAAACACTTTTTAAATTTGAAAAGAAGGAACATATCCTGCTTGTTCAAATATATGTAGATGATATCATCTTCGGTTCAACCGATCCTAAGCTATGTGATAAATTCTCAACCCTGATGACTATAAAAATTTGAAATGAGTATGATGGGAGAATTAAGTTTCTTCCTAGGTCTTCAGGTTAAGCAACTCGAAGAAGGAACTTTCATAAGCCAACCCAAGTATACTAAGGAACTGATAAAGAAATTTGGGATGGACACATGCTCCTCAGCGGCCACTCTAATGAGCTCATCGGTCAAATTGGACAAAGATGATGACGGTCAAGTAGTAGACCTGACCGCTTACCGAGGCATCATCGGCTCTCTTCTATATCTGACAGCAAGTAGACCGGATATTCTATTTGCAGTCGGTGTGTGTGGAAGATTTCAGGCCAACTCAAAACAGTCTCACTACACAACCTAAAAGCGAATCTTGAAATACCTAAAGGGAACTCCTGACGTCGGCTTGTGGTATCCAAAGGATTCATCTTTTAACCTAACAAGTTATTCAGATGCAGACTATGCAGGTTGTAAGGTTGATAGAAAAAGCACAAGCGGAACATACCAATTCCTAGGTGATCGGCTTGTTTCATGGCACGGCAAGAAACAGACATCAATTGCCACATCAACCGCAGAAGCTGAATACCTGACAGCCGGAAGCTGCTGCTCACAACTTCTTTGGATCCAACAACAACTGAAGGATTTCGGTATCACAGCCGAAGAGTCTCCAATCTTCTGTGATAACACAAGTGCCATAGCGATCACCTACAATCCGGTTTTACACTCTAGAACCAAGCACATTGACATAAGGCATCACTTCATTCGGAAACATGTCATGCTGAAGCATATCCGGCTGGAATACGTATCGACAGATGAACAAGTAGCCGATATCTTCACAAAGCCTCTGCAGGAAGCTAAGTTCTCTCAATTCAGACTCACACTCGGTTTAACCGACATTAGTCAGATCATCCCTAAAGATGCTTAAAAGGGGAAATCGGTTCGGACACACAAAACCGGTAGTTCCTCCTAAATTGTCGGATTCCAAATTCACTAAGGTATCTATGGAAGAACTTCCTGGTCTATCTGTCAGAGTAAACCGACCGGTTACTTAGTGCATGCACCAAATAACCGCATCGGGACGAACAACTGATAACTGACCGGTTCAGAAATAGTTTATTTCGGATTATTTGGCCTCCGAACAAAAGTGGAATAATTATCTGTGTTTAAACTTATCTGTTCTGAAAAATTATCTTTTCAAAGTAAAATGGTCGTACCTCAAAAGACGTGAAGATATGATATCTTTCACCGTCCAGGCCTATGACCAGCATCCTAGGCTGTAGACATGCTTATTTCATGCAAAATACTTTATCCTATGGTTAATATACATCATTACCTGTGATACACTGGAGAATAAGATCATCCTTCCACTAATATATAGGTTAGACAAACCTCAAACAAAACAATCACAAGTTACAGTTTATCCTCTCACTAAGACAAAATGTCTCAGTTTCCAAACATCCTTCAAGTGGATTTCGATTTTGCTCAAGGCACTGAGCATTATGAAGTCTTCAAGATGATTAAGTCACTTGAAGACACTGGTCTCAAACACTTTCTAGATGACAAACATTTCATCTTTCCGGAATCTGTCTTGGAGTTCTTTTATAATGCCAGAGTTTTTCGAGGTACTCCTCATTTTGACACCCACATTCAGTCCAAAGTGGGAGGGACTGTGTTCGACTTCACCGAAAGTGATTTTGCTAGATGCTTCGAACTACCGAAGCAAGGGCTGACCGACCTAAATGTTCCGGCTGAACTAAAGGCCGAAATCGCCTTAAGTTTTGCTCGGTCTGACCACCCGGTCAATGACCACGGTGCCAAGTCATCGCTGAGAGCCGAGTATCAGCTTCTCAACGATGTCATCGGTCGAAGCATTCTGGGTAGGAATGTCACAAACACTTACTGTGCTGCGGTTTTTAACCTGATGTATGCTATAACCATGGGTACGCCAGTAAACTGATCAAGGGTGATGTTCGACGTCCTAATCTAGATGATCGGCATTCGTCAAACCGGTCTCATTCCCCAGATAAGCTGCCTACTTTTGGAGCTTGGAGTTCCACTATGTCCGGGCGAAGGGTTGAACCAGGCCCAGGTAATCACCAAAGAGGTCACCGACTCATTCTATGAGCGGTTTGAGAAAGCTTGGAAGAGGAGGAACCGCCACATCAACTCCAACGGCCATGCCAACTCCAACGGATATTAAGTCACTCCTTCCTACAACCGGTCATTTTACTGTACGCACCGGTTGTATCTCTGTTCAACTCTATTATGATCATTTCGGCTTAGTTTATGTTATCTTCGGTTTTAATCGGTTACTTTTCGGTTTCATGTAGCATCCGTCATTAATGAAAAGTAACATTCAACTCCCAACTACATGAGTAATTACTATCCAACTACCTTAGTTATTTTTGAACTAGATTCCCTACCTCGAGCTCCGCAACCGGTCAAAAGTAACCTTTCCCAATACGTTTTGAAAACATAAATATATTCTCTTCATTAATAAGACAAAACTGATCTTCAACATTAAATGCTGATATTTTCCCTCCAAATTTGGATCTATATAAGGAACCACCCCCTAATCAACTTAACACATCTCAAAACAAAATTTCTTGAACTCTCTCTCTCTTAGAAAAGTTTGAATCATGCCGAGCCGAACTCTAAGAAACTTCTTGAGCATCGACTTCGATTCTTGTATGGAACATTGGGACCTGGAAACCAAGGAGCACATGTTTGAGTCCCTCATTGACACCGGTCTTCACACTTTTCTTGAAGAATCTGGTCCCATACTTCTTCTAGACGTCATTAACTTCTTCAGAAGTGCCTGTATAAAAGGAAACTATATTGTTTCCACAGTGAGAGATCACACCTTCTGGCTGGATGAAAACGAATTTGCTCAAATGTTTAACCTGCCCACAGAAGGGTTTTCCGACTTCCCAACAAGGGTGGGAAGCGCCGCAACTGACTACTCGGAAATGTTCTCCGGAACCGATGTACCGGTGGAGAACTACGTGCTGAAAACCCGCCTAGCCCACCACATCCAACTCCTCCATGAGATTGTTAATCGATCTATCATTTGTCAATCTCCGAACCAACGCTACTCTAAGAGAATGTTTGACATGATGACCTACATTGTTAGCAATACACCTATCAATTGGTCATCGGTCATTTTCCAAAATCTAAAAACTATGGTGCAGACCAAGAAAGGTCTCGGTTACGCTCCTCATATAAGTCGGTTCATTCTCAAGTACCGTCCAGAATTTGGACCGGGTTCACCAGCATCCCCATCAAACATTCTTGATATGGATGGGGTGGAGGAAAAACTCACCAAGATAGTCATTACATAGGTTGTAATTTCATTTCCTATGTATTCTAAACCGATAAATGAATCGGCTTTTATCTTGTATCCTTCATTTCAATGAATATCTATTTCAGTTTGATAACCGGGTCAATAATTGCAATATCAGAACATCCATCTAACTAACCGGTTAATATCAATAAATCACTTCGTTTTCGTTGAAAAATCCGGTTAAAGTCAAAAACCGCATCATCGCGGTTAATAAATCACATCATTTAATAAACGGTTTCAAGAAGAACCGCTTCATCAAAGGTTAAAATAACCAAAAACAAAAGTCTTCGGAGGGAAATTTCCCGCCTTTGAACTCCCGTTCTGTTTTCCCGCCTAAAGGTTTCCCGCCCAAGGTTTCCCGCCTATGGCTTGCCGCCAATGGATTCTCGCCCTCGGTTTGCCGCTCACTATTTCCCGCTCAATGCGTTTGGAGGGAAATTTCCCGCCTAAAAATGATGGGACGGTTTGCGACGGTTGGGATTCCAAACCGCAACTATAAATAGGGTCTTTAGTCATTTTATTTCATTCTTACGCGAATCGGCTTTCTCTCTCTAGCTCTCAACTTTCTCAAACTCTCTCAAAACAGTTTTCTCTTGCTCTCTCGATTCAATCATCAACAATGGCTCGCGACTCTGCACTATTCAAACATATCTTCCAGGTTGACTTTGAGGAAATCCGGGCAAACGGTTCAGCTCCGGCAAAGCAAGTCTTATCCCAGATCTCCGAGTCCGGCCTCGAATACTTTCTAGGCGGTCCTTTCATTCTATACCAGGAAGCGGTTGAGGAATTTTTCAAAACCGCATCTCTCACCGGAAGAACAATAACTGCAACCGTCGGCGGTCAGGAGCTCGAACTAACAGAAGAGTCGGTCGCTGAAATCCTACAACTACCATCAGAAGCAAGCAACATTTCGACGATTCTAGATCAAGAGACCTTCGAGGCGGCTTGCCAGGTTCTCTCGGCAACCGCGGCTCCTATCGAAGTCTCCGGGAAGAAATCATCACTTCGACCAGAATACAAACCGCTATGTGATATCTTCACCAAATCGGTCCAAGCTAGAGGGGGAAACTATGATAGTCTCACCCGGGCGAAAATCGAGATGCTTGTTGGTTTACTAAACAGCATCAGAATAAACTGGGCGAAGGTAATTTTCACTAACCTATGTGAAATGGTGATACCGGATTCCATCCGGTCATGGGGATACGCCATCCCACTCGGGAAAGTTATGCTCCAGTACAACATCAACACCGGTCCTAGTGTTCTTCTTTCTTCAAGAAAAATCATAAGGTCCCGCCAATTCAAGGACAGGAAGAGCAATAGGAAGGCCTCTGGTTCTACAGGTGGCCGAAAGAAGAAGTCTGCCAGTAAAAAACCAGCTCCGGTCAGAGAAAAATCCGGAAGCAAGAAAGACAAACAACCAATCGAATCTGCCGATCCGCGGTCCGAAACGCCAAATGAGGGAGATTCGGTCTCTAGTTCTGACCGAACCATTTCACACAATACCGAAGAAAATCAGTCCGGTAAAGGGAAAGACCGGATAGTCGAGGATCAATCGGCCAGTCTCGACAATGCTAATACCGGTGCAGACGGCCTTGGGGAAGAAGATGTTCACGCTAACAACAACACCCAAGAGGTGGCCGAGAATATCGTGAGCAGAATCATGGACGAAATCCACCAGCAAGCTCGCGAGGCGTCCGAAGTATTCTGTCAGTGGATCCGACACCGGCATCAATTATTCTACAAACAAATGCTACCGGGTCTAACCGCTGGACAGAAATTCGAAAAGTTGATGGAGATAGAGGAGGAGGTCATCAACCTAATAAAAGCTCAGGATCCCAACACAGCCTTAGACCGACATGCAATAGTAGAACCGCGTGCTCGGTTACAAAAGCTAGCCGAACACATTCAACGCCTAAAAGAAAAGTATACTCCGGGAACATCGAATTCTCAACTACAACTCTTGGTGTTGGAGTTGCTTGCGGTCAAGGAAAGAGAGCTCACCGAGGAAGTGGTGCGGCTTGAAGCGGTGCCCGAACATCATGATACAACAAACTCACCGCCTCATGGGAATGTTGACGGTCAGAATCTGGGCGATAAAGAGATAGATTCTCCTCCAGCGGATCAGACTATCAACATGACCGATGATAGGACAGAGACACCTCTCACCGACCTACGCGCATCTTTTCAAACCGGGAATTCAGAACCGGCCGTAACAGAAGAAAGGGTCAAGACTCTCATTGAAGAGTTTGTCAACGACGCGGTTAAGCCTTGGAAGAGGAAAATTAAGAAAGCCGCGGTTCAAGCAATCAAGATAGCCGAGACAACAAAGGATGATCTTGGCGAGGCGGTCAAACGGATCACGTCGGTCGAAACCAACTACGGTAATACGGATCAACTATACGGAAGTCATCTAGATCGAACCAAAGCCTTGGAGGATATGACTCCGAAGTTGGTGGATGACCTCGATTCGGTCAGCAAAACGGTAGCTGAGATGGAACGGTCTCAGGAAACGACCGGTCAAAGATTGACAAGGGTCGAGGAGGACCTAGCGCAATCAGTTGCCCAGGCCGGCTCGACACTTGACAGGGTAATAATTCTTGAAAACAAGAATGCGACCCTTGAGGAAAAGAACACAAAGCTTGAAGCCGATCTCAAGGCGGTCACCGAACAGGTGGCTGAATTAATAGAGGCTAAGCTGGCTGTCGATAAGGCAATTGAGGAGGCGAATGCCCTTGCGGCTCGGCAACTTCAAGATGCGCTAGACGAGGAAACACGGAAACAGAAGGAAGCGGTAGCGGCTGATGCGAACATAGCTGCCCATATGCAGAACATAGCGGAAAATGCACCGGAAATCGCAAAGTCCATAACAGCTCAAGAAGCCGAAGATGCTAAGCGGCTAAACGCTCAGAAACAAATGTACAACGATTATGCCAAGGTTCACAAAAAGTCCCATGCGGTTGTCTCCTCTTCGGTCCTGGCCACACGTAAAAGGAAAGCTGATTCAAAGAAGGCGCAAGTCACCAGGCTGTTGGACAGAATCACCGAGACAGTTGTTGACCCTCCACTCAACTCGGATTTGCAAACCGAGGATGACTTCGAAGAAGATACCCAGCCGCCACTCAGAAGACAGCGGGTTTTAGATGCGGTTCCAATCAGAACAATCGGTCAACATTTCCCTTCTCACACGGGCACCTCAGGAGCTGGAGGTCCCTCTTCAAGGCCGGCTCAACCGGCTAAGGGACAAACAGTAGATGAACTGATGGAACAATTCATGCCGTCCGGATCAAAGAAATAGGGGCTTCATTCACTATCTTTACTTCTGTTTACTTCGGTTATCATATATATAGTATTTAGCCTTAGCATATTTCGTATAAATATAAAGTAACTTTTGGAAACCGGCCTATATTTCAATTCTTGCGTGGTTTTGAATATTTTAAGTAAAATAATCAAAAAGGGAGAAATTGATAAGATAAAATATAAAAATTTTCAAAATTTTTTTCTCAAAATTTTCCAAAAACTTTTCGAAAAATTCTCCCAATTCAGTTTCCAAAAATCCGGCAAAATAAAATTCCTCAAAACAAAACCGGCCTACATTTGCACTCTTACAGGATTTTGAATATTTTAAATAAAATAATCAAAAAGGGAGAAATTGTTAGATAAAATTAGATCGGTTAAATAAAACTTAACAAAAATAAAACTCTTGTGCAGGAACAGGCAAAGGACCGAACTGGTCAAATTACCGAACCAGTTAAGAAACTCAACCGGTCAAGCATTTAAACCGACCAAAAACATGACCGCACAAGAAAGTCAAGATCGGTTAAATTAGAAGGCCAGAATCAATTAAACAGTCGGTCAATCAGAAGCCATGGAAAAACCGGAAGTCATTCGGTTAACACAAATAACCGACCAGCATAAAAAGACACTTCAGGTATCTGTTGAGAATGATACCGAAGGAACAGACTGAATATTGTCATATTCATACAAGTCTGAGGAAAGTCTGCAGGCTGCAGAAGACCGTCCTACAAGATCTTTCTACTTCAGGATAAATCAGAAAAGCAATCTTCCAAGTACAGACAACTGTCCAACCGACAGTTGCCATATTGAGTAAAAGACAAACCTAGCCGGTTTGACTTATACTGGAAGACTAGACCGCCAGGTCTGAAGACTAGACCGCCAGGTCTGAATCACTGAACCTCTTCTCAACCAATCAGATTCAAGGAAATGAAATGTGACCGTTGGCACATTTTACCTATAAAAGAAGGAGCTGAAGAGGAGTAAATGCGAGATTTTGAGGATTACAAGTTCTGAATATTCTACAGCCTAAGTGAAAAGATTGTGTTCTATCTCTAGAAAGCTTAAAGCGCTTAGTTGAAGTGTAATTCTACAATTTCGGTTAAAATTGTACGAGTGTTATCGAGCAGGAAATAAGTCTCGATCGGATTGTGTTTGTGTTCCTTAGTGAATATCCTTCTCGCGGTTTCGAGAGGAAAGGGTGACGTAGGAGTTTTATCTCCGAACATCCATAAAAATTTGTCTTGTTACTTACTTTCTGCTTACTTTACTTTATAACCGATCTGCACTAACCGACTAATACCGCTCCAATCGAATCACTAAGTCCCAAAACCGACCCAGCAATTTCCAAAACCTGTCTCATTCAAATCCGGTCCTGCCTATCTCGTGTGTGTGCTGCTTCAACCTGAAACAAACCACTTGCGCATTTGAACTCGGTTCAAGGGTTTGTGACAGTTTGTGTAGTATTGAAACCCCGGTATTAATCTCTAACCGGATTAATCACCACCCTTTGAGTGAAACGCGATAACCGGCCAACCCCGGTCCCCCAGCCGCGACCTAGATCCTAACACTTTGGAACTAGGACATGTAGTTATATAAAGACTAGTTCTTTGATCAGTATTGGGACCGGTGGAGTTAGGACCAACAATAGTATCATCCACAATAATAGGACTTGTGCCAGTATCAGGACCAATATAGCTGGGATCAGCAATGGTTGCACATTTTTCATTAGGACTGGTAGTAGCAAGTCTAGTAGCTTGAGTAGTTTCATGATCAGCAAGTCCAGGACCAGACTTAATATGGTCAATATGGCTAGGAACAGTAGTTTTATGAGAATCTCTAAGACCGGTGTGTCTATGTCTAACTTTATCAGGACCGATACCCTGACCAGGACCGAAGTTTTGAACAGGACCTATTCTTGAGAAAACAGAATCCTAGGACCGGTGCCCTGAACATGACCAATATGATCAACGTTAGTAGGGCCAGCTTGTACCCTTACCCACTTTATTCTTTTTCCTATCTTCTTCCTTACCCTTATTTGTTCTTGATTTTTGTTGCCCATCTTATCATCCTCAGTGCGTTCATTGTTGTTAAGTTTAGACATGTTCACATTTCTCTCAACCTGGGCCTAGTTAGTGTCATTGATATCGCCTACTTGAGTGTTGTTATGGCCTTTGATTTTAGATTATTATTGACTGGACATTGATTCGTAGCGTGTGTGAAAGTACTACACCATATACATCGATTTGGTTTTCATTCGTATTGTACTCCAATGTCAAATAAATTTCTCAGTCTATCTTTAAGTTCAAGCGTGATTGGAAGAGAGCTACTTGGATGAATTTCGACACTAACTCTGGCCACATATGCACGCTCATAGCCTTCCATTGCTGGGTCAAACATAAGTGGTTTGCCTATAATGCTTGAAATATAGGCCAGGCCTATTGGGTTGCACAGATGTGGTGGAACATTCTTGATATTCACCCAGATTTGTTCAAGTTCAGGCGGTCTATGATTAGTATTAAGTTCCTCGCTCCACTTGTACAACTTGAATCTTTTTCCCCTGATAAAAGTATACTCGCTCTCTATGATCGACTTTATTTTGCTTCCATTCCTGAAGGATAAAAAGTAGAATCCGTGATCATTGATTGTGATCCTCTCTAGACTAGAGGATTCCCACTTACCCATCAACGTTCTTTTAACCTCGGCAAATGGTGCCTTCATGTTGCCCATAAAATGACCAACTATGACAAACTCCCATGCCTTTACGCATTTTTCTTCAATTTCTGGTGGATTCCCATAAAAGACTTTATTTTGCTTCCATTCCTGAAGGATAGAAAGTAGAATCCGTGATCATTGATTGTGATCCTCTCTAGACTAGAGGATTCCCACTTACCCATCAACGTTCTTTTAACCTCGGCAAATGGTGCCTTCATGTTGCCCATAAAATGACCAACTATGACAAACTCCCATGCCTTTACGCATTTTTCTTCAATTTCTGGTGGGATCTCAAACCGGTGCGGATGATCAAGTGTAATTACCTTTGGGAATAAGGTGTCTATCTGGAATTTTCCCTTTTCTGGATCGCTCATGGTATTTTCATTCCACACATTTTCTTCTTGCCAGGTTTTGTTTGGGTTGCTCATGATTGTGTACACCTTTGTTTTATTACATTTCGAAATTTCCTTCATGGCGTCAACCGTCCACTTGATCACTTCATCATATTGGTCTTTATTGAATAGATTCCAATTCTTTAGATAGTGACTGTTGAACTGAGCATTCAACTGATCATTTCTTTCCTGGGGTATCGTAATCTCTTGTTTATTAATTTGGAAAAATAGCTTCTTCATCTGGTTTCTCAGTCTTGCCAGAATTTCTTTGCTATTTCGTTTTTCCTCATTGACCATGTTGGACCAGCAGTAGGATCCTTGTTATCAGCCTGAGTATTTTCTTTGCCAGGAATTGCAGCAGTAGGAGGAGTTGAGGAGATGACTCTTTCAGGGATGCTATCTTTCCTGACTTGTTTGTTCTTTTCGGCCCATTCAACCCTTGTATTTCCCACAAAACTGTTGTCTTCAATTGTTCCGATCTTCTTTAGAATATCCCCTTCATTGCTCTTCTCTTGTGTATCAGTTTTCCTCTTTTGAATGTTGTCAACTTGCATTTCATGATCCAGATTAACGAGTGGAGAAAACGCACCCAGGTTCAATAACTCAGGGTTAGCCTCAGGTGTCACGGCTTTCTTGGGATTTACTTCAGTATTCTTCTTAGAACTTGAGTTATTTGCCTTCATTTTTTCATTTCTTTGATTTTCGATCCATTCTTACCCTTCTTAGCTGTTTTACAATTATTCGATCCTGTTTCTTGATCGATCTTTTCAATTTCAGCACTTGTTTTAGAAGAATTATGCCTTTTTGCTTTTGGTTTGATCTTTGTTGTCGACATCTTCTTCATGGACTTATGATATTCGAGGTCGCATATTATTGTTTCATCATAGTCAGTGCTATCGTCTGATTCCAAATCAACATTTATTCTTTGGTTCTTTTGATTCAACCGGTGGCTCATAGCTTTGATAGTAGATTTATTATATTGGCGATTAGGACCAGTAGAAGGTGGATATGTGATGTCAGGACCAGCATTTAAAGATATATGACCGTCATTAGAAGAGCTAGGACCGACATTAGAAGAGCTAGGACCAGCATTTGAAGAGATATGATCGGCGTTTGAAGAGCTAGGACCGGAATTTGAAAAGCTAGGACCGGCATTTGAAAAGCTAGGACCGGCATTTGAAGAGATAAGACCAATGCCATGAGTAGTTTTATTGTGTCTAGGACCGGCGTGTTCAGGATCAATGACTTGAATATTCATGTTATCCACCCTTGTTAGACCCAACTTTTTAGCAACCAAATTATCTTTTTCAGACCCGGTCAAGCGAAAACCGTTGGCTAACCCCATATCAGACCCGGCCAAGCGAAAACCGTTGGCTAACCCCTCATCAGACCCGGCCAAGCAAAAACCGTTGGCTAATTCTTCCAGTTTCATACATTCTTCATCTCTTATACCGTGACTTATATTCTGACCCAACTTATTTGTAGCTTCCATGAGATCCATACCCAGACCCAGATTTTCAAACAGATTGTCATTCATGATGCCATCAATCAACGAATCAATATAATTTCCAGCCAAGCTTTCACCATTGGTTATACCAATCAAGTTCAGTTCATCATCCTTTAGATCTGTATTATTAGGCTTTTTTATTTAGCTGAATTTATTTCCATGAATAGCTCCAACTCAGATCCAATTTCTTCAGTGTTTCCAGATTCTGTTAGACTATGTCCTTTAACAGTTTCAGCCAGATGTGCAGACTGTTTAGAAGATCCTGCAATTTTAGCCTCGGTTTCAGAATCCTGGGCGCATTTAGTGTTTTATGTCAAACCTTTTTCAAGCCTAGTACATAGTCTAGATATCTAACTTTCCATTTGATCATTAGCAGGACATGTAGACTTAGCATTCTTATCATTAATGTAACCCGGGACTTTTAGATTTGTAAGATTTCCCATTGCAGAACAAGACTCTGAAATTATATCCTTCTTTGGACTTAATGGACTCTGAGCAGCATATATCTCCAACCCTATAGAGGCAATTTCAAAATGACCCATTTTTCCCAGTTCAGCATCCTCTCTAGCAGGACCGGTAAATTTTGTTTTCTGATCTTTCTTTGCACCTAAATTACTCAAACTGTCATGTTTTCCTGCTTGTGAAACTGACCCCGACCTTGTAATATTCTTTGAACCTAATAATTCTCGACCAACAGTCTTATTCAGCCCTGTCATACTTACCTCAATAGGAACCTCAGTACCAACTTCAGTAGGATCATTCAAAACAGACATAAATCTCAGCATAATGTTTTCACCCGATTTAGAAACAGACCCCAATTTTGAGCTTTCAATAGGACCCAATAAACCTGTACAATTTATGCCATTTTCTTGCATTTCCTTAGAGTCTTTTTGATAGATTATCTCCAGCATTGGGACCGAATTTTCAGCACAAGCGACCCGATTGTCATCAATTTCAGCAAGACAAGATTTCAAATCCAATTTCCCAATAGAATGACCGGTCAGGTCTAGGGTACCAACTAGCGACCCTAACAGTCCATTTTGTGCAGCAAGTCCAGTAACAACAGAAATTTCTGGATTAAAGTCCTATTATTTCTATATGTAGTATTATCTTTTCCTATCAATTCAATCATATCATTTCTATTTTGAACATGCATATCGTTACAGTATGAATCCCCAATAGAACTATTCTCATATAATTCATCAGTATGTGGAAAAGAACTCATACCCGATGATGTATTTGGCATAGAATATATAGGTGCATCTTTTCCATTGTTTAGGACTTCATCCATGATTTCTGGCTTCTTCTTCCTGGGATTGTTAAGAGACCTACGAGTTCGTCTATCAGACCTAGCCTTGCTGCTTGTCGACGGCCCCTTTAGCACCTTATTAGGATCATCATGGCGGATTTGAAGGACGCCCCTTGCTCGAGTAACTACACTGGACGGGTGCGTACCAGTCATTGGAAAGATCAAGCCCAAACTGCCTAATCTTCAAAGAAGCAACAAAGGTTGGAATTCTGCAGCAAAGGGTGGGCGCAAACATCACGATTGGAAACCAATCACACCGGAACAGGGGCTTGAAGATAATTTCTCAAACAAGAAAGAGTTTAAGCAATTTTGGAACGGTCTGTATCTACAAAAGCTTCCTCTAGACCGAACACTTGATTCAAACGGCGAGAAAGAAGTTCAATAGAGACCTACCCGCGCCTCGCGGTGTGGTTTGATGTCCCGACCAAGGTCCGAACTAACCTAAAACGAAAAGTGAGAAGAGGAGGGCGACCGACGCCGATTCGATGTCAAGTCTCTGCAGAAAGGGGTTTGACGAAATGTTCCGATCAACGGTAAGAGAAGATGACTGCGACCGTTCCTTTCACAATAGAACACGTTCCAGAGGGCGCACGACAACCGATCGAATGTGCTCGAAGAAGGCGGTCGACTTCCGATGTAGAAGAGCGGTCGTGGCGAGAATCCGTGTCGTTTGTTTTGTTCGTGCCGATCGTGCCGAATGTGTCGATTGTGCCGATCGTGCCGACAACGACCTAAATATTCGATTCAGAAACAATAATTGCGATTTCTCTCGATTCCTTCATTAAAATTGAAATTCCTTTGTTCAGATTGTAGGGGAAAGAGACGCACCTGCTGGAGAAATTTGAGATCATTCCGACGTTAGAAGCTCCGGCAGCGTTGATGTGTCAGTCGTGCCCGATGTGAGAAAAAGAAATCTCTTGAGAGAATTTCTCTCTCTAGGTGCGTTTTCTACTTTTTTTTATCCTTCTTCTTCATAGTGAAATCTGGTGGCGGCTAAAGTGGACGTAGCTCAATTTAAGTGAACCACTATAAATCTCATGAGGGTTTTTTAAGGGTATATCATCATTAGCGAAAGTACAGTGACATCTTGAGCCGTATTGGGACCCTAGACCATGAAAGTTGATCCTCAAGGTGAGACATCCTTATCCGTCAATTCGTTAGCCATATTTTGGAATCAGACTACCAGAGCTCATCCTGATAGTCGTCCTCCCATATTCGTCAATTTCTTCATCATTATCACTTTGATTCCATATCCCTTCTATAAAATCATCATTCTTTAAAATCATGGACATACAATGAAAACATATTTTGAAAACATTATGCATCATTTATATAAAATACATGAATAAATAGCATTGTGTGGGTTTTAAAAGTTTATTAAGAAAGAGTGCTTGCAGGATAATTCCTAATCTGTGGGATCATCGGTCGGACCACTCGGTCTTAGGTTCCATTATCCTTGGTCCTCGGTCACAACCATGACTGATGATTCTTGGTTGGGAAAAGTAGAATTTTAGGATGTGACACTTCCGCACCCTGACCGAGGATCCTAAACCCCGATTGAGGGTCCCTGACCAGGACCGAGGACTTTTTTGCCCCAACCGATAAAATGAACCAAGGACCTATGACACCGGTCCTAAGACCTGTTTGGTTCTAATTTTAAATTTTCAAAATTATTTTTGTAATTTTAGAACCTCAAAATTATTTTCTAAAAATCCAGAAAAAATTAGAAAATGATTTCAAAATATTTTTGGGATATTTTCACAAAAATATATATTGACAAAGGCTCGTTTATGATTTATTTTTAAACCCTAATGACTTTTAAACGAATGGTTTTCAAGTATTTTTCTCCTTAGTCGTCATTAGCAATAAGTACTAGCATTTAAATAATTGTTGTTACAATTATTTAAATATGCAAAAACCCATGCATGTCTAGTGTCACGGGCTCAGTATTTTCACTGACGATCCGTGCGGTACTAGTTACGATCTTCGCAAGAATGAGTAACTAGTCAGCCTTACTCGACGCAACACTCGACGTTTAATAGAATTGATACAAGAATTCTAGAGAGAGAGTAACTCTTACGAATAATAGTATTATATTACTCGAATACTTGGTGATTTACAATGTAATACCTCACAGGTATTTATAGGACTAATTCTAGCTGTTACATTGATTGTGCACTAATTTAGGGATTCCTTATAATTATCAATCAAGGACATTCATAATCAAGGACATTCCTTTTATATGTCAATTAGTGATGCACTAATCAAGGAATTCCTTTTAACTCTCAATTAGATGCGCTAATCAAGGACCTTCCTTCCCGCTTTCTTCCAGTCTAGAATCTTCCTTGGGTTGGGCTTAAGCCTCCTCCTCTTCTTGGGCCAGGAAGATTGGGCCGTGACATTCTCCTTAAGCCTCCTCTTCCTGGGTCAGGAAGATTGGGTTGTGACATTCTTCCCCACTCAATCTGGCGACGTCCTCGTCATTTCCTCCTTGTTGGCCTGGATGATGTCTCCACATGAGATAAAAGTTTTGAGCGACGTGCTGGCTTTCTAACCCGTTTCTTCTCTAAGAAAGGGCCTTCGTATTTCCTCACAAGCCCCTTATGAACTTTGGAAAATTGTCTTTCTTGATGGAGGAGAAGTTTTACTATCACTCGGTTAACTCCGAACTCCAAGTATCTTCTCTTCTTTTCCTCCCATTTCTTCATTCTTTTGGCGGTCTTGGCTATTTCGCACTTCTCTTTCTTGAATGGAAACTCCTCTGGTTGTCTCTTCAATTCCTCCAATTTGGGAGGTTTAATGCGATAAAGAACCGTCGCCGATGGTTTAGTACATTTTACTAACTCTTCTCTGATATCCACCTCTCTCTTATGGTGGAGTTTCTATGATACTCCAGCGGGCATTACATCGTGACCTTTCTCTAGTACAGTTGTAACTTCTGGATGTATCTTCTCTTTAGACGCAGTTTTCTCATCTTCTTTCACAGCGACAAAAGATGATGGGTAGGTGTCCTCCGCACCTTTTGAGAGTTGCATGGCAGATAGGTGCCTAGTTTCTCTCTTGCCCTCTCTTGTTAAAGGTATTGTGTGAGAATTACCTTGCTCTAGAATGTACATCATATTGACAGAAGGGAGTAGGATGGCATTTACCTTGTCTAGGAACTCTATGCCGAGAACCATTTTGTAGTCAAACATGTCGATAATGGAGAAATCCAGAAGGCCGGTCCACTCCCCCAAGTTGATCTTTACATTACGAGCAACTCCATAAGTCGCACTTGGTGCCGAGTTGACTGCTTTAAGCCACCCTTTCTCTTTAGTGTACTTAATCCCGAGTCTTCCCGCCTCCTTTACCTCTAGAAAATTGTTGTTGACTCTCGTATCCAACAAAGCTTTAACCATGTGGTTTCTTACTCTAGTTTCCACAAATAGTCGACCTTTCTTCCCGGACTTTGACTTATCAAACTTTACTGTAACAGCACTAAGTAGGTTTAACGACCCCAATCAAGCTTCATCGTGAAGGCGTTCTTGCTCCTCCATCAATGCTGATAGTTTGTTCTTCATTGGGCACTCTCTTGCTTTGTGCGGCCCTTCACAAAAGAAACACTTTATCCGGGGTTTCTCTCCACGTTTCTCGTCCCGATCTCCTTTACCATTGGATTTGATAAACTTAACTGGGTCTTCATTGTTATGGAGATGGTCTCCACCATTTTCCTCATTGTCATTCCTCTCATAGGTTGACTTTGGTTTCTCTTGCCTTCTCATCTCGACAAGATATTCAGCCACGGCAATTGCGGAGCTTAGATCTTGGACACTACGTCGTTCCAATTCCAACTTCGCCCACATTTGTAAACCATCAGTGAAGGCAAACAAGACTTCATCGTCTGAGTCGTTAGGGATCTCAATGAGAGTAGCGATGAACTCCTTGACATACTCCTTGATACTCCCTCTTTGTGAGAGCCGCCGCAACTTGGCCCTTGCTTCTCGAATAGAATTTTCAGGATAGAATTGTCTCTTGAGTTCCTCCTTGAATTCATCCCAGGTATTGATAGAACACGTACATTTTTCAATGTCGCTACTCCTTCGCCTCCACCACAGCATCGCAGTGTCTTCCAGGTATGTCGTGGTAGTATTTATCTTTCTCGCCTCTTCTACTAGGCCAAGTGCTTTGAAATACTGGTCCAGACTCCATAGGAAGTTGTCGATCTCTTTCGCATTCCTCTCGCCTAAATACGCTTTAGGCCTTGGAATGTCTATCTTTATCGGATTGGGGACTCCTACAGGCGCGCGTCCGCACTCTTGCGCAACCGCCTTCTTGATTAATGTCACATCCTCTTCGGTATCTTGTAACTTAGAAGTCATTACCACGATCTAAGCTTGCTCTTGACATTTGGACAAGCCTTCGTTCAGGGCACCTTGCATTCCTCCTCGGAGCTCGTCTCTCTCCTTCTCAAGCTCGGCAATGCGTTCCTCTAGGTCCCCGTCATTATCTTGTCCGTACGCCACGGTGAGTTCTACCTTCTCCAACCTGGCGATGATGTCAACGATAGCGTCTCTTGATCTTTCTCTTTTTTTGGTAGCTTTGGTTCCTCCCGCCTGAACTTTGTGAGAGTTCCTACCATCTTCTCCGGTCCCGTGGGGAAGATTCTCTACTTCGTCCACGACCTTTGAATTTTCTTCTGATCTCTTCGTCATTTTAGCTCTGATACCAATTGTCACGGGCTCAGTCTTTTCACTGACGATCCGTGCGGCACTAGTTACGATCTTCGCAAGAACGAGTAACTAGTCAGCCTTACTCGACGCAACACTTGACGTATAATAGAATTGACACAAGAATTTTAGAGAGAGAGTAACTCTTACAAAGAATAGTATTATATTACTCGAATACTTGGTGATTTATAATGTAATACCTCACAGGTATTTATAGGACTAATTCTAGTTGTTACATTGATTGTGCACTAATTTAGGGATTCCTTATAATTATCAATCAAGGACATTCCTAATCAAGGACATTCCTTTTATATGTCAATTAGTGATGCACTAATCAAGGAATTCCTTTTAACTCTCAATTAGATGCGCTAATCAAGGACCTTCCTTCCCGCTTCCTTCCAGTCTAGACTCTTCCTTGGGTTGGGCTTAAGCCTCCTCCTCTTCTTGGGCCAGGAAGATTGGGCCGTGACATTCTCCTTAAGCCTCCTCTTCCTGGGCCAGGAAGATTGAGTTGTGACACTAGGAACGGAAGAATAATTGGTTAAATAAAACGTTATACAACCGATTTTCAAAAGTCAAAACTTTATAAAGTAGAGACCGTTTTTAAAACGGGTATGGGGGATGAAGCGCGAAAGCCCTTTCCCAAATATCACCAAACTTCGAACAAAAATTAATCTCTAGTAAAAAATACGTTTGTACACGTACACCTTTTATTGATTTTCAATAAATCAATTGGCGAATCTATTTCAAATATTTAATCTTTTCAAACAATCAAATTTTATTTTGATAATGACAAATCTAAAGATTGTTTAAACTTGAAGTTCAAATTAATTATTTTCATAATTAATTTCAAAAGAAGTTAGGATTTATTTTAAATCTTTTAAATAATGTTTTATTTTTAAAAGATTCCTGCAACGCAAACCGATGTTGAAATTCTCAAACCTTAAGCTTTTACGGGAACCAAGAGTTTTTCGGGATTTACACAAAGGGTAAAAGAAAAATAAATTTCAAACAAACCTTTAGGCTGAAAATGGAGCGTGATCCGCTACAGTCAAAATCCGGAGATTCATTGCAATAGATCTCACAGCCGCTGGATGAGCACTAGAAACCCATCAAACGCCCAGAAGCCATCCGCGTAGCTCACTACAACGGAAGAGAAGCGCTTTCGCGCAACACCTAATCAAAAAACAGGTGCCTCACCATCGTTAACTAAAACGTGATAGAATGCCCGATCGTGGATGGAACACAGACGTAACGCGAACGGAGCGTCCCGTGTTCTATTTATCGCCCGAAACGACGTCGTTTCTCCTATTTTGTCTTCTTCCTTACGACGACAAACCATATAAGATCAAGTTGCCATCTTTGATTTTTCAAACATGGAACTTTGTCATTTCTCAAACTTTTGACTTCATTGAAAAGGTAAAACTATAGAAGAATTAAGAGCAATCTTAATGATCAACAACAAAATGTTCTACATCTCAAACCATTTTTAGAATCAATATCATTAAGAAAGGTGTTGCAAGAAGAATTCGACTATACTAAAACAACATCCGAAGGCATCTTAAGGAAAACCACAACTGATCTCTAAAAAAGGAGTAGTTTCCATGACTCTCAGGTCCTCAATGATGGTCGTAACAATACTATTGGCTCATTTCTTCTTTGTTCCGGCTGACACTAAACTGTCTTCTAAAGTCCTAGAAGTAGTATTTCATCTCCATAGAGGAGAGAAAGACGCTTTAGGTCTCATTATAGAATAAATTGTCATGGGGTTAAATGATTCATATCAGGCTTTCTCAATCTGTAAAAGGGGCTCACCACTCATCTTATACTTTTAACTACTTTATAAGATCGATCGAATTCCACCAATGCTCTAGAGGGACCATATGAGCACCCTTACTAAATACCGAATAGTAAGGAGAGCCATATCTTGACCAGTCGTACAAGATGATGATCCCGTCAGTGAATTACTTCCATGGAACCCCATTCAAAAATGACCTAAATATTGATAATATGTTAATGATCATACTCATGGGTTTGGGATGAGTCACATTTTATTACACACAAGACTTATTCAAACAATTTGGTCATGACATCATGCCACCATATAAGGAAAATCCACTTACCCTAGATAAGTCAATCGACCATAAGACCTATGTTGGTTATCTCGAAAAATAACACAACGTCTCAAATATGAGAATTCCGAAGGAATTGAGTGATTACTTACCGAATATCATAATATAAAATGAGCAAAATAAGAAGAATAAGCAAGAAGATAATGCAAGAGTCAAAGCTCTAATATGACCTAAATCTGCATACCCTGTATTTTCCTTTCTTACATAATCTCTATGTAAATATAAATAAGAGATATGTGTGTTTGTAACATACAAATAACTTTTATATAATAAACTTGGTTTTTCTTAAAATAAAATCAAAAAAGAGATGTATATTCTCTATTATTCACAGGGTTGTATATGCATTACATCAATACTTGGGCTATAATGACTTGAAAGTGGTCGACATATCTTGAGAAGAAGAGATCCAATAACCGAACATTTTACGAGCCTCAAAATGGCTGAAAAAACTTCAACACCCAAAACAGTCTCGATGACTGAATTCAAGGAAATAAAGACAACTCTTCAACATGTAACAGAACAACTCACGTTAATCACAAGTTTTTTGGCTAGTCAAGTTATTCCTTTTACATAACTTACCTACCCCACATTTTCCTCATCGACCTACTCTAGTATTCTTTACTCCCGTCAATTCCAATTCTCATCCTGACCCTCGAACCCAAGAGGAAGTCTCTTTCTACAAAGATTTTGATGACAACTATGACAAGACTATTAAGGCACAACACAGAACTCACCAAGATGAGATAAACAAATGATGATCGACAAATGACTCAAGTACAAACTATGCAAACCAAAATGAAGTCTCAATTGGAAAATATAGCTAATGGAAAAATAGAGCTGCCATGAAAATGACCAAAAGAGTCGTCATCCCAATAGGCGTCATATGCCATCCATATATAAGTATGTCAAAAAATTGACACGTCCGTCTTCTTTAAGATGTACACATCGAAAATGGCTCCATTATCACTTGGAGATCCAATCATACTACACATATTTCCCCAATACTTAGATGATGATGCACTACGATGGTGCCATCAACAAAAGGAAGTCTACTTGAAAATTATTGAAGAATAAACAACAACATTTGTTGAACGTTTTAGTATGCACCTGAACATCAAATAAGGGGAAAATGAAAAGTTTGTGGTTTGCATAGAAAGGTGAAAAGACGTAGTCGAATAAATTGATTCACTATCTAGTGAGCAACAACAAATCTATGTCATTTTGGAAAACGTAAATGGACACTACTCTATGGGAATTGCGGTCAAAACATTCCAAAACATGAAGAAACTATTTAAAACAAATAACAACATCAATGACATAATTAAAAAAAGAGAGAAAGGAAGATCAAATGGTCAAAGCTTACCAACTTGTAAATCGGTTCCTAAAAAAGGAAAAGGTCGAAGTACACCACGTGGCAACGGCTTGACAAGAATTCATGCCCGCAAAAACAAGATTTAACAAACCACCATAGGACAAGATGAGCCTACCAAAATCGTCAAAGAAACCAACTCCAAAGGCACCTAGGCCTCCTAGAGTCTTCGACGGCTTGGACATGCCACTAAGCCAAGTCACGATCCTTTTACAAAAAAATGACTTACTTAAATTAATAACCCCAAAAACTGACAAATAATTATTGAGAAAATATGAAGTAGCCTGGTGCAACTATCAGAAAATGAAAGGTCACTTTATAGTTAATTTTAGTGCCCTCAAACATCTCTTTCAAGACTAATAGATCAAAATATCATCATCAAATCGGAAGTGACAAAAATATGATGCTTGACCATCAGACCAATGTGATCATCATAAAGGAGGTTATGCATGACACTAAAGAACTACTAAACATAATCCACGACGCTGAACCTAAAATCAATATGATTGACCTATAGCCCTTAAAGAAAAATCAACTGGTCCAAGCTATTTAAAATAAGAACGAAAAATGGGGGACAATCGACGAACGAAAAGAATCCATCATAATCAATGCCCATGTGGATGTTGTAATAACTCAAAGAGTTAGTGAATTTTAGTCAGCCTTCATGAAGACAATGACAGTTGACATACCAAGCAATTCCGAATAACCTTTCTAGAAAAGAAAGGAAAGGGAACCTAGAACCTTAAACCCCGACGACAACCTTTTGAACCAACTACAAAAGACAAATGCTAACATTTCAATATTGGATATCCTTATGTATTCTATCAAAGATAGGCCAGCCATCATAAATGAGTTAAGAAAGGCTAATTTCTCCTCCAACACTACACTAGAAGAATTTGTGGGAATAATCATTGAAAGTCTGCAATGATACATGATCGATTTCGATGATAAGGATCTACATATATCTGGGGCAACTCACACCAAATCTCTTTATAACTCTATCCAAATTGATGGCAAGATAATCCATATGACTCTCATCAATAATGTTTTGCCATTAACTATATGTCCCTGAAGAACTCTCGAAAAATCGGTGTCGCTAGAGACCAAGGAATACCATCAAACATATGCGTAAGAGGTGTCGACTGATCCTAACAAGAAATAATGGCCAACCTAAAAAGCACCATAAAATAGTCAAAATGGCATTCGAAGTTGACTTATGCATCATAAATATGCAACCATCGTATAATCTCATCTTAGGGAGACCATAATTACACCAAGAAAAGGCTTTGGACTCTACCCTCCACCAAAAACTAAGATTCATGACCAACAATCTCCTCATCCCAATCAAAGGTGAAACCTACACTACCACCATAATTGGAATAGTTCATATCAACAGCTCAAAAGTTGAGATCAACGGATTCGAGATATACCCAATCTTTTTAAAATATTAGGACTCATTCGACGACCCAAATTTAGCATGTTTAGCTTTCCTCTATAAGAATGATGTACAAAATGAGATATTTCCCTAGTATGAACCTAAGACCAATCGCCATCGGCATACCATCATTCTCATTGGTATCTCATAACTCGGACCATTTTTATATAGGGTACATACCAATTGAATTCAAGAAAATATAAAAAAGGAAAATAACTAAAGAACACATATCAATCCCTCCGATGCTCAACGGACAGTTCGTTCATGATTGACAAATCACATGTGCTTTGACTTTCTTAAACCTTTTACCAACCTTGATTTGCCTAGACATTTTCAAAGTCCCAAAATCTTCTCTAATTGTTCTTATAACTCTAACCCCTCTATTTACATGATTAGGAAAATGACAATATTGGTGTGATGCTCTAAAAGTACTATCCCGAACATTAGTCATTGATGAAAAGAACGAGCCAGGAAACGAAACCCGCAAGATCATCCAATAAACTCAAGATATGGTAGTTAAAACACCGCCCATCGATATGATATACGCCAATTCAGACACCGACGAAGATGATAACAACCATTTATGCATAAAAAGGTAGTAGATACTACTAGTACCGGAGAGACTAAGAATCACGATAAAATATTAGATGACATTATCGATAAGACGTCCTCTCCCCCTTGTAACAAAGATAATAGTATAATAAGAGAAGTCACTTTCTACTATATCTCGAATCGGACAAATTAAAGATGATATATCAGTTAACTCATAATTAAGGTAAATAATTGTTTCTTTCGCCGAAAAATAGTTGAGGTAAACTTAAACACGCTAGATGACCCTCAAGTCATCATATTTAGACAAATTTTAAACAAGGAAGAACGTCATGACTTGGTTGAACTCCTAAAAGTCAACAAAGACATCTTCACTTAGTCATCATATAAGGATATGCCGAGAATCGACCCCAGGATTTTCCAACATCAAATTATCTAGACGTTAAGCCCGTGAAACAAAAACTAAAACAGATGAAAAACGATGTTGTTACTAAAATAAAATAATAAGTCCAAAAGCAATTGGAAGCTAGATTTTCAAAGTTGTGGAATACCCTATATGGGTAGCCAACGTCGTTCTCGTCATAAAGAAAAATAGAAAAATATGCGTATGTGTCGACCATCGAGATTTAAACAAGGCTAGCTCTAAGAACAATTTCTCGTTACCACACATCGATATACAAGTGGATGACGTAGTTGGTCACAAGCTCCTATTATTCATGGATAGATTCTCTAGATACAACAAAATCCTGATAGCCCCAAAGGAAAAGTCCACGTTCATGATAAAAGTTGGCACGTTCAATTATCGTGTCTTTCCATTCGGCCTAAAGAACGCATTAACAAAATACTAAAGGTTAGCTAAAATGATCCTTCATAACATGATCTATAGAGAAGTAGAAGTCTATATTTATAACATGATAATCAAATCTATAAACCAAGGCGGCATGTCCACAACCTTGAAAAACTTATAAAGAATTTAAAAAAAAATCAGCTACGACTAAACACAAAGAAATGTACATTCGGGGTTATAATTGAAAAAAATGCTAAGCTTCTTGTTCATCCAAAGGGGAATTGAAGCCAATCCATATAAAATAAAGGCAATAACAGCTATGCCAACACCTCGAAATAAAAGAGAAGTCTGATGATTCTTTGGAAATATCCAATATATTAGTCGGTATATCAATAACCTCAACATGACATGTGACTCAATATTCAAATTACTAAAAAAGGACCAAATGTTCATATGGGACAAGAATTGTTAATAGGCATTTGACATAATCAAAGACTACTTAAAATCATCTTCAATCCTTATGCCGCCAAGAACCGACATCCCACTAATCTTATACCTCAAAGTAATATAGATAGCCTTGGGAAGCCTATTGGTTCAAGAAAACAGAAACAAACTTGAAACCGTTGCGTACTACGTGAGTAAAAGAATGACCGGATATAAACTTAAATATTCACCAGTTGAAATTGTGTGAGGAGAATTATCATGAGTCACCAAAAGATTAATACACTATATGCAAGTCCACCTTGTTAAACTAGTCTCGAGACTAAACCCGATACATTTCCTATTCCATTAAACCTTGTTATCGCCCAGGCTAGTTAAATGGATGATGATGATATCCGAGTACGACATAGCCTACACAATATAAAAATTTATAAAAGGAAACATTGTTGTAAACCTCTTAGTTAACTAACCAATCAAAGTTAAGTTAGAAGATTAATTCAAACTTCCTGACAATGGAATCACGAACATCACATCAGACTCATGAAAACTCATGTTTGACTAAGCATCGGGTAAACAAGGTTATGGAATCATAATCATATTGGTCGACCCCAAAGGTACTTATAAAACTTGAGTATCCCATTACCAATAACGAGGCAAAAAATGTGACATGTCTCTCGGGCCTAAAGGTGGCATACAAAAGAGGAGCCACCAAACTAAAAGTAATAGTAACTCAAATTTGGTTATATTTGAAGCAAATTTTTGTGAAAAGTAAAAGGAGAAAACCTAAAGCCCTACCATGCATGTTTAACTAAATTAATTGACAATTTTGAACATGTCACATTTGTTCATGCTCTGAAAAGCTAAAATCGCTTCACAAACGTGTTGGTTACTCTCATATCTATAACACAAATCCCCAAAGGAATTAAAGTCAAACCGTTCAAAATCAGAAAAAACCTGGCTATGAAAAGGAAACGATAGCTTCTTGTGAAACCTCCACTAAACTCTAGTATGAAACACTCTAAAAGTACATAGAATATGGGGAATATCCGCCACACTTTCGAATAAAGAAATGACGATTGTTGTGGCAATATTCCACCAATTATGCTTGAATAGCCAATAAGATATACAAACGATCATTCGACAACCAAATATACTTTGTGTAAATGATTAAAAAGGATCATACAATAAGTACATGCACGAGTATATGACCCACACATGAATGAAATGGCTCTAGATAAGAAAATACTCCACCTTAGATATTACTAGCAAAACCTAGAACAAAAATATGTAAATTACATTAAGAAATGTCATTATTGTCAAATCTATGTTAACTTAAAGCATACACTAACATCAATGCTCTACAACATGACATCACCCTAGCCCTTTTCGACTTGGGGCATCGATGTCATCGGGAAAATATATTCCATGCCTCTAACGAATATGAGTTCATATTAGTGGCTATCAACTACTTCACAAAATTGGTAGAAGTAGCCTCCTATAAAATTCTAAAGTCATCTCACGTGGGAAAATTCATCCGGACCAATATCATTTCTAAATATGAAGTCACACACGCCTTAATTTAAAACAACGGACGACACTTCAAAAGAGAAATATTAAAATTATTCAAGGAATTAAAAATCGAACATCACAACTCATCGTCATACAAACCATAAACAAACAAAGCGGTAGAAGCGGAAAATAAAAATGTGATTAGAATCATAAAAAAGATGACTAACATGTATAATGATTGGCATGAAAAATTTCTCTATGCCTTATGGGGATATCAAACAATAGCCGAGCGTTGACTGATGTAACCCCCTACTCATTGATCTATGACATTGAAGTTGTAACTAATTAAAATTGAACTCCCTACCTTAAGGGTACTCATAAAAAGTCATATCGTCGAAGAAGACTATATTAAGTCTCGATATAGCCAATTGACATTAATGGAGGATAAAAGGTTAAACATCGTATGTAAAACTCAAGTCTACCAAAAACGAATATCAAACGCATTAAACAAAAGGTAAAACCAAGAAATCTTAAAGAAAGTAACTTAGTAATCAAGCAACCCGTGGACTTTTGGATTCAAGGAGAAAATTCTAACCACAATGGAAAGGCTCATTTATGGTCAAGAAAATACTCTCTATAAGAATAGTTCGCATAGAAACAATAGAAGGCAAGGAAATTGTTGCCCCATGCAACCTTGACACGCTCAAGAAATATTTAGTATAATATCACCTAATATAAAATATGGAATTAAACACAACCTTAAAAGGGGATTATTTCAACCAAAATTTAAATCATGCTTCAAAGACATCCTTTGAATTATCACTAATCTACATGTTTTTACGTAAATTACGAAAGACCTCATTTTTCTAAAAAAAAATGAAAAGAAGATATGTAGGTAGCCTACATTTTTATATGTCTGATCTTAAATATTTTAAAATTTCCAACCTCTCTTCAATAAAAATTTCTAAGAAAAAATAAAACTCCAATCCCTTCTACAAACTAGTAATAAAGATTTTAGGAAACAAGGATCAAGTTGAGATCATTATTTTTAACAAAAGTGATCGTCTCAAAAGGAATTCAACAATTTCATTAAAATTCGGTTAAAGGATATCGAGTATAAGCCATTTTTCGTATTACACAAATTATAAAGAATAGTAAATCTAAAAGAAAATATTGAAAAAAGAAAATAAATAGTCCAAAAAGTCAAGCTAAAATCACAACTTGAGAAAGAATACCACATCTCTTACAAAGCAAAAGAAAAGAGAGATTTAAAAATCAAGGCTTTGAAAAAAAAAGTTATACAAAAATAAGAAAAATAAGAAAATGAATGAACAAAAAAAAACGTTTCCATGATGGTTGAGATATTGAAATCACCATTTGTTATTTACTCAGACTCTAGTCTTAATTGTTACAGTAAGAGCATAAATGTATTGATTCTATAAGATACACCCCGAAAGTTAAACGACTCAAAGAGGTTAAAAGATATTGAAATCGTCATTTATTGTTAATTCACATTATAGTCTTGATTGGTTCGGTAAGAGCATAAATATACCGATTCTATCAAATATACATAGAGTCAAACAAAAAAAACATAAGAAAGGGTCACAAAGCATGAAGGTCTTAAACACTCTTTAAAAAAATTAGAAATGGTACACTTTCAAGAAACATGGCTTTAAGCAAGGTAATAAAAACATGTTAATATCGTCAATATTTTAATGCTTTGACCCAACCTCTTCAAGAGTTATAATTCTGGATAATCGTCTATACACGAGATTGAATTTATAATCGATATCCAAAAAATTGAGAAAAAGAAAAGTGACTTCCTTTTGAGACGATCCAAGAATATCATGAAAATAGTATTCGAAACAAAATTTTGAATCCAAAATACAATGATTGGTTAAATACTTCTTCTCGTTCTCGTCGGGGCGTCTTCAAGTTGGCCTGCGACATTGTCTTCCTTGCATCATTAAGCTTCAAATGAGCTTTCACAACAACTTGGAAGTGTCCTAGAACACGTCTGAAGAGCTGTTCGACAGTTTCTTCTTCGTCGACCAAATTCTTGCAAATTTCGATGATATTAGAGGTTAATGATCAAGTCTAGTCTTGACCTAGCCTCTTCCTAAACAAGACTTAATCTATCATATGGACTCTATAACTATATTTCACCAAATAATCAAACATCATTCAAATAATTAAGAAATGTATAAATTTTACATGAGCAAAATTGATTCAACGTCGATGTACATAATCAACGATTGAAATGTATTACATAATGAATGATTAAAGAAGTCTACCTGAAGAATAAGAAGGAGACAATGTGGAAGAAGTAGTTGCTAGAACGAGTTCACGGGAGAAATCAATTTTTTACCGAAATCACCTTAACTGTGTTCTTGAATTGGTTCCTTAGCTCTCAAGTCTTGTAGCTCCAAAAATTCTAAATTCGAGTGTAAAATGCTTTCAAAAATATGTTTGACATGCACAATAATTTTCAAAAAAAATCAACATCTTTGGAAAAATTCTTGATTTCGGTTGTGTCATAAATGGTGCTTCAATTCCCCTTGACTCTTTAATCCACATCTCTTAATACTCGTGAACTCGTTCCTCATAAGGATTCACAGTTTGTTCTACACTCGTGGACTTTTTTCCTACAAGAATCCACAGTTCGAATACGGCAAGAAAACACTCAAGCAACATGCAAATCAGCGAATCTACATTGTTGTTAACGTATTTTTGAGGAGCATTCAAGGTTTCTTCTTATCTTCTTTAGTCTAAAAAAAACTAAAGAGAGATTAAAATCATCTATAAACTAATAATAAGGTCACCTTTCTATATAGACTTAAGACATGACAATGATAACCAAGAAAATTATAATGGCTTAATATTACCATTGTCCAAATCTAATTAAAGCTTAGAGTCATCTTTAAGCAAGAATAGTTTATACACAAGGATATGATATACACAAACAAAAGAATTTTGAACTCAGAATGCAATGTGTAATAAACCTTCACAAACAAATTATCAAATACATTTGAGTAGAGACTATCCTTCGAGATAAGCGCATATGACATAACCCTGCGGTCCTTTCCTAATGCGTATCCAAACAACGGACCCTTAATCCGTGAATACTCTGACTTTTTTTCTTTAATTTTTTTGTGAAGTAAACTAAATTGGCGACTCTTAAAGTCAATTAGCTTATTATGCTTCCATGTATATTAATCTAAAACTTGTACAGGCCAATACCAAAGGTCTATGATATAAAACTCCACTTTAGTTCCTTATTTCAAAAGATATGACAACATCTTATATGAATAGTCTTCTTATCTATTTTTGTGAGATTCGAGAGGAAGGTAAGCCAATGAGTTCTATAGCATAACTTCTGTAGAAAAGCCTGTTTTGAAACAAGTGCACTAGTTGTGTATACCATTCAAGTCCTTCGATGCGTCCCCTCAATGGGCGGAGCACTCGAACGGATATGTAAGACATGGTACCAATCAATTTCGAATCGCACAAATCGCCTTTGAAGACGGTGCTTTAGAATGAATAAGAAACCTACTCATTATGAACAAATTCTTTCACGTCCAAAAAGAAAAAGGCGAATAGAAAAATATGGTATAGAAAACAAAAGCATAAGCGACACAAATTAACAACGTACAACCCGCGATTGTTTCTTTTTAAACAGTTATGAATATCACTTTGAAAGAAAAGAAAATGGAAAACTTTTTGTTGAAACATTCTCCAATTAAGGTAATAAGTGTCGTGAACCATCCTCTCATCGGATGCGGCAATAAAGCCCTAATATGAGTAAAATGCATATCCTCACCAAGACGAAAAATCAATTGAGACTTAATCATCAGTCAAAACATATTTTTTATAGTACCTACAATCATTTAATAATCATCCTAAAAATGTTATTTGTCAATAGCATACGTGTATACTTTGTTAAGATTTGCATCAAATCAAAATATATCATTCGATAGTACCTACGATCATATATACATGATCGTCCTAAAAATGTTATTTGTCAATAACATGCACGAATACTTAGTTAAGATTCACGACAAATGAAAACTTATCTTTCGATAGTTCATACAATCATTTATACATGATCGTCCTGAAAATATTATTTGGCATTAGCATACGTGAATATTTTGTTAAAATTCATGTCAAATCAAAACTTATTTTTCGATAATACCTACGATCATTTATATATGATCGTCCTAAAATGTTATTTTTTAATATCATACGTGAATACTTTGTTAAGATTCACATCAAATCAAAACATATATTTCGATAGTACCTACGATCATTTATACATGATCATTCTGAAGGGGTTATTAATCAATATCATACATAAATACTTTGTTAAGATTCACGTCAAACCAAAATAGATATTTCGATAGTACATACGATCATTTATACATGATCGTCCTAAAAGTGTTATTTGTCAATAGCATACGTAAATACTTTGTTAAGATTCACGTCAAATCAAAACATATCTTTCGATAGTACATACGATCATTTATACATGATCGTCCTAAAAGTTTTATTTGTCAATAGCATACGTAAATACTTTGTTAAGATTCACGTCAAATAAAAACATATCTCTTGATAGTATCCACAAGTGTTTATATGATAATCTCAAAATTATTAACCAATATCGACCGATGGTTCTAAAAATACTATTTGTTAAAAGTTCACACAAATACTTTGTTAAATTCCGTGTCAAATTAAAGTTTATTTTTCAATAGCACCTATGAACATTTACATATGATCATTCTAAAAACACCATTTATTAATGATCCAGACAAACACTTTGTTAAAATTAGTGACAAATTGAAATCCATATCTCGATGGAACCCGCAATCATTTACATATGATAGTTCTAAAAGCATTATTTAATAATAGCTTACGCAAATGAACTATTGGTATTCATATGTCATTTAATATCTACATAATCATTTATAAATAATTCACACGAAATATACCTAAAAAAATCAATTAACTCTATGTCAAAATTAATCATTGTTAGGATAAGTCTTGAAATATGGGATATTAACATCCATGAATAAATGTTTTGAGTTCTTCAATAAAATTTAAGAAATATGTTTTGATTTGACGTGAATCTTCAATATGACATATTAACATTTCTGGGAAAAAAACATCTAAATCATTCCATAAAACTCTTAACGTTATTTTTTGGGAGGAAACAACTCAGCGCCATTTCATTAAAAAACCTAAAAGTTGAAGAAATTGTCAAAATCAAAGCTAGAAATTCCTTATCTTTGATTAAAGGATGGAAAACAACAACCATATAGTATCTGATTGGAAACAAACAAACAACAAAAGCATACAAGACCTACAATTTTAAAATTTTGATTCTATTATGAGCTTTCTCTTTGACTACTCTTACTCTACTTTATAATCCCAATTCGCATTCCTCAAAACCCAATCTACATTCCTCGAATCCCAACTATTATATTCACATCGCATCCTCACGTGTTTAGCTCTAGCCTTTACTCTTGATGATTGAATTGTTGCATATGATATTTGTTTGTGAGTTGTGTTTACATCCTTCCATTGGCTTAGATTTGATTTATTTGAGCCAGCACTTATTTGATAAAATAAATTTTGTTTCAATATTTCAAAAACTTCACATTTACCTGCGCATTCATTGGTTTTAACTTTGTCTAAGTTTCTTCGATCTACTTTCATAATCTCCTCTTCACTTTCCTCCACTATTTTTCTATCACTTCCATCTTCTAATTTTTCTTTGCTTTCATCCCCTAATTCTTCACATTTTTCTCCTTATGATTCTTCTTCATTTTCATCCTCTAATTCTTCTTCTTCTTTATCGGATTCTTCATCTTCTCCTTACTCTGATTCTTCATCTTCTTCTTCCTTTGAATCTTCAATATTTTGATCATTTTCTTCTCCATCTTTAGTTTTCTCTAAATGTCTTTCAGTTTTTAATTCTTCATTTCATTTTTTGGGCTTTCTCATTCTGCTCCTAAACTTTTAGGCTTTCCTTTTGCTCCTGAACTTTTAGGCTTTCATGTTGTTCTTCAATAACTTTTGCACATTATTACTAAAATATTGTAGAACGCACATTTATTTGGCCTTCATTCATATGAAATATCCATGACTGTGGGCTTACCTCTTTTATAAATAACTGACATTTTTACTGGTAGAGTATTTCTAGGATACACTTATATAAATGTTGATGTGTTCATTTTCCTCTATGACTGAGTACAATGATTTCCCCAAGAGACTAACAAAATGACTAAGTTCTTCTGGCATTGTACATATGAGCCGAGATATTCCTCAATTTGAACCAAAATTGATCTATTTCTTTCGGTTTTCTAAGTAGGTTCATTCCTTCAAACCATCTTTTCATCTTCATGCAGTTTGACCCAACATAAGTATGCCCCAACTTCAGAATATTCTCAAAATGTGTTCTCATCTTGAACTTCAGGAAATAAAGATCATTGATATTTGCAGATACATTTTCTAGTCTAATGTGGACTCATTACTTTAGCAAGGCATCATTCGTGACCAGGAAAGATACATAATTCTTTCTTATGTAGTTCCTAACAACTACATATTCCACTCTATAATGCACTTCTCTTCAACTTCAGGGGATGATTTAAACTCAAAGGAGATTTGAGACTCTCAACCATTGTCTTAAAATCTTTCAAGTAAATTATGTTTGTGTATTGTACATGAGTTTCAACTTTATGTTCAGTGTTTTTCTTCTAGACTTCATTTACTTTCCAACTGAATTTACTCTAACGTTATTTTTAGAACGCTGAGTTTCGCTTCTCTTTTGGAGTGCGACTAATTCTCGCAGGTTAAACAATAACCTGCAAACACACTTAACAATTAAACTATGCGCAGAAATTGTCGTCTGACGGGGGCTCGAACCTAGGACCTCAGGGAGACTGTAGATATCCACATCTTCTTGTCGCTAGGCTAGAAGAGAGGATAAATTTTAGTTTTAATTTTTGAATTAAATAAGAACTAATATGACACCCCACAGTCATGCCCCGCTTAGATTAATTAAATGACTTATATATCTCAACCCTCATTATTCAAATGCCATTAGTTAAAAATAAATCCAAATTGTTTTGAATCAACATTATAACTTAAAAGCTTGAGGCATTTAAATAAATCATATTTGGATCATATATTTTGACACAAGTTACGGTCGATCTATAAAAACGATCAATAAAAAGGAGTTCAAGAGTTCGTATTAAAAATGTTGTTATTGTAAGTAGTCAATATGGAAGTTACAAATTTTGTAACAGAAATAAGGATATATATGAATGACCATGACATTCTTTCTGATGTTGATTGTCTCCTCAAAATAGAGTAAATGAGTAATAAGTTTCAGGATTACAATAAATTAGGATGGTACTAGATGCAATATTTCAGCCTAAGGAGTTGACCGTTAATAAGCATACTCAAATAACTGAGTCGAGTTAAACATTTACATATAAATATTAGGGACATGTTCAACACTGTCAAAATTAGTGTCAATTAACTTTCTATAACATTATGAGTCACAAACATTTTTGCTAGAAATATCATTGTGACTAAATTATAATTAATTTGTTGGTTATAATCAGCTAAAAATTCTAGGATCCTATTAGGACGAGTTAAAATATAAAACAATAATAAAATTTTGAATTCCTTAATGAATTTTATAAGTATTATTGAATATTTAAAAATTATTTATGATGCTTAGAAATGATATTTGATATACAAAAGAAGTTTGTATGATATTTTTATTTATTTGATTTTATTAAATAAAATATAATCAAATGTTTATATATATATATATATATATATATAAAAGGAGGAATATAAGAGAGTATTTGAGAGACTACATCACTAACTAGAAAAAAGATAAAAGAGAAATATAGAAAATTTGTTCGTTTTATAATTTTCCAAATTTCTTCACCGTCATTTCTCCCTATATATTCAAATAATTGTATTGATGGTTAAATGCATTAATGGTTGATTGAAAATTTTCTAAATTTTGTCATTATTTTTTTTTCTTAAAATAATGATGGATGAAACAAATGAATAAATACATGAATGGTCTTTGAAGAGTCTTTGAAGAGTTATTCTACCAGTTTTCATCTTCCACTCTTTCTAGAATTTTCTTTTTCTAACAGTTGTTTTAGAAAGGAAAATATATTTTATCTCATTTTTCATTATGTAGAAATAATAGAAAGAAGAGAAAATATGTAGATAATTTTATTAATTAGTTATGATATATTAATTTAGAAAGGATAAATGACAAATTTAGAACTCTATTTTATAGATTTTGTTAAATTTAAAATTCTCTTAATTTTTTTTGTCATTTTAAAAATTTTAATTACAATATTTGGTTATATTTAATATTCCAGGTGTTATGTAACACCGTTAATTTAAAGAAAAATTCTGTTAAAATATTTTTAATTTTATTTATTTATACGTCATTAACTTTTATAAAATTCTAATTTATTTATATCAAATTCAACTTCAATCCCTCCGGCCCCGGCCATCTCCGATTCTTCCTCCGCCGGCCGACTACGGATTCCTCAGCCATCTCTAATTCACCTCCTCCACTAAGAATCTTTATTCTCTCTCCTTCCCGGTCGACTACGGTTTTTCCCAAACAAATCACTGCCACTTGCGGAAAATGTTTGCTGGTGAATATAAATAGATTAACTTTGGGATTATCCGATGTGAAAAGCTTCTTGATCTTGATGGCAATATCATCAATGATCAGACCACAAGTTGGATCATCTTCCATACATGTATTGAACATCATCTTCCTCAGCTTGAAATGCAACCGACTTAAGCATCCCATCCTTGAATGTTATAAAGAGTCTGCAAATTGATATTCATCGAAGCTGGAGGGACTGATACATTCAACGACAAGTTGCACGCAAGTTCAGGCGACGCTGAATGTAGGGGTGAGCATAATATGGGTTTACCCAAACCCAACCCTAACCCAAACCCAAAATATTAATTTGGGTTGGTTAATATGGGTTGGGTTGAGTATGGGTTGGGTTGAATATGGGTTGAGTTTAATTTGGGTTGGGTTAGGGTTACCCAAATTACCCAAATTATATAAATTTAGTTTAATTCTCTATTATTAATCCAATATAAACTAATCATCTTCCAACTTTAAGTCGAACACGTTTTTGACATGTTTAACATAATTTTCATACATTTAATACGTTTTGTACACATCTAACACGTTTTTAATATTTTTAACACGTTTCACTTATAACATGTTTTTCACACGTTTAACACGTTTTTCATACGTTTAACACGTTTTTCACACGTTTAACACGTTTTTCACACGTTTTCACATTTTGACACATTTTCACGTTTTTGACACGTTTAACACGTTTTCACGTTTTTGACACGTTTAACACGTTTTTGACACGTTTAACACGTTTTTGACATGTTTAACACATTTTCACACTAATAACACGTTTTTTACGTTTTTGTCACGTTGAACACGTTTTTGACATGTTTAATACGTTTAACGCGTTTTTGACAAGTTTAATACGTTTTTTTACGTTTTTGACACGTTTAACATGTTTTTAACATGTTAACACGTTTTTGATAAGTTTAACATGATTTTCACGTTTTTGGCACGTTTAACACGTTTTTGATAAGTTTAACACGATTTTCACGTTTTTGGCACGTTTAACACGTTTTTGATATTCTAACACGTTTTTGATATGTTTAACACGTTTTTAATATTTTTATCACGTTTTCACACTTAAAACATGTTTTTCACACGTTTAACACGTTTTTACGTTTTTGGCACGTTTAACAAGTTTTTGACATGTTTAACACGTTTTCATACTAATAACACGTTTTTGTCACGTTTAACACGTTTTTGACAAATTTAACACGTTTTTTTTACGTTTTTGGCACATTTAACACGTTTTTAACATAACTAATATGTTAACACATTTTTGATAAGTTTAACACGGTTTTCACGTTTTTGGCACGTTTAACACGTTTTTTATATGTTTAACACATTTTCACACGTTTTTCACACGTTTAACACGTGTTTCACACATTTAACACGTGTTTCACACATTTAATATGTTTTCACGTTTTTAGCATGTTAAACACGTTTTTGACATATTTGACACGTTTTTCACACATTAACACGTTTTTCACATTTTGGTACGTTTAATACGTTTTTGACATGTTTAACATGTTTTTCACGTTTTTCACATTCTTAACACGTTTAACATGTTTGTAACATGTTTAATACGTTTGTAACATGTTTAACACATTTTTCACGTTTTTGGCACGTTTAACACGTTTTTGACATTTTAACACGTTTTACAAATTTAACATATTTTTTGATATGTTTAACATATTTTTTTGCACGTTAACACGTCTTGATAAGTTTTAACACGTTTTTGTCACGTTTAACACATTTTTGGCTTTTTTACACGTTTAATATGTTTTTCACACGTTTGACATTAAACGTGTGAAAACGTATTAAACGTGTCAAAAACGTGTTAAACGTATCAAAATATGCAAAAAACGAGGAAAACGTGTTAAACGTGCCAAAAACGTGGAATATGTGTCAAAACGTGTTAAACGTGCCAAAAACGTTAAAAACGTGTGAAAACATATTAAACATGTTACAAACGTGTTAAACATGTTACAAACGTGTTAATAATGTGAAAAACGTGAAAAACATGTTAAACATGTCAAAACGTGTTAAACGTGCCAAAAACGTGAAAATGTGTCAAAATGTGTTAAATGTGTCGTAATCGTGAAAAATGTGCCAAACGTGTTAAAACGTGTCAAAACGTGTTAAACGTGTCAAAACGTGCCAAAAACGTGAAAAATGTGTCAAAAATGTGAAAAATATGTTAAACGTGTCAAAACGTGTTAAACGTGCCAAAATGCGTCAAAATGTGTTAAACATGTCGAAAACATGGAAAAACGTGTCAAAAATGTCAAAAACGTGTCAAACGTGTCAAACGTGTCAAAAACGTGTCAAACGTGTTAAACATGCCAAAAATATGAAAAACGTGTTCAACGTATCAAAAATGTGTTAAACGTGCCAAAAACGTGTTAAACGTGAGAAAAACGTATTAAAAATGTCAAAAACGTGAAAAACGTATTAAAAATGTCAAAAACGTGAAAAACGTGTTAAACGAATAAAAATATATTAAATGAGTCAAATACATATTAAATAAAAAAATAAAAATAAAATAATTTGGGTTACCCAACCCATACTCAACCCAACCCATACCCAACCCATATTAGTAAATAATATGGGTTGAATTATGGGTTGGGTAAATTTAATTTGGGTTGAATATGGGTTGGGTAATACGGGTTGGGTTTACCCGTTTGCTCATCCCTAGCTGAATGTGACAGAGTAAGGAATTCCTTTCTCTACTTTCACATCCGGCCGGATTTTGGCATCGTTACCTAGCCGAGTTGTGTGCCGGCCTTGGGGTACGAATATGATCATTCAGCCTTGTTTTTGACCGGATTTTATAAGCTCAACTGTTCCGTAAGTTAGACCATCAGAAAAGTCATCATCAGTGCTTGAAAAATCTCCGGTTGGTGTAGTCTCGAAGTCTCCATTGATTAGAAGACCTGAAATTAAGAGAACACCATAAATTAAGTAAAAAGGAAGCGGGCCGCAGTGGAGAGGCTAGATGATGAATTTGTTAAAGGGAAATTATAATTTTATATAGTAATGAATGACATGCAAATAAATAAAAAAAATGACATAATATATATTTTAACATAATTTTACTTAAATTAACGGTGTTATAATTTTATATAGTAATGAATGACATGCAAATAAATAAAAAAAATGACATAATATATATTTTAACATAATTTTACTTAAATTAACGGTGTTAACGGGAGTATTAATTGTGATAAAATATTGTAAATAAAGTTTTTAAAATGATAAAAAATTAAGAGAGTTCTAAATTTGACAAAACCTTTTAAGTAGAGTCTTAAATTTATCATTTATCCCATTTAGGAATTGTCTTCCAATTACAAATTAATTATACTAATTTAAGATATTTCTTCTTAACCTAAAATATCACTTATTAAATTAGAATATTAATTCCTTAATTAGAATATCCCATCTTAAATTAGAATATCTCTTCCTTAACTAAAATATTTCTTGGATTGAGCCTACTTAGGCGATTGGGCCTCACCTTGGGCTTGGGCTAGGAAGATTGAGAGATAATTATACACTCCTCTTAAGTTGGGTAGCAGATATTGAACGTGCCCAACTTGCCACATAGTTCCTCGAAATTCGGCTTAGAAAGAGCTTTCACTACAACAAAACATGCTTTTAGTGACACATAATTGCCCACGCTTATTAAGCGTGCAAAAGTTAAAAAAATAAAAGTTTTGCCAACCTTTATATTATTTATGACAACTTTTATAAATTTTATTTTATTTATATTTTTAAAAATTCTTATAAACAAATATTTTAAATATTTCATTTTAATATTTTTTGTATGTTTTATTTTTAATTTTTAAAAATTTTAATTTTATTTTTTACAATATAGTCGAAATCATTAATTTAAATTATATATACATTTTGATCTTAAAGCTCAAATTTATTTTTATTTAGAGTGAATTAAATATAAATTTATTACTATATAATATCAAAATAATTAAATAAAATTAAAACTAGATGAAATAAAATAAATAAAAATGGTAGATAAATAATATAATAAATTAGCTATTAAGTATTTTATTTATAATTTGCAGATTAAAAATAAACAAGACTTTTATTTTAATTATGGTTGGTTATTATTATTGAATGAGTTTTTTTTTCTTGTCTTTGTTTTAATTTTTATTTGATTAAACGTTCACTTCAATTTAGACATAAAAAGTCCACTAAAGACTTATTTTTTCTTTGTTTGTAAATCCAATCCCAGTCCAATAATAACAGTAACCTTCCATGTTTACAGAGCTAAAATTAGAAAGAAACTAGAGAGAGAAAATATAATTAGAGTCCAACCCAGTTTGACTGTTTTTGCTTGCGACTAGAGGTGGTGTACGACTAGGCTCTCTTACACAATGATTATTGCTAGAGAAACATGAAGAATTTGAGAAAGCAACGCGAACGTGAACATGAACGTCGTGGTCTACCACAATTTACGTTCTCGAATCTCACACTGAACCGAGGAAGTGTTTTGAGAGAGGAAAACTTGCGGACGGAAATGAAAGAAAGGAAAGATAAGGATGATGAGACTGAGCTCTGTGAAATAGTTCTTCCTATGGAGACACTAGAGCGGAAGTAGATCGGTACACCAATACCTAAATTTGAGGTAATTTTTGGTCTTATCAATCCATTCACAGAGGATATTGTTCAATGTTCATAACTGTTTTGATTAGTGGTACTGTGAAATTACTAACACATTTGGGATCCTAGGGCTCTCATGTCTTGGTTTGACTTAGTTCGTCTTGTTGGTGTAAACAAATCGTGATTAGGGTTGTTTTCCTATGAAATTGTTATTGCTTCTTGAGATTTACTTGTCTAGAAACCCTCATCCCAGTCAGTGCATCTAGTGTGATGCGATTCATGATTCAACCAATCTCTTATAGGACTGACTCTAAATTTCTTTATTCAAGATGTCTTAATAAAATTTAGATTTGAGAAGTCACGTGTATCTTCCAACCCCTCCTCCTCTACGTCTTCCTCTCATAATTTGACTTAGGGGATAACAAATGTTTTGAACAACGGGAAATGGGAAGGTAACATAGTAGTAAACAAATGTCTCTTCTTAGTTTGGTTACTCAATTTTCAAATACCAATTGCAGGAAGTGGTTGAGGAAGTCAAACATAACAGGTCAATAATTCCAGTTCATTCCTCTTATTTGCTTTGAGAGAACATTTGCCAATGTCTCCAGATCTCAGAAACGTAGTGCATCCTTTTCTGACCTAAAAATATATGCACCCCCATGATATGTGTAGTACTGCAGTAATTACATATAGATAGCACTTTAACTGAATTTTTATTTTTGTTTATGGAGGTGAGTTAAAGAAACAAATTGATTATTCTATCTTTTTTGTTAATAATTTGTGACAAGTACTCATCATTTGTGAACAAGGGACAAGAACTTCATCCTTTTATGATCTAAAAATGTAATTACTCATAGGATCTGTGTAGTACTACAATAATTACATATAGATAGCACTTTCATATTAGGACTTATAAGACAAATTTTGTGATAGATTGTGATCAATCATATATAATTACTAGGTCTTTTCTGATTATACTATTTACCTTTAATTGGATTTTCATTTCTGTTTATGGAAGTGAGTTAGAGAAATAGCAGCATGATTAATTGATATTCTATTTTTGTTGTATTAATAATTTGTGACAGGTACTCATCATTTATGAACATGAACAAGAACTTCAATTTGATTTTAAGCTTTATGAGTAGGAACTATCTCTCCTTTTAGCCATTCCAGTTCATCAATCTTATTTGGTTTGATAGAACATTTGCGAATGTCTCTTGATCTCAAGAAACGTAGTTCATCCTTTTATGACTAAATAATGTATCCATTCCCAGGATCTATGTAGTACTATAGTAATTACATATAGATAACACCTTCATATTAGGACTTATAAGACAAACTTTGTGATAGATTGTGATCAATCCTAGTTTTTCTAATCATATCAATTGTCTTTAACTGGATTTTAATTTCTGTTTATGGAAGTGAGTTAAAGAAACAACAACATTATTAATTGATATTCTATTTTTGTTGGTGATAGGTACTCATCATTTAAGAATAGGAAAAAGAACTTCAATTTGATTTTCAGCTTTATGAGTTATCTCTCTTTTTAGCCATTCCAGTTCATCCCTCTTATTTGGTTTGATAGAACATTTGCGAATGTCTCTAGATCCCAAGAAACGTAGTTCATCCTGGATCTATGTAGTACTACAATAATTACATATAGATAACACCTTCATATTAGGACTTATAAGACAAACTTTGTGATTGATTGTGATCAATCCTAGTTTTTTCTAATGATATCATTTGCCTTTAACTGGATTTTAATTTCTGTTTATGAAAGTGAGTTAAAGATACAACATTATTAATTGATATTATATTTTTGTTGTATTAATAATTGTGATAGGTACTCATCATTTATGAACATGAACAAGAACTTCAATTTGATTTTCCGCTTTATGGGTAGGAACTATCTCTCCTTTTAGCCATTTCAGTTCATCCCTCTTATTTGGTTTGATAGAACATTTGCGAATGTCTCTAGATCAGGAAATGTAGTTCATCCTTTTTTGACCTAATAATGTATCTATTCCCAAAATCTATGTAGTATTACATTAATTACATATAGATAAAACCTTCATATTAGGACTTATAATACAAACTTTGTGATAGATTGTGTTCAATCATATATAGTTACCTGGTTTTTCTAATGATTTCATTTTCCCTAACTGGATTTTAATTTCTGTTTATGGAAGTGAGTTAAAGAAACAACAACATTATTAATTGATTATTCTATTTTTGTTGTGTTTATATTTTGTGACAAGTATTGATCATTTGTCATTTTTGAGCTTTGCTGGCCAAAATTTTCAATCCTAGTCTACTATAAGGAGGCGCAGACGAAACCCGAGGGACAAGTCCACTTCTTTCCAGTGAATTTTGTAAGTTTTAAATATTACACTCCACTTGATTGTTCATGTGTTGATCATTTTGATGCCTCATCTTTCACATCTCACATCTCTAATAATCTCTCAGATATATATTATTTTATAAGTACACTATTGTTTTTAAAATATGATTTTAATCATGCATATTTGAAAGTATTTTCGGTTAGTTAGGCTCATAACTATCACTTATAAATTACCAGTAATAATTATATTGTAGGTTTTTGTTTGTATGCAGTTTTTGCTTCAAACAATAATATTTAATTTTTAGTGTCTAAATAAAATCAAAAGGCATCATAATAAAATAATGAAGTTTAATATTTAATATAGTCAGCGTTTGCCTATTATAAAATGATCCCATGTAGCTAGAAGATGTGGTAGCGTAATAGATTATTTATTTTTCTTTCACTCTCCACTATATTTGATATAAAGGAATACTCCTACAAGATTTTTACAACTCATAAGGGTAATATCTTTATCAATGTCTGTCTTCTTCTATTAGATTCCGAGGATTGGTTTATATGAGATTGTCAAGATAGATATATTTGTGTATGCTGTTGTAGATGAGGTAAATTTTCTAATGTTTCCCTTCATTATGAATCCTAAATTGTATTAACACTTATCTAAACAGAATGTAAGACTTGTTAAGATTGCTCTTATGATTGGTGCTGGTAACATGGTAAATGTTATTCTATGAAAGTTTCACTTAAGGTACTTTTAAGAAGAAGAAAAACTTGATTTATTTATTACCATGAAAATGCATGATCAATATAACTTAGTATAGTAAGTGATTCTGCAGGAAAGTAACTCACTTCTATTGCCAAATATAGAAGCAGATGAGCGTCAACAAGCACGTGCTCTTGCAACAATTTATTCACATCCAGTTGTATGCTCATAACAATCACTACACTCATTTATAATATTATTCTTTCAAAGGATTTTTTTCTTCTTGTTTATATTTGTGTTTTTGGTAGTGGATGGTTAGGCGATGGATACAGTATCTTGGACGCGACGCAATAGTAAAGTTGATAGTGTGGAACAATAATAACCCCAACTTCAGCTTGAGGTTCATACGCGAACAATTATTACTTTACTATGAAAATACATTTAGTTCTTATTTTTTGAAATCTCTATCTCATGGCAAACATCAGAAAGGGTTTCACAAGAGCTGATCTAGTGAAGTGCTTTGAAATGATAAAGGTATTTTTTTTGTTCATTTGTTCACTTTAAATGTATATCAATTTTGTTTGGTTGTTGCATTTAATTTCTCTTGACCTTTCCCTTACCTTTATTTTTTCTATTATTGTTATTCAGGTTGAACATTAACTTTCTCCTCATTTGTCGGATTTTGTTCGAATAAAAAATGGGAAAAATGGGATGTAGGTAAAAACGAAAACAAAATATAGTTGTCTACATTTCTTTATTGGAAAATTTCATAATTATCAAGTTTTATTCATCCAAGTAGTTTCATTTTTAAATTTGAATTTTTTTTAAGGAAATTACAGGTTTAGTAGTGATAGCATTGAAGACTGTTGTGATTGTTAGAAATAATTTATTATTATGAAATTTATAATATTTTAGTTAATATTTTGTTTATTAGACTATAATATGTTTTGTTTTGATTTTTAAATTCGAAATTTTTTAAGGGCATTACAGGTTTAATAGTGATAGCATTAAAGACTGTTGTGATTGTTCTGGAAATAATTTATTATTATGAAATTTGTAATAGTTTTGTTAATGTTTTGTTTATTTGACTATAATATGATTTTGTGAAATAATATTATTGAGAGAATTTTATTTTTTATTTTTATTTAAAATGTCAATAATGTAGAAATGATCATTTAAATGTTATTTTTAATGATTATTTAATTTAAAAAAAATAAAAAAATATAATTTAGAAAACATCATTAAAAAGAATTAAATAAAATAAAAAATAAAACAAAATTGTTAAATATTAAATAGACTTTTGGCGACGCTTAAACTAATGTTACCGACCCTTAAATAAGTGTCGTTATAACTTGCGCCGACCCTGCTTATGGCGACGCATAAATAAGGGTCGGTGATATTTTTGGCGACGCTTTTAAGGGTTGACAAAAGTCTTTTTAAGCGTCGCCGTAGGTCCTTTTTGTTGTAGTGTTTGGTGAGTATGTCAGCTACCTGATTACGAGATGTAACGTAAAGAGGTGTAATAGAGCCTTTATTGACATTCTCTGAAATAAAGTGACGATATATTTCAACGTGTTTGGTCCTATCATGATGAACCAGATTCTTTGCAATACTGATTGCAACTTGATTGTCACACATCATTTGAATAGGTCCATCTAGAGGCAATCCTAACTCTTCAAGGATGCGGCGTATTAAAATTCCTTCACAAATTCTAAGTGCAAGGGAACGATACTCAACTTCGATACTACTCCGAGCGACAACAAATTGTTTCTTGCTTCTCCATGTGACGAGGTTGTCCCATACAAATGAACAATATCCAAAGGTGGATTTTCTATTAGTAATGTTCCCGGCCCAATCGACATTGATGAACACACGAATTGACTTGTCGTCTTTACTTGTGAATAGAAGGACTTTTCACGGAGAACCTTTTAGGTACCTTAGAATTCTGAAAATTGCGTTCATATGATCTTCGGAGGGACAATTCATGAATTGACTAACAACATTCATTGTGAAGCCAATGTCGGGACGAGTGTGAGATAAGTATATGAGTCACCTCATGAGTCGCTGGTACCTACTTTTGTCGGTTGGAGTGTCGTCATTGTTATTTCCAAGTTTGTGAACCGAATCCATGGGGGTGTCGGCAGACTTACATTCGAGCATGCCGATTTTCTTTAAAAGGTCTATGGTGTATTTCCTTTGAGATAAGGAGATCCCCTTCTTTGATCGGGCAAGTTCATTCCTAGAAAAAATTTGAGAGGTCCAAGATCTTTAGTGTCGAAGCGGCTACTAATGAACTCTCAAATTTTGAATCTCTTTTTCATCGTTTTCGGTTATAATGATGTCATCAACGTAGGCAATGAGGATTATGGTCTCTTTATTCGAAGCAATCTTGACAAACATTGTGTGGTCGACTTGGCATTGAGAGAAGTCATTCTCGATGATGGAGATTGAGAATTTTTCGAACCATGCCCTTGGTGATTTTTTTAGACCATAAAGGGATTTATGGAGGTGACAAACTTCGTTATGTGAAGCACTAATACCAGGAGGCACGTCCATGTAAACTTCTTCTTCAAGGTCTCCATTTAGGAAAGCATTTTTTATGTCGAGTTGGTGTAGTTCCCAATCTTTGTTAGCCGCTAGAGATAGAAGTATTCAGATGGTGTTGAGTTTGACAACGGGCGCATAGGTTTCTAAGTAATCTATCCCATATGATTGGGAAAATTCTTTGGCGATTAGATGTGCTTTGTACCTTTCCAATCGATCCATTTGAGTTATGTTTCATCTTGAAGATCCATTTACATCCGATAGATTTCTTTCCTTTTGGAAGCTCACAAAGGGACCATGTATGATTTTTTATAAGCGCCTCAATTTCCTCATTAACTACACACTTCCATTCTGGTTGTTCGAAGGCTTCATGAATGGATGTATGTATTTTCATGTTGTCGTAATCGGCATTGCATGCCCAGTATGACTCCGAAAAATATTTGTATGAAACAAATTTCGAGATCGGGTGATTTGTGCATGACCTAACACCCTTCCTAAGAGCAATTGGTAAGTCAATAGAAGGAATATTATGATTAACTATCGCACCTGAAATTTCTGTTGGACTCGGTCTTGAGGAGGATTCATGGACGGGTGCAAGCTGTTCTCTTCGTCGAATGTAGACTTTTAACTCTTTTTCGAAAAGAGGTGGTTGTGGGTTCGGTTTTAACTTCGATTGGAGATGATAGTATGGTTTCAATTACAAATTCTGGTACATGTATGAATGTATGTGATGTTGGTGAAGAAATGGTTGTAGGTTCGGATGTATCTTCATGGAGATGATATTGTGGTTTCAAGTACAAATTCGGGTACATGTATGGAGGTACGAGGGATGATGTTTTGGGAGGACCATCATGTTGAAGATTGTTGAGATTCTCCTCCTCAACAAGATGGTAGAAGGGTTGATCTTCAAAGAATAAGACATCCATAGAGTAGAAAGTCTTTTTAGAATGAGGTCAATAACATTTGTATCCTTTCTAATTTGGAGAGTACCGTAGAAAGATACATTTTATGACTCGAGGGTCGAGTTTGTCCCGATTGTGGTTATGAGTCTGGACAAAAGAGGCGCATCCAAATTTTTTTGCGGGGGTGTGTTTAGATGCGATTTTAGAATTGGGAAATATTTTTAAAAGATTTTCAATTGGACTTTGGAATTGAAGAATGCGTGATGGCATACGGTTGATGAGGTAGACAACAATGGATATGACATCTCCCCAATATATTTTGGGAGCATTTGAATCAATTAAGAGAGATCGAGTTACCACGAGGAGATGACAATTTTTTCTTTCGGCTACGCCATTTTGTTGCGGAGGATCAACACAAGAGCTTAAATGAATGATGCCCTTTGATTTTAGGAAGTTGCCGAGGTTTGAAGAAAAGAATTCACGTCCGTTATCGGTTTTAAAGGCTTGAATGGAAGCTTGAAATTGATTTTGGATTAAGATAAAGAAGTCTTTGAAAATTTGACAAATTTCAGATTTTTCCTTTATTAAGAAGAGCCAAGTGAGGCGAGTGTGATTGTCGATAAAGATCACAAACCAACGTTTACCATTTAAGGTTTTAGTGAGGGCAGGTCCCCACACGTCACTATGAATTAGTGAGAATGGTTTAGATGATTTATATGCAATTCTTGGGGTAAGATGATCGAGTATGTTTGGCAAATTGACAAGTGTCACAATAAAAAGAAGTGGTGGCTTCATTGATAAATAAGTTCGGAAGAATTTTAGCCAAATACAAAAAATTTGGGATGTCCAAGTCTATGATGCCACAACATTAGTTCAGCACGTTTGTTTGAGAGATAAGTTGAATAACCTGAAACCTTCTCTATATGCGGATAATGTTGCAAGATGTAGAGTCCCGAACACAACTTGGAATTTCCAATCATCCTCCCCGTTCCCGTATTCTCAAATTCACAACTATTTGGATATAATTTGTTAAGACATTTTAAATCATGACAAATCTTTCTAATTGACAATAAATTGCAATGAAAATTTGGAACATATAGAACATTTTTTAAACAAATGTTAGGTGTTATGTAAGCTGATCCGATTCCTAGAACTTTTGCGGATGCACGGTTAGCCACACGAACGGTGGATAAATAATTTTGTACATAAAAATCATGTAGCAGAAATAGGTTCCCCCTCATGTGCTCCCTCCTGAATCGACAATCCAATCTTTTAGATTACATGTACCTAAGTGAGCGTTAAACGCTTTAGAGTAGCTGACCTCCAAGTTGATTGTGCCGCCAAAGTGAGTTGTGGAGAAGATGTTGTCGAGGGGATGAAGTGTTGATGACATTATTTCACTTCATTGATTGGTTTTGAATCGCCGGAATGAAGGTGGATGCTCTGATACCATGTTGAAATAATAGAGAGAAGAAAAAATATGTAGAGAATTTTATTGATTGTTTATTACTTGTGTTATTACAATGTAATACCTTTGAGGTGTTTATAAGACTTATGACGTACGAATTTAGGAATTGCCTTCCAATTATAAATTAATTATACTAATTTAAGATATCACTTCTTAACCTAGAATATCAATTCTTAAATTAGAATATTCATTCCTTAATTAGAATATCTCTTCCTTAACTAGAATATTTATTGGATTGGGCTTACTTAGGCGATTGAGACTCACCTTGGGCTAGGAAGATTGATAGATAATTCTACACATCCATTAGATAAGCGTTAATATTACTAGCATGTTCTCTTATTTTATCAGTTATTTATAGAAAACGATTTATAGTTGTTTTGAATGATCTTCGTGTGGATCAATGTTAGCGACATTGAAAATGCGTTTGGTGAACCAGAAGACGAAGGGTAGTTCGAGTCCTAATCTTCGAGTGTTCGTGGGTCTCTTGAAGGCATTTTAGACATTTCTTGAGAAATCTAAGAAATCATAAAGAGTACAGATCTCGACTAGGAATGGCAATGGTACATGTATACTTGATACCTGTGGGTACTTGATGATCAAGTTCAGTTATTTTAAATCGGGTTCGGGTTCGAGGTTGGTGGAGCTTCCTAAGGAACGAAAGGTATTGAGAAACAAATGGGTGTTCAAGCTATAGAGAGATGATAATATAGAAATTATGAAGTACAATGCTCGACTGGTTGTAAAGAGTTTCAAACAGAAATAATGCATTGACTTTGAGGAGATTTTCTCACTAGTGGTAAAGATGACTTCCATTCGTACAATTTTAGGTCTAATAACTAGCTTAGATCTTTGAACTTGAAGAACTTGATGTACAAACTGCATTCCTTCACGGTTATTTAGAAAATAGATCTGTTGAAAAAGTTAGTGGGCAATCGACGTATTCTCTCACAAACTCAAGATAATAAAATTAAAAAATGATCTCTCATAAACTCAAGATAATAAGATTAAAAAAAAGAAAGAGATTTTTATTTCAATTAATCTTCTTTCTGCAAATACAATTATTCTTTTTATACTAGAAAAAACTCTTAAACTTTTAAAATCTCAATGACTCTTAAACGATCAAAATTAATACTAATTAAGACACCTATTAAGCAAAAAATAATAACGTCTAATATTAATTAGACCTTTAATGCTAATTAAGTCACCTATTAAACATAAGGTGTCTCATTTTTAATTTCTTAATTAATTTAATTTTCAACACTCCCTGTAAATTTAAATCTTGTTCGTGATTCCAAGCATACTCCTCATTCTGCTGAAAAATTCCACTCCAAGAGGCTTCGTAAAAATATCTGCAACTTGATCAATAGATTTCACATATTCAAGTATGATATATTTTTTCGTAATACTCTCTCAGATGAAGTGATATCGCTTATCAATGTGTTTACTTTGATAATGAAAAACATGATTATTTTCTAGAGCTTGAGCAAACTTGTTGTCGACAAAAATTGTGATCGCTTCATTCTTTGACAAACCTATTTCCTTCAACATTCTTCTAAGCCAAATTTCCTGACAAACGCATATTGTCATTGCGACATATTCAACTTCACAAGATGCTAGTGAGACTATCGCTTGTTTCTTTAAACACCACAGAATTGCATTATACCCCCTTAAAAAATACAAATCCAGTTGTGCTCTTCCGATCTTCTATATCTCTGGAAAAATCACTATTGGAATATCCAACAAGATGAAATTCCTTAGACGATGAATAAAGTAGTCCAAAATTAATGGTACCTTTTAAATATCTCAAAATCCTCTTTACCGCCTTCATGTGCTCCGTCGTGGGCACCTCCATGAATCGACTAATAATTCCTACACTAAAAAGAATATCTGGCCGAGTACATGTCCAATACCTTAGACATCCAACGAGACTTTTGTGGGATCCACCTTTTCTCATTTTTTGTTCTTGCTCAATTTAGCTCCAACCTCCATAGGGGTATCTACTAGTTTGTTGTTCAACATATTGAATTTATGCAGAACTTCCTTCACATATGTTTGTTGCTCAACAAAGTTCCATTATTCGATTGACGCACTTCTAATCCGAGATAAAATGACATTAAACTAATATTTGTCAATCTCAAATTCCCAGACTATATCATTCTTGAAATCTTCAAAGAGACTCAGCAGATTATTTCCTATGAAAATAAGATCATCCACATAGAGGCAAACAAATAAACAATGTCCATATTTTTTTATCCATTTTCACATAAAGTGCATACTCATGTGGACATCTTTCAAATCATTTCTCACGAAAATAATCATCAATCCGACTATACCATGCTCGAGGCGCTTCTTTGAGACCGTACAAAGCCCTCTTCAACTTTAATACCTTTTCGTATTGTTTTTTCATAACATAGCCTTCTGGTTGCTCCATAAAATATCCTCTTCAAGGAAACCATTAAGAAATAATGACTTCACGTCCAATTGGAATATTTTCCAATTTCTTTGTGCTGCTAGTGAAACAAAAAATATGATTGTTTTTAGGCCATCAATGGAGCAAATACTTCATCATAGTCTACTCCGTGTCATTGTGCATACCCTTTGACGACTAATTTCGCTTTATATTTTTTTACAACACCGTTGACATTCTTTATCTCTTTGAATATCCACTTGACACCAATGGACTTCTGACCCGTTGGAAGAGAAGCGAGTTCCCATTTATCATTTATTTCAATGACTCGATTCTTTTTTTCCATGACTTGTCTCCATTTCTTCTCCTTACTAGCCTCTTCAAAACTCAAAGGCGTTGTTTCAGCTAAAAGACAGAACATAGAGACATAATTCATTACCTTCGTATTCTCGTAAAGTTTTTGGATGGTTCTCATCCTTCGTGATCCTTCATTAGGGCTTCCACTTGATGAAGATGCACCAGAAGATGTGTTCGCTGTTGTCGTAGGAATTATGGACTGCCATCAAATATAGGAAGAATTCGTTGACGAAGTCTTCATTAACTTCCCAATTTCAAGAAACATCTTCATAAAATTTCACATCACAATTCACAACCATCTTTCCGTTGACAGGATTGTAGAGTTTGTACCCCTTTGATTTTCTGTCATAGTCAATGAACACAAACTTCTCACTTTTATCATCAAGTTTGATTCTTTCTATGACACATACTTGTAGTATAACTCTTGTAAAATAAATGAGTACAAGTTCAACACTAATAAGCATGACGAAGGTTAACCACGCAAAATAGTGGTGTCTTAGTAATTGACAACAATGTGGTCAGTACGATAAATTACTACGGAGTACTCACATATATCGTAGAAGTTTAGTATTTTGGCAGTAATTAAGTAAATCTTTTCAAGTGTAAATGGTTTGATGTACATTCCAAGGACCGTGGTATAAAAGTAGATAAGTATGGGTTTTTAAGTGTTAATGTAAACATGACATTGAGAGCTCAGATTCATGATCTTCTTGTAATGGAAATTCAAGACCAATTGGTTTTTTATGCTATAGATATGACATATAGACCTGGATGGAAAATTATCACAAAGATAAATCCCCGTTATTCGGTAGAAGATGCGATTAAAGTTTAGAGAGGTGGATGGAAAACCTAACTGTGATAACGCCACCTATTGGTCTAGGCAATTGACATCATTATCCGGGATCCCATGGTTGTGCCACATCGTCTAGTACATTGGTCTGATTTGTCACCTGCCTAGTTAGACCATATATGGTAGTCCATCACCGTGAGTGATAATTTTTAACGTGTTATCTTATAATTTTTCACAATCCTAAAATTTGTTGTTATTTTTTAGGATCCATTCAAGGTCGTTCCCATCCCATTGGCACCTACCGAGCTAGAGCGATGTCACATGTGAAGGAAGTATGATATATGTGGAGATGTAAGAACCACATGGACTACATCAAACCGTATCAGGGAAACGACCAACTAATACGAGCAAACCCTTCTAGTGAATTCAACCACTTGGATTGGAATTATTTGTTGGACCATCACTACTTCACAAATTAATTTAAGGTATAATAGTCATTTTTAATTCATTATATGTTAATAAACTATTTACTAACAACTATCTTATAATTGTAGAGGAAGAGTTCGACCAATGCCAACAACATAGTCAATGTCAGATACACCCACTACGCCGACAACATGCCATTTACACAAGTGGAGCGACATATAGTATATATATGTTTCAGAACTTTAATTAAGAGTATTAAATTTTCAAAATATCTAACTATCCATGTTATTTGTACAAGAGGTACTAGACACCCCTTAGTTATTCAAATCTCTTCCTAGAGACTCATAGCAAGAGAGGGACCACTAAGGATCCGACTCCCATGGTTTCTCCTGAAGTTCAAGAGAAAGTAGTAAACTCTTTCTATCGTTTTAGTTTGTATGTCTAAATTTAAAATTACTAACAATGTTGTAAATGGTTGTAGGCTTTAATGCGCGAGCGACTTCTAGAAAACCCTAAGTTCACACCGTTGAAAGTGTCTGAGTCTGCTTTTGGAGGACAGGGACACATGTGGGTGATCGGGATGGGATCTGGAGTACGTCCAACGATATTAAGAGTGGATTAATGGGGAAGTTCTTCCTCGAGCGTCAACCGCTATCCACGGGTATTATACCGTGAAGAGACACATGCGTTGCACTAGGAGAACATGATGCTACAGGACGAGGTGGAGTAGATGTGCGTAGAGATGCGCGCAGAACAATATGCGCCTGCAGAACAAGATGCGCCTGTAGAGATGCACGCAAAACAAGATGCTCTATGAGTGGAGATCGCTATGATTATGTCTAGGATGCCCCCTCCAGATCAACAGTTGTATATACATTGATTAACATTTTTGTATTAATACGATTTGATATTTTTGTATTAATACGAATTTATTTATATTTACGAATGATCTTTTTGTTAATTTTGTAGTTCAACAATATATGAAATAGTTTGCTCTCGGCCAAACATGTGTGCCAAAAACCTAAGGATTATTAGTGAGGGCGAATGATATCCGTCGTCGTTGATATTGTTAACTATCAGTGACGACAGATCTTAATTTGTCGTTGCAGAAAGTTAACAATATCAGCGACGACGAATGGTGATCTGCCGTCGCTGATATTGTTAACTATCCGCGACAACGAATAAAGATTGTCAGCGACGACGAATGTAGACTGCCGTCGCTGATAGCTAACAATATCAGTGACGACGAATGTAAACTGTCGTCGTTGATATTATTTCTATCAGCGGCAACACTGCGCCGTCGTTGATACTCATAAACTTTCAAGGACAGCATTTTCAGCGACGAAAGGTGACGACTTATGACTATTAACGACGGCATTACGACTATTATCGACGATTTCTACCGCCAGGACAAAATGACAATAAAACTGTTATCGTTTGTTTATCATCAAAGTAATAAATTGTGATTGTTGAAATATTTAAATAGAATCAATTCCTTATAAAACAAAATGACACAATTAATAATTTTATTAATAAAGCATGACTTTATGAATACACAATAACAACGAAAGAAGTGACGGCCTCCACCTTATTTAACTTAGATTTTATTTTAAATGATACGTTTTTCATGCAGTACTAACAATACCGTCTCCTCCGATTCTGGCATTTCCTTTTTTAGTGGGATAAGAGGCAAACATTGCTATGCCACATTTCCCTTTTCCTATACCGCCAGGAAAATTGTTCCTCTGGATCCTTAAATATCCGCTTTCACCCCATTTCGATCCCCATGAATTCCTCACTATCCAATAATCAAGTCCTTTCTCACTTCCATATCCCACCACCACCACTGCATGATCTAAGGAGGTTCCGCAGATTCCCGTGAAAATACCCTTCCATAACCAAAAGAATCACAAAATATTCACTTCTTATAGATCGATCTCAAAATCCAAAATACAATAACTTTTCACTACTTACGTACCGAGACATAATTTTTGAATGCCTTGCCATAGGCTTCAATGCCGACGCTGATGGGCTGATGTGCGACAGCTTTCTTTAAACTATTTTCGTTGTTGCGCGGTAGTATTTCTTCGTAACCGTCTATGCTCACCACCTTTGATTTCATCTGCAATCAATCAATCAATCAACCAAATGAGTAGCTGCTAGACTTATAAAAATTAACAAGCTCACGATAGATAACCTTAGTGGCATTGCAGGTGCCATCGGCTTCTAGATAAGGATAGTCTTTCTCGGTGTCTATACCACCGTTACTAGTAATGAATTTGAATGCGTTAACCTGGCGCCCGCTTTTGCAGCCGGTGTTGACACTTCGGTCGCAGTCGATAAGTTCTTGCTCCGACAGATCAATCAGTTGTCCCGTTACTATCTGGTTGATACTTTCAACCGTTGATATTGCCGAGAAAGCCCAACAACTTGCTGATATTTAAAAAACAATAAAAAGAAGATCAAAATATATAAATTCAAACTGTTCTAAAACCTTTTTTTAACGGCATTTCTTTGCATCCTTATCTAGAATTAATCATATAGTCATGAGTGAAATACATTTCAATAACTTAAGGCGTCTTAAATGAAAATCGAACTCGTAATATTTGTTGTGTAAGACGTACAAATCTAAATAATTGATTAATTTTGAAATCTTACCGCATTGTCCCTGGTTCCTAATAGGTGATACGGCACCTTTCGTCCTCCAATCAACGGACTCCGGGAGAATTTCAGCTGAGGAGGCAGCATACCTTTGGCTGGCCATCTTCGACTGAACAGATTGGCGACGGGCATCATATTTCATGCCGAGGTAGTAGGATCGGTACTCTTCATCAGTCAGATCGGCAAACACGTTCAATCCAACCTTGTAGGTCCGGTTCTCGGAGTTATGGGCATCTATGAAGACCAAATTATCCTTAAAAATGTTGAAGCGCTTTTCGGATTCCTCAATTCCGTTGTAGACTTTTCCATGCTCTATCATCCACTTTTTGTAAATATCCATCATTTCTTCTTCGGTTCTGGATTTTGAGGGATGATTGTTATCATATTCGACGATGGACATGTCCGCCATCATGAGGCTGAGGGAGGCTGAGAAGAGGGCTAGGAGGAGGAGGAGGATGGCGGTGGTGGCCGGAGTAGTCATGTTTAATTAATGGTGTGAGTTTCAAGATGAAATGAGGATTAATTTATAGATAAATATATTTATTATTTAAATATTTAAGAGAATATTTTATTCAATCATTATTAGATTATCATATCTTCTTATTCATTTTTTATATTTATATTGAGTTATTAGGATAGGTCTGATTTGTTTTTTTATAATAATTATCATTAACTAATTACATAAATTTTAACAATCATAATTACTAAAAAAATAAAATTAAAATAATGATTTGACATTTAGTAAAAAAAAAGTTGATCAAATTAAACTTTATTTGAATATTTAAATTTTTGATAATTTATTTATTAATTGTTTTTACTTGTTTATTTAATTTTTTTGGTTGGATTTTATTTATTAAGATTATTTTTTAAATATAAAATATACAAATAACAATAAATTTTTGTTTTCAGTATATCATACAAGGATCAAGATGAAGATAGTTCTCATGTGGGTGACAATGTCTCGAATATATGAATTATTTTATGAAATTGAAAACTATCGATAGTTGTTATTAGGAGGAATGGATCGGAATAGACTAAAATACCGGGGTAAAAATTGAATTATTTTTTTACTAGGCTTAAAAGATTGATTTGATTTATATCCCTATATTTTGTTTAAGTATTATCTGATTGGAAATAAATCAGAAAAACATTTAACAACCAAAGTAAGTTGTAATACTTACTTTCACATTCATTAGGCCAGCCTTTAGGTCGTTGAGGCTTTTCCCAACTCAAAGGCGGTGACTAGTAGATTTGGGGAATAAATACTTTTTTTCGGTTGAAAATGAAGTTTTTTTTTCTATAGTGGAGATAGTATTCATAATTTCATGATCATGATGATGTCACATATTAGATCTGAAAATATATATAATGATGCTTAATTTTTAAAGTGACCGGATTACCGGGTCGAAAACTGTAGTTAATTTGAATATATATGTGAGAGTAAATGTATACTTGGGTTGGATTGTGGGTTGATCCGCCCATAAACTTAAAACGGTTATGTATGTTTCGGATTGTCGGGTTGAGAGCTATGGTTAATTTGGATATATATATATGTGAGAGTAAATTGATATTTGTGTCGGATTGTGGGTTGACCCACCCATAAGCTTAAAACGGTTAAAAATAAAAATAAAAATGTTATATGTATGTTTTGAACTTGTAACCTAACAAAACAAGTACAACTCTTTAACCAACTAAGCTAATAAGACTTTATATTGTAAATTCAACACCAAATTTGATGAACGTGGGATATTTTTAATAATATAAGTTCAACTTTTTAACTAACTAATCTATATATGTTATAAACGAATAATACAAAGAACAAGAGAGAGTCAAGGGAGAGAGAAACCACGGTGAAGGGAAAAAGAGTGCAATACATATGCTTCGTGGGATTATACTCCCCCTCTTTGTAACATCACTTTATACTCTTCAATTTCTGCATGCCAATTTTATACACTAGCTTTTCAAAGGTCGTAGTAGGCAATGTCTTTGTAAATAGATCTGCTAGATTATTTGATGAACGAATTTGATGAACATCAATATCACATTTTTTAGGGAGATCACGAGTGAAAAAGAATTTTGGTGATATGTGTTTCGTTCTATCGCCTTTAATATATCCTTCCTTTAATTGTGCAATCCAAGCAACATTATCCTCGTATAAAATTGTTGGAGAATTCTTATTTACTGATAAACCACATGATTCTCGAATGTGATGCATAATTGATCTCAACCACACACAATCTCGACTTGCTTAATGAATATCTATGATCTATGAATGATTTGTAGATGTAGTGATGATTGTTTGTTTCATAGATCTCCATGATATAGTTGTACCACCATATGTGAATATGTAACACGTTTGAGACCTACCATTATGAGGATTAAATAAATATCCTGCATCTTCGTACCCAATCATTCAACTTCACATACATATGGATAATATAATCCCATGTCCATATTTTCTTGAAGGTATTGAAAAATATGTTTAACTCCATTCCAATGTCTCTTTGTCGGTAAAGAACTATATCTCGCTAGTAAATTTACTGTAAATGATATATCGGGTCTAGTATGACTAACTAGATACATTAACGCTCCAATAGCACTAAGATATGGTACTCCAGGACCAATTAATTCTTCATCACTCTTACGAGGTCGAAATAGATCTTTATTTACATCAAGTGATCTCACGATCATTGGACTACTCAAGGGATGTGTTTTATCCATAAAAAATCTTTTTAGTACTTTTGATGTATAAGCAGATTGATGGACAAAAATTTCATTCTCTAAATGATCAAGTTGCAAGCCAATACATAACTTTGTTTGCCCGAGATCTTTTATCTAAAATTCTTTCTTGAGATAATCAATTATTTCAGATAGTTTATCCGTTGTTACAATAATATTCAGATCGTCCACATAAATTGCAATTATTACAAATTGTGATCCAGATCTCTTGATAAACACACATGAACATATTGTATCATTTTGAAATCTATTCTTTAACAAATATTCACTAAGACGTTTATACCACATACATCCATATTGTTTCAATCCATATAGAGATCTACATAATTTAACCAAGTAAAGGTCTCGACGATCTAAACTACATGTTTCAAGCATTTTAAATCCTTTAGGGAGTTTCATGTATATGTTGTTCTCAAGGGAGCCATATAAATATGCCGTAAAAACATCCATTAATCTTATCTGCAACTTCTCGTGTATTGATAAACTTATCAAATATCTAAATGTTGTTGCATCCACCACATGAGAATATGTCTGCTCATAATTAATATCAGGTCTTTGTGAGAATCCCTAGGCTACAAGTCATGCCTTATATCTGACAATTTCATTTTTTCATTTTTTTCTTATAAATACCCATTTATAATCGATCAGTTTAATACCTTCGGGGTTACAGACGACAGGTCCAAAAACTTTATGTTTTGCGAGCAATTTTAATTCAACTTCAATCGCATCTTTCCATTTTGGCCAATCATTTCTCCGTTTGCATTTTTCTACTGACTTTGGTTCAAGATCCTCATCTTTATTAACAATATCGAATCCTATAGCATATGAAAATTTTTCATCGATGTCAATTTCATCTAGATTCCATCTTCTTTTAGTCAAAACATAGTTTATAGAGATCTCTTCATTTTTAAGTACTTGTGATTCCTCCGGAATCATTTTTTCAATGACTGAGGTACTCTTTTAGAGTAATTGTTTCCTAAATTTGAGATTCTTTTTTTTCTTTTTCGAGGATTTTTATCTTTGAAATCGACTGGTCTATCGCGCTTCACTTGCATTTAAGGCTCGTTAGTAGTAATGGATTGTCCTTCAGGGACATCAATCCTAATTGGAGCATTTACAACTAGAATATAGGACTTTGTAACTTTCTTAGGGTCAGTAAAAACGTCTGGAAATTGATTTGCTAAATTTTGCAAGTGAATAATTTTCTGAACTTTAAGTTCAGATTGCTTTGTTCGAGGATCATAATGAGCTAATGATAACTCACGCTAGATTATTTCCTTTTCCAACTGCTTATTTTCCCCTTTTAATGTTGGAAGTATCTTTTCATCGAAATGACAATTGACAAATCATGCCGTGAATAAATTACCCATCAATGGCTCAAGATATTTAATTATAGACGGTGATTCATATCGAACATATATTCTCAATCTCCTTTGAGGTCCCATCTTTGTGCGTTGTGGTGAAGCAATTGGCACATATACTACACATCCGAAAATTCTTAGATGGGAAATATTTGGTTCCTGACCATAAATCATTTCTAAATGGGAGACCTCATTATAATTTTTGGGTCTGATACGAATTGATGTTGCCGTATGTAAAATATCATGTCCCCAAGCTTGTATTGGAAGTTTCATTTTCATAAGCAATGGTCTTTCAATTAATTGAATACGTTTTATCAATGACTCTATAAGGTCATTTTGTGTGTGAACATGTGCTACTGGATGTTCAATACTTATCTCAATTGACATACAATAATTATTAAAATCTTAGGAGGTAAATTCTCTAGCATTATCAAGCGAATAGATTTAATTAAATAGTCTGGGAAGTGAGCTCGTAATTTGATAATTTGAGCAATCAATCTTGCAAATGCTTGATTACGAGTTGATAATAAACACTCATGTGACCATCTGGTTGATGCATCAATTAATACCATAAAATATTTGAATGGTCCACATGGTGAGTGTATAGGCCCACATATATCACCTTGTATTATTTCATGAAATTTTAAGGGTTCAACACTGATATTAAATGGTGATGGCCTCATTATTAACTTCCCTTGTGAACAAGCATCACAAGAAAATTTATTGGGTAGAAAAATCTTTTGTTTTTTCAGTGAATGCCAACATGAATGATTAATTTTTCTTCGCATCATAATAGCTCCAGGATGTCCTAATCTATCATGCCATGTAATAAAATTATTTTGATTGACAAATTTCTTATTTGTAACTACATGTACTTCGCCAACACTTATGTTTGTGAGATATAATCTAGAAGAAACTGCGGGTAATTTTTGTAAAAAATATTTTTTACCCGAGATGATACTTGTGATAGATAAATATTCTTTATTACTTTCATTTGAAGTATCAATGTGATATCCATTTTTGCGGATATCTTTAAAACTCAACAAATTTCTTTGAGACTTAGACGAATATAAAGCATTATCATCACAAATATTTGTTCCTCTGGGTAATATAATGTTTTCTCTTTTGGAGCCTTCAATAATTTTTGAACTATCCGATATCGTATTCACGCATGTCTCATTCATCACTAAAGAAGTAAAAAATCTATTGTTTTTTAAAATAGTATGTGTTGATGCACTGTCTACGAGACAATTACAGTTTTCATTCATCAAGTATTCACTTCCAGGAATCTTCATTTTCTTCATTAAATAAAATAAATATTAATAATAAACGAATACATGAACCGATAATAATAATTTCAAAAACTAAATATAGTCTCAATAAAATATAAGTTTTATTTATTATTATTATTATTATTATATATATATATATTTAGAAAATTTTATTAAACATTATAAAAGACACACAAATATCCAATGATCCCATTCTAATTTTCATGCTCGACAAGAAAGTCGGCTACATCAAACTAGGAGAAATCATCGAGACCAAAAGTTATTTTATCATCATCGGAAACCGAAGCCAAGTTGGTCTCCATTATCATTTTTTCATCATTGAAAACAAAGTTGGTCTCGATGGACCCTTTTCTTTTTAGCGATGCTTGATAAAGATCAATAAAATATTTTGGCGTACGATAAGTATGCGACCAATGACCATTCATACGCAACAATAGCATTTGTTTTCCACAGTCTTATTGATTTGATCATTTTTATTATAATGTATTTCTTTATTGTTCTTCTCTTTTATCATATGACCACCACCACCACGTCCACGACTATTTCTGCGAGAATGACCTGAAAAATGACTGCTGCCACAACCACGATGTTGTCTTATATAATTATATGATGTCACATTCACTTTAGGGAATGGATTCGATCTAGTTGGACGAGCCTCATGATTTTTCATCAAAAGCTCATTATTATGTTAGGCCAATAATAGGCATGATATCAATTCAGAATACTTCTCAAATCCTTTTGCATGATACTGCTGCTGTAGGAGCACATTCGATGCATAGAAAGTGGTGAATGTTTTATGTAACATATCTCCACCATAAATAACTTCTCCATATAGTTTGAGTTTAGAAGTAATTCAAACTAACGCCGAATTATATTCACTCACCGATTTAAAATATTGAAGACGTAAATGAAGCCACTCAAATTGAGCTTTTGGAAGAATGATCGTTTTTAAATGATCGCACATTTCTTTCAGATTGTTCCATAGGACCAATGGATCTTTCACGGTGAGATACTCAATTTTTATTTCTTTGGCCTTATCTTGGCCGGATGTGGTATTTTCATCTTTGATAGTATTTCCAAGACTATTGGCGGCAAGATGAATTTCAGCATCTAGAATCCATGAAAGCTAATTCTTTCCGGTGATGTCAAGAGCCGTGAACTCCAATTTCGTGAGGTTCGACATGAAATTTGAGATAAAATAAATTAGTATGAAAGGTGTTCGAAGATACCTTTTGTATACCTTGACCGATTTGAATTTCGCAAATGAGGTGCGAAATTTGGTTACCATGGACGAGGAGGGAGCCTTGACCTTTGCTTCGGAAACGAGAGACTAATGCTGATAACATGTTATAAACGAAGAATATAAAGAATAAGAGAGAGTCAAGGGAGAGAGATTCTTATTGCTTATCGAATGGGACACTTTACAACATACCATACATGTCCTATTTATAGGACAAAAACAAAAAGTAATAAATGTATAATACGAAATGAAATGTCTTTATTAATGATGAAATATGAAAGATCAAAGGACATACATAATGACATTCATTTATTATTATATTTATAATAATATATATATAATGATGCTTAATTTTCAAAGTGTCCAGATTTCCGGGTCGAGAGTTGTTGTTAATTTGGATATATATGTGAGAGTAAATAGATACTTGGGTCGAATTGTGGGTTGACTCGCCCATAAACTTAAAATGGTTAAAAATAAAATTAAAAAACAAAATAGAACTCTTTAACCAACTAGGCTAATAAGATTCTCTATTTTAAATTCAATACTAAATTTGATGAACGTGAGACATTCTTAACAATATATATATATATATATATATATATATATATATATATATATATATATATATATATATATATATATATATATATAATGATGCTTAATTTTCATAGTGTCCGGATTGCCGGGTCTAGAGCTGTGGTTAATTTGATTATATATATGAGAGTAAATGAATATTTTGGTTGGATTGTGGGTTGACCCGCCCATAAACTTAAAACACTTATGTATGCTTTGAACTTGCAACCTAACAAAACAAGTACAACCCTTTAACAAAGTGTGATTGAGATGTGGTTTGCCAATGGATAATATGCCAGTAACAATTGAAAGTGGTTAAAAAATATAAATCAAATATTTGATTGACCAAAGTGTAAGGTCACGATTTTAAATATTAAAAAATATAAATCAGATATTTGATAGATCAAAGTAAAAGCGTAAGGTCACGAGATGAGATGTTAATTAGAAAAAAATATGTGATGAGATATGTGAGAAGATGAGTTACATTTTTTTAAAATGTAAGTTAAATTATTATATATTTTTTTAAATTTATTTTGTTTATAAATAAATGGGACGAGAATTTTCCTAGTTTTATATAAAACCATTAGTGCTCTTTTTTTAAAACCTTCAAACTTATTAATTTTATTTATGTTTCTTAATTTGTTTATTCTTTTTTAAAAATTTATTTTCATGGTTTATTTTTGTGGAACTTACATTTTTTTAAACAAAATTTAAACCGCTTATAAATAATAATATTGATAGTTAGTTAGATACATTATCTTGTTATACAATGATCATGGGTTTACAAAATTTATTGAAAAAAGTTTTATATTTTTAGAATTTTTGTGTGATGTTATTGTTTTGCCAAATTTAAGTTTTTACATTGTTTGTTATTGCACCCTGAAATAAGAAACACTCCTTTTATGATTCTTGATTAGGATCTGATATCACAACATTATAAATTTTGGTCATTTGAAAGAAAATTTACATAAAAAAATGTTCTGAATAAACTAATATTTTTTAATAAAATTATAGTTTACATATATAAACATCAATAACTTTTTGAACATTACTCTAACAAAATCCAATTTACAATTTGACCTTACAAGTTACTAATTTTTTCCTTTATAAATGAGAAGATATTTTCAAAGAAATAACTTTATTCTATTTTTTTTTCAGGTCTCTACGAGAACCCCTATGCAACAAGTTGTGCCTTATATCAAACAATTTCATTTTTCTCACTTATTTTCATATAAATACTCATTTATAATTGATCGGTTTAATACCTTCAAGGGTATGGATGATAGGTCCAAAAACTTTATGTTTTGCGTGTGATTTTAATTCGGTTTCAATCGCATATTTCTAGTTTGGCCAATCATTTCTCCGTCTGCATTCTTCTACAGACTTTGGTTCAAGATTTTCGTCTTCATTAACAATATTGCATGCTATAGCATATGATCTCTTCATTTTCAGGTACTTGTGATTTTGGAATCATATTTTCAATGACTGGATACTCTTTTAGAGTAATTATTTCCTCAGTTTAAGCTTTTACTTCTTTTATTTTTCGAGAATTTTTATCTTTAGATTCGAATGGTCTACCATGCTTCACTTGCATTTTAGGCTCGTTAGCAGTAATGGGTTGTCCTTCAGGGACATCTATCCTAATTGGAGCATTTGTAGCTGGAATATAAGAATTCATAACTTTTTTAGGGTCAGTAAAAGTATTTGACAATTAATTTGTTAAATTTTGCAAATGAATGATTTTCTGAACTTTAAGTTCAGATTGCTTTATACGAGGATCATAATGAGCTAATGATATCTCACGTCGGATTATTTCCTTTTCAATTGCTTATTTTCCTCTTTCAATGTTGGAAATATCATTTCATCGAAATGACAATCGGCAAAATGTGTCGTGAATAAGTCACCCATCAATGTCTCGAGATATTTAATTATAGACGGTGATTCATATCCAACATATATCACCAATCTCTTTTGAGGTCCCATCTTTGTGTGTTGTGGTGGAGCAATTGCCACATATACCTCACATCCAGAAATTCTTAAATGAGAAATATTTGGTTCATGACCATAAACCATTTCTAAAGGGGAGACCTCATTATAATGTGTAGGTATGATACGAATTAATGTTGATGCGTGTCAAATAACATGTCCCCAAGCTTGTTTCAGAAATTTCGTTTTCATAAGCAACAGTCTTACAATTAGTTGAAGACGTTTTATCAATGACTCTGCAAGGCCATTTTTATCAACACTTATCCCGATTGACATTCAATGATTATTAAAAACTTGGGAGGTAAACCTTTAGCATTATCAAGACGAATAGGTATAATTAAATAGTCCGAGAAGTGAGCTCATAATTTGATAATTTGAGGAAGCAATCTTGCAAACGCTTTATTAGGAGTTGATAATAAACACACATGTGACCATCTTATTGATGCGTCAATTAATACCATAAAATATCTGAATGATCCACATGGTGATGAATAGGCCCACATATATCACCTTGTATTCTCTCAATAAATTTCAAGGGTTCAACCCTAATTTTTGATGGTGATGGCCTTATTATTAACTTCCCTTCTAAAACAAACAGCACAAGAAAATTCATTGGGTATAAAAATCTTTTATTTTTTTAGTGAATGCTCACATAAATCATTAATTATTATTTGCATCATAATAGCTCTAGGATGTCCCAATATATCATGTCATGTAATAAAATTATTTTGATCGAGAAACTTCTGGTTTGTAACGACATGTACTTCGCCAATACTTATGTTTGTGAGATATAATCTAGAGTAAACTGTGGCTAATTTTTCTAAGAAACATTTATTACCCGAGATAGATAAATATTCTTTATTGCTTTAATTTGAAGTCTTAATGTAATATCCATTTATGCAGATATCTCTAAAACTGACTTGGAAGAATACAACGCATTATCAATACAAATGTTTGTTCCTTTGGGTAATATAATATTTTCTATTCTGGAGCCTTTAATAATTTTTGAACTACTTGATATCGTATTCACATATGTCTCATTCATCACAAAAAAAGTAAAAAAAAATATTGCTTTTCAAAATGGTATGTGTTGAGGCATTATGTACGACACAACTGCATTTTTCATTAATCGAGTATTTACATCCATAAACATTCATTTTCTTCATTAAATAAAAATAAAATATTAACAATTATAATGAACAAACAAGAATAATACAAACGCAACTTCAAACTAAATATAGGCTTGATGGTTATAAAATTTGTTTTATAAATTTTTATTAAAGATTATAAAGAAACGAATAATATCAAATGACCTCATTCTTATTTTCATGCTCGACAAGTAAGTCGGCTACATCAAACCGGGAGAAATAATCGAGACCGAAAGCCGAGTTGGTCTCAATGGTCCCTTTTCCTTTTAGCGATGCTTGACAAAGATTGATAAAATGCTTCAACGTACGACATATACGTGACCAATGACCTTTCATGCCGCAACGATAGCATATGTTTTCTACGGTCTTATTGATTTAGTAATTTTTTTCATTATGTTTCTCTTTGTTGAGGATATAGTGTCAATCACCACCACCACGTCCACAACCATTTCTGCGGGCACAACTTGAAAAATGACCGTGGTCATGACCACGGTGTTTTTTTTTTTTTGGGAAAACGACTTAGCGTCATTTCATTAAAAATTCCCAAAAACGGGAAAAAAACCCACGAGTTTAAGAGATCATTCTAGACAGGCCTAGAATGATTTTCAAGTCGTAACATTCTGAATAAAAGCTAAAAACGTAAATGAAATATCTGTTTACAATACTTTTAATTCTAGTGAGTTTAAAAAACGGTAAATTCCAGTTCATGCAGATATTCCAGTTCTGCTCCGTGCTTGGAATTCCTCTCCACGTTCCCGCGAGGGCGCTGCAATCCGATACAATATCTTTCCATAACTCGTCAATGCTCCTGCGGGTTCTGTCATATACCCTTGCATTCCGTTCTTGCCAAATGTTATACACCACTGCTCCAAAGCCGCACTTGAACACGCTTGTTGCAAATCTATTTCCCTTGGCTTTGAGTAGTGCCGCTTCTTTGATTTCATTCCATTCGCTCGGGAAACTGATCAGCTCCAGGCTTTTATAGAATCTGTCCCAAAGCTCCGAAGCAATACAACAGCTCACGAATAGGTGATCTATGGTTTCTTCATTTCCTATGCATAGAAGACAGCTCGCGTCCGGGATGCTCATATACTTACTGATACGATCACTTGTGTTGAGTCTTTCCCAGAAGGCGAGCCATAGGATGAACTGGTGTCGAGGGATAATCTTCGTTGACCATACAAGAGGAGCCCATTCTACTTTCTGCGCTTTTTCCCGGATTACCTCCCATATTTTCTTCAATACCAGCTTCCCATTGTCCTCAGCTTTCCATTCATGAATATCCGGTCTGTCGTGTAGTTGTATGTTACTTATATGATCAAGTATCCTCTTTCCTTCTGGAATTCTTCTCAAGAGCAAGTTCCAATTCCCGTATTTGATGTCTCTAATTTTCGCTTTTGCGCAGTCCCTTCTGATACGAGTATTTTGAAACTGCTCCTTGTCGATGATGGGCTGGTTTTCAAACCAAGGGTCGTGCCAGAATAGAGTGCCTTTCCCGTCCCCTAGTCGGATGTCATAAAGATCTGCAATATCGCTTCTTAGTTTAAGAATCTTTTTTAGAGACCAGCTCATACCTTCGTGAATTTTGCAGGTCCAGATGCTGGTTTCGTGTTTCATAAATCTCGTATGCACCCATTTGATCCATAGTGACTCCTGATTGCGCTCCAAAGCCCACAGATGCTTGAAGGTTAGAGCCTTGTTCCACTCGATACAGTTCTTTAAGTCGATGCCTCCCTCGTCCTTCGGTTTGCAGAGAGCGGTCCATTTGACTTTCTTTCCTCCTCTTCCACTATTTCCCCAGATAAAGTTTCTCATCAGTGTGTCGAGTTCCTTCATTACCTTCTTCGGAATGACCATTTGCTGCGCCCAATAGCCAACTATGCCCATAACCACGGTTTTGATAAGTTCGATCCTCCCTGTATAAGAAAGTTTTTTCGCTGCCCAGCCAGATATCGTGTTTTTTACCTTTTCAATCAGCGGCTTGCAGTGTGAGATCTCGATCTGTTTTGCAGTTAACGGAATTCCTAAGTACCTTATGGGAAATCTGCCTTCCTTGATGCCCATGATGTTGAAGATGTCCTGTTTTGTTTCGTCCTTCACGCCTCCATAAAATGCCACACTTTTGCTTTCATTAATAGTTAAACATGTTACCTCAGAAAAGAACGTTAGTGCAGCCCTAATAGTTTTAATGGAATAATGACCACGGTGTTATCATATATAATTATATGATGTCACATTCACTTCGGGAATGGGGTTGGACGGGCCTCATGATTTTTCATCAAAAGCTCATTATTTTGTTCGACCAATAATAGAAATGATATCTATTAAGAATACTTCTCAAATCCTTTTGTACGATATTACTACTGCCGGAACACATTTGATGCATAAAAAATGGAGAAGGTTTTCTCTAACATGTCTCCATCATAAATAGTTTTTCCACATAGTTTAAGTTGAGACATGAAAAAATAAATAAGATTGAAAGTTTTCGAGAATATCGTCGTCAACATCGATCGACTTGGATTTCACAAATGATGCACGAAACTTGGCTACCATGGATGAGGAGGGAGTCTTGACCTTTTCTTCGGAAACGAGAGACTCGTTCTAATAAAATGTCATAAACAAACAAGACAAAGAACAAGAGAGAGTTAAAGGGAGAAAAAATTTTATTCCTCTTACTCATATCGATATATTATTTATAGGACTTGGAATATGAAATAAATGAAAGACCAAAAATCATACATAAGACATCCATTTATTATTGTATTTATAATATAAAATTTTTTATTCCAAATTTATTAATTTTCCTATTAAGAAACAAATAAATAACTAATAATAAGTTTATTTCAAATTAATTCATTAATATAAAGATAAATTATTTATTTCATATTTATTAATTTTCATCTCTCCTATAAAAAAAATATATTTATTTCAAATTCATTAATATATATATTAATAATTATAAACAAATTCATTATATATGGAAGGATCATAATTTACTTTTATATTTTATTCTTTTTGAATTCTATCAATACTGGATTTTTTAAACTAATTAATTATTTGTTTAATACACTCAGAATATATTAATAATATATCAAATTTAAAAATTTAATTCATTATCAATTTAAAATTCAAAATTAATTATGTTTAGAGTCAAATTGACCTAACTTCAAAAGTAATTACAATGTTTAATAATATGTGCAATGAGTCTCTATATAAACTTTATATAACAATTTAAAATTTATTAAAATAAAATATAAATTATATAATTGGAAAGCAAAATATAAGGATCTAAATAATTATTAAATCGGTTAAAGTTACTATAATCCTATAGCTTAGAGCTAGTATTATAAAATTTAAGAAATCTATTTTAATAATTCATTTCAACTCCTCGATATATTTAGTTATATTTTAAAATTTTAAAAATAATAATAATTTTGTAATAATTTTAAGATAAATTATATATACATTCTCCTCAGTTCAATTTTATCTAATGACAGTTTTTAGAAAAGTTTTCTTATAATAATTCAAACTTTTAGTTACATTAAATTTAACACGTGTATATATATAATTGTGACTAAAAATAACAGACAAGTGGGTCTCAATTTCATGTCTATTAGTTAAGTGAGCGGTAAGCCTTATCCTTCTGTATCTTTTCTGCTCCACCAAGTGGACTACCAAGTGAACATTAAAATAATTTTATAAAAATGATTTTCATGTCCAAGTTACGTTAAAGAATTCATTATTTAATTTCTTTAGTACTGAATTTAAATCAAAGCATGTGTGAAAGAAAGATGGAATACAATTTTAATTTAATTAATTTATGATTCTTTGAGTTGGTAAATATTTATTTACATCAGTAGAATATATAGATATTGTATTCAATAATATATTGAATTTGGGTCGGGTTGGGATTAGAGTTATTTAAAAAAGCTAAAGGGAGAAAAAAAATAATTGTTGATTATTTTGAGCAGATAATGATTATTCTTTATAAAAAAATTTGCAACTTACTATTTTCGATGTGGCAATCAGATGACTTTCATCAAAGGCCATCAAATTTTCGATGCGGCATTAATCGCCAATGAGTGTATTGATTCGGTTAATTCTAGAGGCGATAAATGTGTTTTTGTCAAACTCGATATCGAGAAAGAATATGATCATGTTAATTGGGGTTCCTTTTTGATATTATGGGTAGAATGGGTATGGGGGAGAAATGAATCAGTTGGATTAGATTTTGCGTATCAACGGAGAAATTCTCTATTACCGTGAATGGGAGATCTCATGGTTTCTTTGAGACTTCAAGAGGTTTAAGACAAGGGGGACTCTTTGTCCCCTTTTTTATTTGTTATTGTCATGGAAGGCCTTTCTAGAATGATGTTGTTTGCTGAGGATGCGAGTTTGTTTTGTGGGGTGGAGTGCGGTGCGAGACGATCTCTGTTTTCTATGTCTCATTTATTATTTGCAGATGACACTATTTGCATGATTCAGGCTACTAAGAGAAATGTTAAGCACCTCCGTGATATTCTTTGGTTAATTGGAGCGTGTTCGGGACTGCGTGTTAGTTTGTCTAAGTCTAATATAATCTTCTCTAATTCAGTTTCTTCTAGAAGAAAGATTAGATTGGCTTGTATTTTGAGATTTAAAATTTGAATTTTTCCGTCTATGTATCTCAGGCTCCCTTTAGGGGCTAAAGCTAGCTCTAAAGCTTCTTGGGACCCGATCATAAGTAAGATGGAGAGGAAGCTTCCCATATGGAAAAGTAATATGATTTATAAGGGGGTCGATTAGTTCTTATCAATAGCACTTTTTCTTCAATGCCAACTTATATGATGTCTCTATTTTTCATCCCTAAGCCTGTGGCCATGAAGATGGAGAGAATTATGTGTAAATTCTTATAGGGATCGTCTAATTCCTCATTTTCTCATTTAGTGAGTTGGGATAATGTTAAATTAATAAAAGAGCAGGGGGGAATGGGAATCCGCGATCTTGTTTCATTTAATAAAGCCTTATTATCCAAATGGTATAGTAGATTTACAACTGAGCAAGATAGTATTTGGGCTAAATTAATTAAATGTAAGTATGGTCAGGATAAGTCTAGTTGGTTCACCAAAAATTCTTATAGACTCGTGGGTTGCAACATTTGGGATGGTATTTATGTCATGTGGAAGGTTTATCGGGAGCATTCGATTTTTATTATGGGTGATGGAAGTTCGATTAGTTTTTGGGACAACACTTGGTGTGGTGGTATATGTTTGGCGAATGTTTTCCCCGAGATTGCTTCTATTTTTATTTGTACAAATTCATCGGTCAAAGATATGTTTGACATTCTGTCTAGTGGTTTTGTTAATCGTACCATATATGGAAGAAGATTGAACAATGAGGAAAGCATGTCCAATAATAGACTTTTGTTAATGGTTAAAAATAAGGTGTGAAACCTATCTTCTCGAGATTCTATGCGGTTGCGTGATCTGAATAACTTTCATGTGAGACATTGTTACAATTTGTTCAATAAGGTTAGCCCGGTTGATCTTTGTTGGGATAATTTATGGGAGTTTAAGATGCCTGCTAAGATCTCCTTTTTTGGTTGGAGTGTTATTCACGGCAGAATTCTCATTGACGATGGATGTATGAAAAAATGCATGATTATTGTGAGTCATTGTTGCATGTGTTATAAAGAGGTTGAGACAGCTTCTCTTCTACTTTTACATTATCACATTATTGCAAGTATATGGAGTCTTTTGTGGAATTTGACTATAATATAATGGGTTATGTCGAAAACTGTTAGTGGCTATTGGGAGACATTGATTGGGGTGACTAAAAATGTGAGACTTAGAAGATGAGTCTCTATCACTATAATTTTCTAGTGGATTATCTGGTTGGAAAGAAAGTAGGTCGTTAAGGATTATTCCCAATGTCATTATCATGACGATGTCGAAGATTAGATCCGGAAAACCCGTGAATTCGTGTGGAAATCTTATTGCCCTTCTTGAAGATTTTCGAGTCAATTAATTATTTTAATGTAATTAATTTGTACATAACTTTTTTCTTGTCATGCTTTTATCATTGTGCTTAAATGATTTTTATTAAATGAATTATTTAAAAAAAAAAACAACAACTTTAAAAGTATTTATATATATAAATAAAATGAATAATAATTTAAAATAAAGAGTATTTTAGTATTTTGGTTAATGATTTGAGTGATGTAATGAATGAGAGTGAGTGAGATGATGTTTGATTTTATTTGAGTTATTTAGAAAACTAACTAAATAAGGGCTTGAGTAATGGACCGAAAATTTAGTGTAATGAATGGTGTCAGAAACATGTCGAAAATGATGTGACGTGATCTATATTATTGACATTAAATGAAATAATATAATAATGGTATTATAATTTTATAACTATATTATTTTATATATATAACAATTTTTGCGATTACAATTATTATAAAAAAATATCAATTCTTATTCTCATCCTTAATTAATTAATGTTATAGACTATAGAGATCCAAATAATTATAAGATTAAACTTTTAAATAGAAATATAAATCTTAACTAAGCAACTTGCAAGTCCCTGGCCATCTTTTAACAAATGTGTGCTCATCATCTTTTGTCTCAACTCTCAATATGAGATCTCTCTTTATAGATAAATTATTTATATCAATTTGGATCTCCATGATCTCAATCAAGATTTGAATCGACAGTAGGTATGGGTGGGTAGTATCATTATTTTGTATATCCTTTTAATTATTGTTGAAATAAATAACTATTTTAATATATTTATATATATATATATATATATAAAAGTAGGCTAACTATATTTAATAAATGGGAATGGGTAAAATCTTATAAACATAAATTCATTTATGCAATTTGGCGTAGGTAAAAATTATTTTTTCTTTTTAAAAATTATCTATGAAATATTTTAAAATTAGTCAAAATACTAACTTTTACCTAGTAATACCAACTTTTGAAATATATAGTGTTGGGGATTCCAAATTCAAAAATAAACAACTAACCATATATTAATAAATAAATTGTTTTATCATTATATATATATATATATATATATATATATATATATATATATTACAAACAAAAGGTGACCAAAATATTCTCCAAAAATCTTCATTTTCAAACTCTTTACATTTTTTTTTTTTTAGAGATAATAGAGAAAATAACATTACACATCGTTAATACACTCACCTTAACTTAATATATTTTAAATGCGAATCAAATCACTCTTATAAAATTGAAATGTCTTATCATTTATGATTTTATATAAAAACTAAATAATCAAAATTTAAGAATTTTGTAACGGAAAGTAATATCAAGTTAATCGTGCAATATATATATATATATATAATGATGCTTAATTTCAAAAGTGTCCGGATTGTCGGGTCGAGAGTTGTGATTAATTTGAATATATATGTGAGAGTAAATGGATACTTGGGTTGAACTGTGAATTGACCCGCCCAAAAGCTTAAAACGGTTAAAAATAAAATTAAAAATATTATATGTATGTTTCAAACTTACAGCCTAATAAAAACAAGTATAACTCTTAAACCAACTAGGTTAATAAGACTTTATATTTTAAATTGAACACTAAATTTAATGAACGCGGGACATTTAACAATATAAGCTCAACTTTTTAACTAACTAATATATATATAATGATGCTTAATTTTAAAAGTGTCTGGATTATCTAGTCGAGAGTTGTGGTTAATTTGAATATATATATATGAGAGTAAATGGATACTTGGGTCAGATCGTGGGTTGACTTATCCATAAACTCAAAACGGTTAAAAATAAAATTAAAATTACTATATATATGTTTCGAACTTGCAACATAACAAAACAAGTACATCCCTTTAATCAAATAGGCTAATAAGACTTTGTATTTTAAATTCAAAAACAAATTTTATGAACGCGGGACATTTTAACAATATAAGTTCAACTTTTTAACTAATATATATATATATATATATATATATATATATATAATGATGTTTAATTTCAAAAGTATTCGGATTGTCGGGTCGAGAGTCGTGGTTAATTTGGATATATATATGAGTGTAAATGGATATTTGGGTCGGATTGTGGGTTAACGCGCCAATAAACTTTAAACGGATAAAAATAAAATTAAAAATGTTATATGTATGTTTCGAAATGCAACGACTTGAGAAAATCTAAAGGTTTGTCCATGGAGTTAATGTCGGCTTAAGTAACGTAAACATTAGTGAGAAAACCTAAGAGTTTGTCCATGGAGGAAATGTTGGCTTGAGGAATATAAACATTGGTGAGAAAACCTAAGGGTTCGTCCATGGAGGGAATGTCGACTTAAATAACATAAACATTTGTGATAAAAAAAACTAATGGTTTATGCCTAAAGGTGTAATCGAATTTTTAAGAATGCACTCTCGAATTTAGTTATTAAATAATCGAAATCATTATAGATATAAAAACTTAAATGAATTGGTTAGTTGATTTTCTTAATATTTTTTATTTTTTTCAAATAAGTATATAATAATAAGTAATATTAGACCCCAATAAATAATTTATATGATTTTTTAAAATCTCACTTACAAAATATATATACATATACAAAATTATAAAATTATTTAGCAATCATAAGAGTAACACAAACACTAGTGAGAAAACCTAAGGGTTCGTCCATGGAGGGGATGTCGGCTTGAATAACACAAACATTTGTGATAAGAAAAACCTAAGGGTTTATTCCTAAAGGTGTAATCGAATGTTTAAGAATGCAGCCTCGAATTTGGTTATTAAATAATCAAAATCATTATAGATATAAAAACTTAAATGAATTGGTTAGTTGATTATTTTAATATTTTCATTTTTTCAAATAAGTTTATAATAATAAATAATTTTAGACCCCAATAGATAATTTATATAATTATTCAAAATCTAACTTACAAAATATATATATATATATACATACACAAATTACAAAATTATTTCAACAAACATAAGTGGTATAGAAGTTAAAGTGTTAACATTTCATATTAAAGACCAGAGTTTGTCCATGGAGAGAATGTCGGATTGAGTAACATTGGTGAAAAAACCTAAGGGTCTGTCCATGGAGGTTGGTGATAAAACCTAAGGGTTCATCCATAGAGGGAATGTTTAAGAATGCACCCTAAGACTTGGTTATTAAATAATCAAAACCATTATAGATATAAAAACTTAAATGAATTGGTTAGTTAATTTTTTTAATTTTTTTATTTTTAAAAATAAGTATATAATAATAAGTAATATTAGACCCCATTAGATAATTTATATAATTATTCAAAATCTAACTTACAAAATTATAAAATTATTTAACAATCATAAGAGTAACATAAACATTAGTGAGAAAACCTAAGGGTTCGTCCAAGGAAGGAATGTCTGCTTTAATTACACAAACATTTGGTTATTAAATAATCAAAATCATTATAGATATAAAAACTTAAATGAATTGTTTAGTTGATTTTTTTAATATTTTTATTTTTTTCAAATACATATATAATAATAAGTAATATTAGACCCAGTAGATAATTTATATAATTATTCAAAATCTAATTATAAAATATATATACATCACAAAATTATAAAATTATTTCTATAATCATAAGTGATATAGCGGTTAAATTGTTAACATTTATACTAAAGACCATGGTTCGAATACCTATAAAAGAAGTAATTATTATATGTGAGTTTGTCCATAGAGAGAATATCGGCTTAAGTAACACAAACATTGATAAAAAAACCTAATGGTTCGTCCATTGAGGGAATGATGGCTTGAGTAACACAAAATAATCAAAATCAATATAGATATAAAAAATTAAAAAAATTAAATGAATTAGTTAGATGATTTTTTAATATTCTTATTTTTCTAATAAGTATATAATAATAAGTAATATTAGACCCATTAAAACTTTATATTTTACTGGCAATTTGATCCAAAATTCAATGTTTGGAGATTTATTTTTATCAAAATTACTTTTATTTCCACTTAATGAATGTTTTCAATTTATATGATTTTGGGTAGGTTTAAAAAATAACAAAACAATTTTAATTAAAATGAGTGGATAAATGTAAATTTTGTCAATAATTAGATAAAAAAAATATTAAATTATAAAATCACATTTATAACGTATTTTTTTTCTTCATTTTTATATAATTACTCATGCAAATGAACGAGCTATATGTTAGTTTAATTATAAAGATATGTATATTAAGATGAACTACTCTCTAACTGAATATAAGAACAAATCACATACATGAAAATATATAATATGAAAATAACTAATCAAATAATTACATTTTGAAGAAAACTAAACATACATAGTAATACTAACTTTAATACCAAAACCAAACAAAGTTAAATATTTTGATAAAAAAAATAAAGAAATTGAAAAACCAATAAAGATGAAAATATTTACGTAATACCTAAAATGGAAAATCCACAGGCAAATATGAAAATTTTAATTATGTTACTAATAATAGATTATTTTTGTAGAGAGAAAAATAATGATAAATATTGTGATTCTATTATTAAACTATATTAAAACCTTATATTTATAGGTCACCTAAAATATCAAACAGTAAATAACATTATTGAACCGCAAGTACAAGTTTAAACTCTGGTGAAAGTGAAAACTCTTATAGGTCATCCTAATCTATTCGTTTCTACTTTTACACCTATTGAGGATGTCAACTTAATAAATTTTTTATAAAAATAATAATATATTGATTTTATATGTATTTTTTTAATAAAAATAATAATATATGGTTTCATCCAAACAAAAACATTTGGAAACATTTATTAATTAGGGCGGTTAGGCCTAGGATGACTGGTACATATATATTAAGAAAACAGAACAGCTAGATTTTGAGACAAAAAGAGTTAAAGAAAACAAGAATATAGAGTTATCAGGAAAAAAAAAAGTGATGACGCATAAAGGGTCATCTTCCGTTTTATTGATTAATAAATAAAGTCAATATCTCCAATAGAGTTCTGGCTGCTAGAGAAGAACTGAAAGAGGTTCAGAAAAAGTTATTAAGGGATGCTAGTGATGAACAACTCAATGAAACAGAAAGATATGCGCTTGAAAACTTCAGGAAGCTGAGTCTGCTTGAAGAGAATTTTGTTAGACAGAAATCAAGACAGAGCTGGCTTTCGTTGGGTGACAAAAACACAGCTTTCTTCTACAGAAAATGCAAGGCTAGAAACATGAGAAACAATGTGTACAGGCTGAAGAATGATGATGGTGAATATGTTCAGGGTCAAAAGGGTGTCCAAGATCTGGCTATTGATTTCTATAAGCAGCTTATGGGTACAAGAAAGCAGCATCAAAGTCACCTGAATACCTTGTATCAAATTATTGATAGGAAAATCTCTGCAGAAGATAGTCGCGAGTTGATAAGGGTGGTCACGAAGGTTGAGGTTAAAGAAGCTCTGTTTAGTATTGATGGGAATAAAAGTCCGGGTCCTGATGGGTTTAATGCACAGTTCTTCAAAGATAATTGGTCGGTTGTGGGTAAAGATGTTACTGATGGGGTTCTGGAGTTTTTCAAAAACAGGAAGATGTTAAAGCAATGGAATACAGCGGTCCTAACCTTGATCCCCAAAACTGCGGTACCTGAGAAAGTACAAGATTTCAGACCAATTTCCTGCTGCAATGTGATTTATAAAATAATTTCCAAAATCATTCCTAAACGTTTTAAAAATGTTATAGGAAAAATAATAAATCTTAATCAATCTGCATTCATCCCCGGTAGGACAATCTCTCATAATATTCTTCTCATGCAGAGCCTATTAAAAGGCTACGGGAAAAAGAAAATATCCCCGAGAGTGACTTTCAAAATAGATATCAAGAAAGCTTTTGACTCTGTTAGATGGGAAGCCATTCGAGACTTTCTGGTTGTTTCTGCTTTTCCTATGATTTTTATCGATTGGATTATGCAATGCGTTTCATCATCCTGCTTTGTTGTTAGCGTCAATGGAGTCCACGGAGGCTATTTCAAAGGTGAAAACGGGGTAAGGCAAGGGGACCCCCTCTCTTCTTACCTTTTCGTAGCTATCATGGCGATCTTTGAGAGCATCTTCGCGATGTTCCGAAAGAATCGTCCATACATCTTTCACCCATTCTGTGAGGTAGAGGAGGTAACACATTTATGCTTTGCTGACGATTTGTTCATTCTAGCGCACGCGGACGTTGATTCCATTAAAACTATTAGGGCTGCACTAACGTTCTTTTCTGAGGTAACAGGTTTAACTATTAATGAAAGCAAAAGTGTGGCATTTTATGGAGGCGTGAAGGACGAAACAAAACAGGACATCTTCAACATCATGGGCATCAAGGAAAGCAGATTTCCCATAAGGTACTTAGGAATTCCGTTAACTGCAAAACAGATCGAGATCTCACACTGCAAGCCGCTGATTGAAAAGGTAAAAAACACGATATCTGGCTGGGCAGCGAAAAAAATTTCTTATGCAGGGAGGATCGAACTTATCAAAACCGTGGTTATGGGCATAATTGGCTATTGGGCGCAGCAAATGGTCATTCCGAAGAAGGTAATGAAGGAACTCGACACACTGATGAGAAACTTTATCTGGGGAAATAGTGGAAGAGGAGGAAAGAAAGTCAAATGGACCGCTCTCTGCAAACCGAAGGACGAGGGAGGCATCGACTTAAAGAACTGTATCGAGTGGAACAAGGCTCTAACCTTCAAGCATCTGTGGGCTTTGGAGCGCAATCAGGAGTCACTATGGATCAAATGGGTGCATACGAGATTTATGAAACACGAAACCAGCATCTGGACCTGCAAAATTCACGAAGGTATGAGCTGGTCTCTAAAAAAGATTCTTAAACTAAGAAGCGATATTGCAGATCTTTATGACATCCGACTAGGGGACGGGAAAGGCACTCTATTCTGGCACGACCCTTGGTTTGAAAACCAGCCCATCATCGACAAGGAGCAGTTTCAAAATACTCGTATCAGAAGGGACTGCGCAAAAGCGAAAATCAGAGACATCAAATACGGGAATTGGAACTTGCTCTTGAGAAGAATTCCAGAAGGAAAGAGGATACTTGATCATATAAGTAACATACAACTACACGACAGACCGGATATTCATGAATGGAAAGCTGAGGACAATGGGAAGCTGGTATTGAAGAAAATATGGGAGGTAATCCGGGAAAAAGCGCAGAAAGTAGAATGGGCTCCTCTTGTATGGTCAACGAAGATTATCCCTCGACACCAGTTCATCCTATGGCTCGCCTTCTGGGAAAGACTCAACACACGTGATCGTATCAGTAAGTATATGAGCATCCCGGACGTGAGCTGTCTTCTATGCATAGGAAATGAAGAAACCATAGATCACCTATTCGGGAGCTGTTGTATTGCTTCGGAGCTTTGGGACAGATTCTATAAAAGCCTGGAGCTGATCAGTTTCCCGAGCGAATGGAATGAAATCAAAGAAGCGGCACTACTCAAAGCCAAGGGAAATAGATTTGCAACAAGCGTGTTCAAGTGCGGCTTTGGAGCAGTGGTGTATAACATTTGGCAAGAACGGAATGCAAGGGTATATGACAGAACCCGCAGGAGCATTGACGAGTTATGGAAAGATATTGTATCAGATTGCAGCGCCCTCGCGGGAACGTGGAGAGGAATTCCAAGCACGGAGCAGAACTGGAATATCTGTAGGAACTGGAATTTACCGTTTTTTAAACTCACTAGAATTAAAAGCATTGTAAACAGATAATTCATTTACGTTTTTAGCTTTTATTCAGAATGTTACGACTTCAAAATCATTCTAGGCCTGTCTAGAATGATCTCTTAAACTCGTGGTTTTTTTTCCCGTTTTTGGGAATTTTTAATGAAATGACGCTAAGTCGTTTTCCCAAAAAAAAAATAAATAAAATAAAGTCAATAATAGTCCTTATTCTTTATCTATCTATCAATCTAAGTATCTTAATAATACTTATATATTAAGTTTAGACTAAAGTTATGTCTAAACTTATTTTAATACATCTACCAATATAATTTATAAAATACAACTCTATATATATATATATGGGCATTCCCATGTTTACATACATTATATACTTATTTTAACATTCCCTCCTCAATGTGAACATCTTTGAGGTTCAACTTGGACAACAAGTTCTGAAATTGTTTTATCTCCAAAGCTTTTGTAAAAAAATATGCAATTTGTAAGTGTGTATAAATGTGTTTCGGGACAACGAAACCTTCTTTGAACTTGTCCCTAGCAATATGACAATCTATTTCTAGATGTTTCGTCCTCTCGTGAAAAACTAGATTTTTGGTTATATGTATTGCCGCTTGATTATCACACCATACAATAATAGGCAACTGCACAGATTCTTTTAAATCAGTTAGAATATATGAAATCCAAAGAAGTTCACATACCGAGGATGCAAGACTGTGATATTCTGCTTCAGCACTTGATCTCGAAACAGTTGTTTGTTTCTTTGTTTTCCAATATATAATTGAATCTCCCAATTTAATACAGAAACTTGTTAAAGACCTATGACTATCTGAGCAATTTTCCCAATCTATATTTGTATAACACTGGATGATTTTGTTAGTTTTGTAGGGATAAAAAAGACTAAGTGATAAATTACCTTTAAGGTATCGCATAATTCTTAGAGTTGATTGTCAATGGAGTACATTTGGTTGATGCATGTATTGACTAAGTTGTTGAACAGAAAAAGCAATATTTGGTCTTGTGAAATTTAGATAAATAAGCCTACCAATAAGCCTTCTGTATTTTTCAAGATCATAACCGGTTTCTTCTAATCTGAGTCCTTTAGACATAGGAGTTTTTTTCTGGCTTGGAACTAAGTAAATCTGTCTCAGTTAAAATATCAATAATGTATTTAAGTTGATTAACACAAATACCTATTTTATTTCTACTAATTTAAAGGCCAAGAAAATATTTTGCTTCATCTAAGTCCTTAATAGAAAAACAGTCATCTAATTTTTTTTTTTATTCTAGAAATTTCAACCAGATCATTTTCTGAAATAAGCATATCATCAACATATACAACTAAAATAATGATTTTATCTTCTTTATGATAAACAAACAGACAATTATCATGTGAAGACTGTTTAAAACCAAAAGAAATTAGTTTGTTTGTAAATTCAGTATTCCATTGTCTAGATGATTGTTTAAAACCATACAAACTTTTTAAAAGTTTACACACTTTTCTATTTTCAGGTATTGTCATATAAATATTTTCATCAATTGTACCATGAAGAAATGCATTATTGACATCTACTTGATGTAGATTCCAATTATTTGCAGCACTAAGAGCTAAAATCAGTCTGATAGTAACAGTTTTAGTTACAGGAGCAAAACTATCTGTATAATATATTCCTTCCCTTTGATTATATCCCTTTACAACAAGTCTTGCTTTTAATTTTTCAATTGTACCATCAGAATTAATTTTAGTTTTGAATATCCATCTACAACCTATGGTTTTTTCTCCTTTTGGAAGATCAACCATTTTCCAGGTTTGATTATCTTCTAAGGCTTTTAATTCGTGTTCCATGGTATTTTTTCAACCATCATTCATACAAGATTCTTTGTATGAATGAGGTTCATTTATTTTTGTAATGTTCATTAAGAATGACTCATTATTTGAATCATTTAAGTGATTTTGGAAAGGAAAAGTTTTTGGAACATAATGACTTTTATTAATGTTCATAATATAGTCCTTTGTCCATGTTGGCTTTCCTTTAATTCTATCATTTTTTATTAATGGTTTTTGAAAATTATCTGAAGTAGTATCATCAAAATTTAATGATTCTTCTCCAGTTTGATCTAAGTTAAAATTCTCTGGTTGTTGTTCATTTTGTGTCAAGTTATCTTGTGAAAAAATTTCAGTTAAAACTTTAGTTTTTGGACTATTTTGATTAGAACAACATTCTTCAAAATCATCACAAAAGTTATTTTTTACTTCAACAGAAACATTATGTTGAATATCTTTCAATTGATATTTCTTTTTATCAAATGGAAAGATATTTTAATAAAATTTTACATCTCTAGATGTAAAATTTTTATTATTTTCAAGGTCATACAATTTATATGCCTTTTGACCAATTTGATATCCTAAGAAAATTGTTTTTATTCCCCTAATATCAAACTTGGTTTTGTTTGGTTTGTTATTTGAGCTATAACAAACACATCCAAATGTCTTTATGTCTTCTAAAAGTGGTTTTTTATTTTTTAAAATTTCAAATTGACATTTCCAACCTAAATTTTGAGATGGCAGTCTTTTAATAAGATGTGTGGCCATAAGAATAGAAAATGTCCAAAATTTTATTGGTAAAAAGGATTGAAACATTAAAGACCTTGCAACTTGTAGCAAGTGTCTATGTTTTCTTTCTACAACCCCATTTTATTGTGGGGTGTAGACACAAGTCGTTTGATGCAAAATCCCTTTTGATTTAAAAAAAGATTTACACTTTGAATTAACAAATTCTGTACCATTATCTGTTCGGATTATTTTGATATTTGCATCATATTGAGTTTTAACCATTTCATAAAACTCAATAATCTTATAAAAATCAATTTTTTTACTTTCAATTAGAAATTTCCAAGTACATTTACTAAAATCATCAACTATAGTAAGCATAAATGGACAATTAATGAAAGATTGTTCTCTATAAGACCCTAAACATCAACATGAATCAATTCAAAACATTTTTAGCTATTGGTTTTACTAATTGAAAAAGGCAGTCTATGCATTTTAGATTTGTTACACACTTCATAGTGTTTTGTTTTTGAAATGTAATTAGGATAATTTTGTTTCAATACACAATCAGAAGGATGTCCAAATTTAAAATGCAAAAAATCATAATCAACAACATTTATACAAATTGAACTTCTCGTCTTATTCAAAACAATATTGTTCTTACTACAAAGAGATGAATTTCTAGTATCCAAAACATATAGTGAATTCGAAATATAACCAATAGCTAAGATATCACCAGAATCATGGTCCTGCATTTTGCAATATGAAGAATCAAAAAAATATATTATTTTGTTTGGTTTTAATAATTTTGAAACAGAAATCAAATTATACTCAAATTCAGGAATGAAGAAAACATTTTCAAAAATAATTTTGTTTGTCAATTTCACTTTACCCATGAAATTAACATATACTTTTGTTTTGTTTGAAATGTATACGCAGATTGGTTCAAACAATGCTTTAACTTCAAACATTTTTTGTTTTTCAAAACATACATGATTACTAGCACTAGTGTCAATAATCCATAATTGTTCTTTGAATTTTAAATCATTGTATTTGTTTGATTTTGAACAATTATGGATTTCACAAAAAATATTAGAACAAAACTGACTTGTAGCATTTTTGCTAGTTGATGTTTCAGAATAAAAAGAGTTATTATGCTTCGTTTGTTGCAGTAGAGCACTCAGCATAGAGATGGCTTCTTGAATATTTTTCCGTTGAGAGTTGTTATACTTCTAATCATCATCGAAATAGTTGAGGGGAGTGGACGCCATGTTAATGTAGTTTTTCATCTTCTTTCCATCTTTGTTCCCTTTCCACCAGTCAGGGTACCCAATGATTTTGAAACATCCCTATTGTAGATGTCCATTTCCTCGACAAAATTTGCAGTAGAGATTTCCTTTTGAGCTTCCCCCTTTAGTGGTTTTATTTTTTGTACCGATCTTTCCTCGACCATTTCCTCCTCCTGAATTGAACGTCATTGCAGAATGTTCTATAATCTCCTCTCCAACATGACTGATTTTCCTTTGCTTTTAGACCGATAGAATAGATGCATATGCTCTATCAAGATTTGGCTCTAATTCAAACACAAGAATTTGACTCATTACAAAGTCATAAGAATCATTTAAACCTGTTAAGAATTGATTCAATTTTCTCTTAACATCAGCTTCTTCAACTTCTTCTGAAATTTTACAGCACTTATGAATCCTAAGCTTACAATCACATATTGGTAGTGGGTTTAATGCTCTAAACTCATCCCATAATCGATTCATCTTGGAATAATAAGGTTCAATTATTCCTGGTCCCTACTTCATCGAACTAATCTATTTCTGAATTTGGAAGGATGATTGCTCGTTCTTGACTTGATAACGTTTCTTGATTCCTTCCCATAGATCCATTGTAGTCTTAGTGTGTATAAAATTTTATTTCTCTCCAGCAATAAAAGAATTCAATATCCAAGATCTAATGAGTGAATCCACTTTAACCAAACGAACTTGTGCATCAATATTTTCTGGGTAAGGAATTGATCCGTCTATAAACCCTTGTTTTGACTTAGTCGTGAGTGCGATATGCACACTTCGACTCCAACTGATATAGTTATTTCCATTGAATAGAGTAGTAACAATGGACATACCAGAATTGTCGTGTGCAGATACATATAGAGGATCGTCCACCAGTTGTGTCATTCTTTCTCTGTCTTTAATCAGCGACTTCTCGGTAGAAGAATTTCCAAACTTCGTTTTCATACCCTTTGAATTACTCTTCCGTCTCTAGTAGATTATTCACCTTGTTCTTGAGCCTTGCTTTGATACCATATCAAGAAAACAGAACATCTAGGTTTTGAGATGAAGAGCTAGAGAAAACAAGAAGATAGAGTTATCAGAAAAAAAAGTGATGACGCATAGGGGTCATTTTCCGTTTATTGATTAATGAATAAAGTCAGTAATAGTCCTTATTCATTATCTATCTATCAATCTAAGTATCTTAATAATACTTATATATTAAGTTTAGACTAAAGTTATGTCTAAACTTATTTTAATACATCTGCCAATATAATTTATAAAATACAACTCTATATATATTGGCATTCCTATATTTACCGATTTTAACAATATATATATATATATATATATATATATATATATATATATATATATATATATATATATATATATATATATATATATATATATATATATATTAAACGTTTAAGAAAGATTTAGAGAGGTCGGATATCTAAGTCAAGTATTTGCGTGTCAAGTGTTTAATCAGCAGAAATTAGTCGTATTTCAAATAAAAGCAAAACTCAATAAAAAAAAAATTTGTAGGAGTATAAATATCTTACTTTAATATATATATATATATATTATATATATATATATATATATATATTAATAATTTTATATCTTATAATTTTTTATTCTCTCAATATATATATAATTTTATATCTTATAATTAATTTGATTTCTTTCCCATCATATCCTCTCTCTTTTTATATATATAATTTATATTTCTAGTAATTAATTTTTTTTATGTTTTATTATATAATTATATTTTATTTTTTATAATTAATTTTTTAATTTATCTGATAATCATTTAAAATATATATTGTCTAATTAATCATTTTTATATTCATATTTATTACATAATTATTTTTTTTTATATATATATATATATATATATATATATATATATATATATATATATATATATATATGTGTGTGAAGATTTAGAGAGATATAATACACATTATTCAAAATTAATTGAGTTACAATTGATTTATTTTTTCTAACATTTTTAATATTTATTTAATTTATATATATATATATAATATGCTTAATAAAACTATTTGAAAAGGTTTAATACGTGTTTTTCACAATGAATTGATTTTCGCTTAATAAAATGATTTGGAAATATATATATAATGAATTCATTAATATATATATATATATATAAGATTTGAAGGTGTATAATATAGGGAAGAATGCCAATTTTAAACACCAAGTAGTAAGAAGGTGTCAAATTTACTCATTAAGTATCAAAATTCTATTTATATATACTAACTCGTCAAAAAGTGTCAAATTTATTTAAAATAACAAAAAAAGTTAAACGGAGTTAAAAGTTTTGCCACATTTAATATCCACCTATTTTTTATTTATTTTTAATTTACATTAATTATTTTAATATTTTTTTCATTCAAACAAATCATCTAAATTTTTACTTATCCATTTTTTTCTCTCTCTCTATCCCCCAACTCTTCATTTATTTTAATTGTTCATCTTCTATCCCCACCATTAATCATATCCGATGAAGAATCGCCGAAATATTTGGAATCAACTCCGTTTGAAATCCTAGATCAGGATTTCATTTTCCTGTTTTTCCGATAGTCGCCGCCGATCGATACACTACGGAGGGCCCCACCTTTTGTCCAGTACCTTCTACATATCTTGCAGAAATACCTCGACTACGCGAGACTGTAGTTGTTGTAGTAACATAATTTCGTGTTTAGAGAATTGCATCTCGAACACTTCATCGGCTGTTCCGCCACCTTCACCGTCGTCACAGTTTTTTGGCCACCTGATTATTCTTCCATCACAATATTATTATTTGACGTCGACATAGCTAGTTCATTAATAGAGATTTCAGAAAAAATAGATTACTTATATTAGAGATGAAGAGGAATAGTGAGAAGAAAATGAAGAATTGGGTAAAGAGAGAGAAAAAATGGATATGGAAAAATTTAAATATTTTGTTTAAATGAAAAAAGAATTAAAGTAATGTAAATTAAAAACAAATAAAAAATAGGTGGATATTACATGTGGCAAAAAATTTAACTCCGTTAAATTTTTCTGTTAGTTTAAATAAATTTGACACTTTTTGACAAGTTAGTATATATAAATAGAATTTTGATACTTAATAAGTAAATTTGACACATTCTTACAACTTGGTGTGTAAAATTGACATTCTTCCCGTATAATATATCCTCTTCACAATTAATTGAGTTTATCTTTCCTACAATTATTTTTTATCTTTCATTATATATATATATATTAATAATTTTATATCTCTCCTAATTAATTTATTTTAACTTGCATCATATATATATTGACGGTTATAATTTTTTATGCCCTAATTTTAGTTAAAGAAATGATTAAAACGATATATTTTAGGTAAAATTTAAACCAATAATCAAATTAAATAAAATTTTCTTTTAAACAACTATATTACATACTATTTTGTTAAAATTTTTATAAATTTAACTAAAATTTTATTTTTATTAAGTGGGCTACCCATTATATATATATATATATATATATATATATTTTATTTTTTTCATCATTATTTTTTTTTATAATTTACCTAATAATTATATAAAAGGTACATTATCTAATTAATCATTTTTATATTTATATATGAAATATTACATAATTACTTATTTTTATATATAATAAAATAATAATATATATAATGAATTCATTAATCTATATATATATATAAAAGAATATTTTAAGTTGTATGTAATCTTGAATTGAGTTTATCTCCTATCACTCCTATTTAATTTATTTTATTTTTCATCATTTATATATATTAATAATTTTATATTTCTCATAATTAATATATTTTCTATTTCATTATATATATAATTTAGAATAAAAAAATTATTATTTTTATCGTATATTATGTTATATACATCATATTAATAAGAAAAAATTTGAACAAATAATTAATTATTATATTAATAAACAAAATTTTTCACTCAAATAATATTATATTTATATAAATTTAAAATATTTAAATTTCTTATTCTAAATTATATATATTATTGATATGTTTTGGGAAGCCATTAATAAAATATATGATTTATAAATTAATTTTTTATAAATATTTATTAAATTAATTAAAGTTAACTTTATATATAAAAAATAATTTAAAATAATATTTTTTATTATTTAAGTAAAAATTTATTTTACTTACATATAAACTAATTAGTTATATATTTAATTTATAATTATATTAGATATTATTCACACATTTTATTATGTGATATTAAATATATTATTTTATACATACATAAATTATTAAATTAATTAGAATATATAAAAAAATAATTTAAAATAATTATATTTAATTATATTATTATTTAAGTGATATTTTATCATTTATATTTATATATATATAAACTAATTAGTTATATATTTAATTTATAAATATATTAGATACACGTAATATTAAATATTTTATTTTATTTATAAATTAATTGTATATACATTAATTGTATATACATAATTTACTAAATTAATTAGATTATATAAAAAAATTAATTAATTATATTTTATTTATTTATTTTATTATTTAAGTGAGATTTTATTTTTTATATTGTATCCATATTTTCTACTGAATATGATAAGGTTATGATTTTTTATGTAAATAATTGATTTGTTTTGCGACGAAAGTTATAATGAAAAAAAAAAGTAGAAACTAACATGTAACCTAACGTAAAAAATTTGCGATGTAGCAAAAAATTATATCTCAAAAATTTTATCTAAAATATAGAAATATAAATTAATTTACTAATTTTGTTACAAAAATTTATCTTTTAGTTTAGCGACGATAATTGATAATAAGTATATATTTTTATTTTTTGCAATGAAGTTTTCTTCCTGCATTAATATTTACGACAATTTTTGTGTGAATTAACTGTTGCAATATTGGTCACTTATTTATACGTAGTTAATTATATATCTCCAATTAACTTTTTTTTTCCTTTTTTTTTAGTGTTGAATAGACAATAGGATGAGTATTTTCAATTTTTATATCTTTTAATTTTGGTTGAAATAAATAACTATTTAATATATATATTAGTTGGTCAAGTATATTTAATAAAAAAATCGGTCAAATAATTTGTAATCTAACTTCATTTATATATAATTTGTAGTCAATAAAATTATACTCATGTCCAATTATTAATGAAATATACTTAACCGTTTTTAAAAAAAAAATCAATATAAATTCTACTAGAGTTAAGTCCGACCAAAATTAAAATTATTATATACACAATATTTATGTTTTCAAATCTAGTATAATGGTTAGGTACCCTACACGACGGGTAATGAACACTACAATAAAAAACTGTCAAATTGCTATGGGTGCAACAATTTTTGTTTAATGCAAGTTTTTAGGAAAAAAAAATTATAATATTTCAAATTTTCCAACTATAATTTTAATCCAAATGATTTTTTACGAAAAATATAATCTAGAAAATATTTATTGCAAAATATATTACTAAAAATAAAATAAAAATGTAATATTTTTTTCTAAAGTTATATATTACAACTAATCTAGTAATAAAGAAGCCAAATATAATACTATCAGTAAAATATAATTACGTCAATTTTTTACAAAATCTTTTACGATAAAATATATTTTTTCAATAACTTTTATAACAAATATTATATAAATAAGACAGTAATTATTGCAAAATACATTCTAAAGTAATTGGTCTAATTTTGATAATTAAATTTGTAATATATAATGCATTAACACAAATAAATAATATATTCGTAACTAGTACTGCAATTCCATTATAATGTATTACTGCGAATTATATTTAATAATTTTGTAAATATTTTTTGAAATATAATAACATTAAGTTACGCATTAACTTTTATATATAATCATTTTACAACTAGTTCTGCAATGGTATGATAAGATATTATTGCAAACTACATTGCATTAATATTTAATAGTTTTGAAAACATTTTTCGATATATTCATAATATACTAGTATTACATTTTACATTAAACAATATATATAATCTTTTCACAAAAAGTTCTGAAAATGTATGATATCATATTATTACCAACTATATTGCAATAATATTTAATAATTTTGAAAATGTCTATTAATAATCTATTAGCAATACGTTTTGTATTAACAATAATAGATAATCAATTAACATTATAATTTGCATTATACTATATGAATTTTTACATAAATCCTAAATTTTAAAATATGAATAAACATTCAATGTAAAATTAGTTGCGGTTCATATTAAATTTTGTCTCCTCGATTCTTGTTACACCATAATTTCGGCCAACCACTTATGTCTTTTTCACTCTCACACGCCATCAAGATATCTTCCCATTTATTTATTTTCATCATTTCATCACTCTCTTCAACCTATCTTCCCATATCTTCAAGATTTCTTATCATATCAAACACTCTCTCTATACAAAATATATCCTTCTTCAACCCTTCCTTTAATCACTCTCTTCAACCGATTGTTTCTTATCAAATCTTCATCATGGTTTCTACTCATTCTACACTTAATTGATTGCTTTCAATGACTCCTAACTCCTCCACTCCTCGGTTGGTTTTAAATGGCGATGATACTCCTTGTTACGACATATACTCCTTGTTACGACATAACTTCTGATAGTGAGGACCAAACGGCATCGGAGCTTGCATCAATTATTCCTCTAAAACCACTAAGTTTCAAATGGTGAAGGCGGAGCTTGCAGCAACTATTTCAATAATAGCAAGTCTACAAGTTCAGATAGAGGTTATGAAGACTATTGCCACTAAAAATCGCACCTCCTTTGATAAAATACATATTCTCCTAGTGGATCTACGAACAATCAATAATAAATTTATTCGGGTTGTCCAAGAGATGACCACAAATATATTTTATTTGTAGATCTTTTGATTTTTTTTATGAATATGTTATCCTATTTATTGTTTTTATTGATTTCATAGATAAAAGATGTGTTGTTGGTTGAGAATAACTTGATAAATTATATGGTTTGTTCTTTGGATGCGAAGAGAAAATTTAAAAGAGCATGGAAAGCTTTGATGGAAGCAAGAAAAGGAAGTACAATGGAAAGCTTTGATGGAAGCAAGAAAAGGAAGTACAATGAATGAAAGTTAATTTCTTTTGATTGATATTTTTGAAGTTTTTGAATATTTGTCTTTTGATTATGCTTGTTATTTTTGGGTTCCTTAAACATGATGCATGGTGGTTGTTTAATTTTTAACAGTATATGATTATTTATGTTTTTTGTTTAGATAATTTTTGAAAAGTTTATGGTTATGGTTTTTTAATATAGTTTTGACTTAAAAAAATTAAATTATACATTTAGTTGTAAAACATGTGCACTTTTTTTAGGCATATTTTCCATGGAAATTATTGAGAATAATATTGATGATCAATGTCTATTTTAGTAAAAAAAAAAATAAAGTTCAACTCTCGGCTACAGTATGATTGTGCAAAAACTTTTGCATTAATCTAGGTTCATCGCCACAATGCTGTATTTTTTACAATAACAATAATACGTAGTATTATTGTAAAACCTATTGTTGATCAAATAACATATTTTGTAAATATTTTTTAACTTATGGGTAGTATTCCCTTGTATGAGAGTGTAATAACCTTTGTACTGATTAACATTCATCGTCAAATTGTTGTAATCTTTACAATATCTATAATACGTTTTATTGCGAAACCTAATGCAAGTCGAATGACATATTTATAAATATTTTCAATTCTCGGGTAGAAATCCCTTATTTGAGAGTGCAATAGTCTTTGCACCAAACCTTGTTCAATGTCACATTGATTTAATGTTTGCAATATCGATAATACTTATTATTGTTAAACCTAGTGTAGATCGAATGACATATTTAGTACATATTTTCAACTCTCTAATAGAAATCCCCTATTTGAGAGTGCAATAAGTTTTGTATTAATCCTTATTCATCGTCAAATTTCTTTAATATTTGCAATATCGATGATACGTATTATTGCGAAAATTAATGTAGATCGAATGCCATTTTTAGTTAATATTTTTGAACTCTTAGGTAGAAATCCCCTATTTGAGAGTGCAATAAGTTTTGTAGTAATCTGTGTTCATCGCCAAATTGCTTTAATGTTTGCAATATCGATAATACATATTATTGCGAAAACTAGTGCAGATCGAATGATATTTTTAGTAAATATTCTAACTCTGATTTAGAAATTCCCTATTTGAGAGTGCAATGAGTTTTGCACTAATCAGTGTTCATCGCCAAATTACTTTAATGTTTGCAATATCGATAATACATATTATTGCGAAAACTAGTGCAAATCGAATGACATTTTTAGTAAATACTTTTCAACTCTTTGGTAGAATTTCTCTATATAAGAGTGCAATAACATTTGTACTAATTCTTGTTAATCGCCAAATTATTGTAGTATTTGCAATATCGATAATACGTATTATTGCAAAAACCTATTATAGATCTCTATTTCATGTTAAAACTAATTAAACTAGTAACAATTTTAGTGTTAACAAAGTATTTAATATTTCTAATTACCATCAACTACCAATGTACTTGTGTACTTACTTCCTTCACTTAATCTTCTATATTTTATACACTTCAATATCTTTATCTCTATAGACACTAATTTTTCACCCTCCAATTTTATAGTTTATGCTTTTAATAAATCTGAGCCTTTAAAAAAAATTCAAATTCATTCATGGACTCATTGCACGATTTATTTTAAAAACGATTATTTTTTAAAACAATTGAGTTTTTAGAAATAATTGATTTTGGATTCTTAATAAGTTAAGGTAGTAATTTGTCTAAGTTGCAACACTTGGGGAAATTATTATACTTTGAATATTCAAGGTTGCATTTAAATTAATACCTTGGATATTTATAAAAAATAAAAAGTCATACACAATATATATATATATTAACTTTTTTTAATTTAAAAGTAAAAATTTGTTATATATGATTTTGTTATTTTTATTAGAATAGTTGTTTTAAATTGTTAGATTAGTTGTGGACTAGATTAGTTGTTATATTAGTTTTGCGATTTTATTAGTTAATTAACATTTTTTTATTAATTAGGATTGTTCCTTGGAAATATGAATAATTAAATATAAAATTGCTTATTTTTAAAAAAAAAATTAAAAAAAAATCTTTTTGTAGGATGAAGGAGTGTGTTAAAGGGTAACGGTGCAAATAAAAAGTAACGGTTGAAGAACGTAAAATCTCCCAAGAAAAATTCAGCTTGAAGACTTTGTCATTTTTTTTTAATTTAAAAATTAAAGGACAAAGTGTTACATCATTATTAAATAAAGTTTAAACCCTATTGGATGAAAACTTGACATTTGACATGTCAAGTGGAGATTGCTCCATTTTGCAAAAAAAAACATTTATACGTGTAAAATGGTTTTCTCTTTCTATATCAAGTGTGTTAAATGGGCATTTGTGCCTTAGGGTTTCATAGTTTTGCCTATAAATACCCCTCTTAACATTCTAAAAAAGGATCTCCCTTTACTTCTATTCCGATCTCACTTTTTCAATCTCAAGTGTCCTTAGGCTGCCAAATTTTCTCCACAACCAAAACCCTAAGCAAACACCAAGCATTCTTGGGTTGTGTCACAAATTTAATTAGGAAATTTCTGTTTTGATTCCAAAAGCAAAGGAGCAGCCCCATTTAAGCCCTTTGCATACATCTTTTATTAGAATTATAATTTTATTTTTTATCTTTATATACCACTCCATGCATGATTTCTTTTTAAAATTTGTATTTTAGTAGGAGTTTAGTATTCTATTTGGCTGTTTATAAATATGTAAACACTAATAAATATTTAACATGTAAATAAAATAAAACATAACTTAAAAAAAAAAACATAAAGTTAAAATGTCCTTAACCAAAAAGAAAAAAAAAACTTTTTATAAAACCAAAATCGGCCATTGAATTGGCCATTTTTAAAAACACTCTAAAGCTAAAAAAAGAAGATTATGTTTTCATTAAATTTGCATTTATTCTTTCATTTAAAATATGTAAAGATAATGATTTGGAAGTAATTAAAGCATAACATAAAAAAGAAAAAAAAAGTAAGTATAAAAAAGTGCAGAAACTTTCTTACTCTTTTAAAAAAACAGTCTGTTTTTTTTAATTTAGTTTATTGTTTGTTTAAAGTTAATCTAGAATTTAATTGTATATTATTAATAATCTATATAGTTAGGTTTAAAAAAGAAAAACTCAAAAATATATATAAAAAAAGAAACTTGTTTTGGTTTAATTTATTGTTTGTATGACTTTAGAGTTAGGATGCATGTTTCAAAATTTTCTAGAAACTTTTTTATGCAATTTGGGATCCATTTGGATCACCAAATATTTTTTTAGATTATGATTAGGTCGAAAAATTGGTAGAATAACAGGTTTTTTGCTTTAGGACCGAAAAAGTTAGCCCTGGGACAGTATCCGACCGGCAAAACGGCACCCCTAAAGCATACTCGGGTGCCATCCGACCAAGGAGCCTCTCTACATGCAAAATCTGACGCTTTCCCAACATTTCCAGTGCTTCTAGATGCTTTGTGCACATAAACACTGAGGAAACTAGCATAGCCCCGCGCCTATACTAGTTTTTGCAGTTTAGAACCCTAAAACTAAACCCAAGCCATTTTCTGACCGAGAATACCCAGCCTTTGGTTAAATTTTTTTCTTATGCCTGGTCCTTTAAACCTCCATGGGATTTTTGTTTTTTTATATATGTTATTTCCTTTATTAGCCTTTTTGGGTTGTAATTGGCACCCAAAAAAGACTTACTACTCATTTAGGACTAGGACCGAGGATTACTGCATCTAAAGACTGAGTACCGAAGTTTTTCTACACCTAGAGACTGAGGACCGCTACTGTTTGCTGTTGGAGACCGAAGACCAAAGTTTTCCGCACTTGAAGACTGAAAACTGATGTTTGTTGCGCTTGGAGATCGAAGATCAACGTTTTCCACACTTGGCGACCAAAGATTTATGCACCTAAAGGTTAAGGACCGCTATTTCTAATCATAGAACCGACGCTGGCCGCACCCGAGGACTGAGGACTGACAGATAGTACAATTTTTGACCGAGCCGGATTTGCACCTCGGCTAAAAATCAGGTATAGGACCGTGGAGGCTAACCACGGTCCTTTTGTTTTATTTTCATATTTTTTTGGGTCTTGTTTGGTTTGGTTTGGTTGGTTTTATTATTTTATGTAAGTTTGCGATTTATGTGATCCTTGTTTTGCATAAAATTAATTTTTCTAAAATGTAAAGCGTAAGAATTTTTAAAAGAAAGGCCAAAATTAACTAGTAGAGACCTTAGGGGAGTTATGTGACATAGCGTCTAAAAAACCATTTTCCACACGTAACCAATGCCGAATTCACATCTCTTAATTTCCTAATTTTTGAAATTAGGTGGCGACTCTCTAGTCGTGAAGATTATTAATATTGAAAAAATTAAAGTAGGTCTATGACATACTTCCCATTAAAAAACTCTCAAACTCTCCTAGATTCGACGGGACGGTAAGATATGGAGTTGTCTATAAAGCCTCATTTTTAAACATAAAATTTTCAAACATTAAAATTAATTCCCCTCATGTTTTTAAAATAAAATTTTTAAAGAGCGTACCAGAACTTTCAAACTTGTCGATCAAAAATATTTCTTAAAAATCGATCATAGTTTTCTGGCGACTATGCTGGGGACATTCGACATTTGACTCCAAAGTAATTTTGGCCAAGTATTTAAAATTTTTTACGCTTTAATTCATACTCCATTATCACATTACTTGATTATTTGCATGAGGCTTGGAGCTCCAACGTGAAGGTGTGTGGGTATACATTGTTGGGTGAAGCTCACACATCTATATTTTATGTGTTAAGGGTAGTCAATGCGGATGACACCCTCAACCCATGTCTTGAAGGCTTTTGTGTGATTTGAGAGTTGAGAAAAATACTAGGAAAAAACCCGGATTAACCCTCTCTTATTTTCAAATATCTCCTACTATTGAAAATGAGGGATTTTGAAATAGAGGTGAGGGGGATGTCCAATTGAGAGCTCTCCTTACATCGAGAGATCCCTTTTGGGATAGTATCCTTGTCGGTGGAACAAATCTCTCTTAAGCCATTTCTAATTTTAGAACAAAAAGCCAAAAAGCCAATTCTACCAAGTTGTTGCCTCGTCTCGTCATGTCGAGCAACAAAGCCACGTCACGAAACTCTTTACTTGACTACTATACATGATAAATACATGTATGCATATAGATATTTTAGGCGCTCAGTTTATTCATTCAAAGTTTTAAAATGCCATGAAATATGTGTACAATTTCGAAATTTTGAGGTTAAACCTAATAATTTTAAAGGAGTAAAATCGAGGAAACCTAGAAAAGCTAAAAGAATAATCTAATGTAACTAGTTTTCTTTCTTTGTGTATTTATTACTTAGATTCTAGGCGTAAGCATTGCCATAAAATACACCATCGAGGAGCGAAGAGAGAATTTGAATGTTCAAAGGAAAATTGAAGCCATGAGGGCCAAGAGATTAGCAATAGCGTCAAAGGATCTTGGGGCATGAAGAAGAAATGCAAGACTTGCTCGAAGGAATGCCAAGAAGGATAAGCGAGGAATGAAGAAATACTACCCACTCGGAACATCGCGAGAATATCGCTCTCTATTCAAACCTTATCATTCTTGAGAGCAAAGCTTGTAATGAGAGGATGAGGGGTGCTTGATTTCTTTTATTGTATGACTTTTGTTTGCGATTTTTATCCATAACTCTTAGAATTTTAATAAAATAACTCATTCTATTTTACTCATCATTTTTTACATGTTCTATATTGTGAATGGTTAAATTGAGCGTCTATTGCGTGTTAGGGATTATGTGCATACGAGCAACGCATTGCTTGTTTTATTTGATAAAGGGTTCGAACTGACTTTGTTCTCTTGAACAAATAATACTCATATTCATTATCATTTACAATGACTAACCCACCAAGAAGGTTCAATAAGTCAGTTCATCTAAAGTTAGATGATCTTCGTAATACGCTGATACAATTGAGGCAACAACTTGAAGAGCTCGCTGCAGAAATCAAAACTTATACGACAATCGAACCCCTTAATCCAAAAAGCTTGTGAGAAGAAAGATAAAGAGTATGCATGGCATTCACGGACAGCGAGGAGGACGATCCGTACTTGACGAAACATGCATTCTCTAAAAATAATTCAAACTTAAAATCTATTATTTCTGAATTTCATTCACATGTAGAACATGATTTTAATAACTCTAAGTCTGTGGACACTTTGAATAATGTTTTTAATAATGAAGAAGAAATTTTTGATTATATGTCTTTTGATGAAACATTTAAATTAGAAATGACCTATGAGATGAGGCATTATCTAGATAAACAAGAGGAGAATTTTTCTACTGCAGAAGAAACAATTGAAATAAATCTTAACACAGAAGAAGATCCTCAGATTGTTTTTAATCGGTAAAAGTTTAAATGATTTAGAACGAGAGAATCTAACTAGACTTTTAAAAACGAACAAAGATGTTTTTGCATGGTCTTATAAAGATATGTCAGCCATTGATTCAGAAATCATCCAACACTGCATACCACTTTACGAAGATACAAAACCGGTGAAGCAGAAGCTCCGAAGAATGAAGGCAGACATCATGGACAAGATCAAATAGGAAGTTCAGAAATAGCTCGACATGGGATTCCTCGAAGTGGTAGATTACCTAGATTGGATCACCAATGTAGTCTTAGTCGCGAAGAAAGATGGAAAGATCTGAGTATGTATAGACTATCGAAATCTCAACAAAGCAAGCCCTAAAGACAACTTCACACTACCACACATCGACGTGCTAGTGGATCACGTAGCAGGTCATCAACTCATATCATTCTTGGAAGGATTCTCAGGCTACAACCAAGTACTGATGGCTTTAGAAGATAAGGAGAAGACAACGTTCATCATAGAAGTCAGAACATTTTACTATCGAGTCATGCCTTTTGGGATGAAGAACGCAGGAGTAACATATCAATGAGCTACCACGATGATTCTTCACGATATGATCCACAAGAAGGTAGAAGTTTATGTCAATGATATGATTTTCAAGTCAAGAGATCAAGAAGGGAACATCCAAAATCTGGACAAATTCTTACAACACATTAGGAAGTTCCAACTTAGGCTCAACCCGAAGAAGTGCATATTCAGAGTGACAGCAGGAAATATGTTAGGCTTCCTAATCACGCAAAGAGGAATTGAGGTTGATTCGAGCAAGATAGAAGCGATCACGGCAATGCCACCTCCACGAAGCGAGAAAGAAGTATAAGGCTTTCTAGGCAAAATACAGTGTATAAGTCGATTCATAAACAAGTTGACTATGACATGTGATCCTCTGTTTAAACTTTTGAGGAAAAATGAAATATTCGTCTAGGATGATGCTTGTCAGAACGCATTTGAGAAGATAAATGGGTACCTTAAGAATCCTCCTATTTTGATGCCACCGAGACCAGACGTGCCGTTAATCCTATACTTAATAGTCACGGAAAACGTGATGGGTAGTCTACTAGTCCAAGAAAACGAGGAGAAGACGGAAGTCGTAGTCTACTATGGAAGCAAGCGCATGACAAGCTACGAACTTAAATATTCACCAGTAGAAAATATGTGTTGGGCCTTAGCTTGGGTCACCAAAAAGATAAGACATTACATGCAAGCCCACACAGTCAAGTTAGTGTCAAGACTCGATCCAATTCGTCATTTATTCCAGAAAATGCTTTTATCACCTAGATTAGCTAAGTGGATGATGATGATATCAAAGTATGACATCAAGTACATAGTTCAGAAATCTATCAACGGAAGTGTTGTAGCATATTTTCTCGCAGACCAACTAATTGAAGTTGAAGACGACGAGGAGTTAACATTCTCAAACGACGAGGTGGTGACTATCAACCCTACATACTGGAGGCTACTATTTGATGGAGCTTCAGGCAAACAAGGCTATGGAATCAAAATACTACTCATCGATCCTGTGGGGACATACAACCCAATCTCAGTCAAACTCGAATATCCTGTGACGAACAATGAAGCAGAGTATGAAACATGCATCTCTGGCTTGAAGATTGCTCACGAAAAAAGGAGCAAGACGCCTAGAAGTAGTAGGAGACTCGAACTTAGTCATTTCATAAGCTAATGGTGAATGACAAGTCAAGGGAGAGAACCTCAAACCCTACCATCAACACTTATTGAATTTAATGGCAAAGTTTGAACATGTGACATTCACGCACGCTCCAAGAAGTCAGAATCGATTCGCATATGCTTTGGCCACATTAGCAGTCATGATGCAAATCCCATAAGGAATCAAGATTAAGCCTTTGAAGATACGTCAGAAAAAGAAACGAGATTTCAAGAGGAGGACAATTGCCAACACTGAAGTGGCGCCTAAACCTTGGTTCGAATCTCTACAGAAGTACGTCGAGCATGGAGAGTATCCTTCACACTCCAGAAGAAAGAGAGAAGAGTTCTACGCCAATACGCAACAAACTACATGTTACTCGCAAGAAGGCTATATCGATGATCCTTTGATGGTTAGAACATGTTATGTATTGACCAACCTCAAGGATCACAAATCATGGAGGAAGTACACATATGAACATGTGGCCCACACATGAACGGATCAGCACTCGCTAAAAAGATCCTTTGTTTTGGCTATTACTGTCAGAATATGGAACAGGAATGTGTGGAGTATGTTAAGAAGTGTCATAAATGTCAAGTTTACGCGAACTTGAAGTACACCATAGCATCTCTACTGTACAACATGACCTCACCGTGGCCATTCTCGACATGGGGAATATATATCATTGGCAAAATCTATCCTCACGCTTCGAACGGACACGAGTTCATCCTTGTGGCTATCAACTATTTCACAAAGTGGGTCAAAGCTTAACCATCAAGGGGCTCAAGTCATCACATGCTGCCAAGTTCATACGCAACAACATCATTGCACGCTACAGAGTTCCTCAAGCCTTGATCTTAGACAATGGGGGACACTTCCGAGGAGAAGTACTCAAAGTACTAGATGAATGCAGGATTGAACACCACAAGTCATCACCTTATCGTCCTCAAACGAACGGCGCAGTAGAAGCAGCCAACAAGAACATCATCACCATCATCAAGAAGATGAATCAGACGTACAAGGATTGGCACGAGAAGCTTCCATACGCCCTATGAGGATATAGAACGACCATTCGAACATCAACAGGAAAAACGTCATTTGCATTGGTCTACAGAATGGATGCAGTGCAACCTATCGAAATTGAAGTCACTACTCTAAGAGTTCTACTCGAGACACAAGTAGTGGAGGAAGATTGGTACAATCAGCTAGCTCTTATGGAAGACAAGAGGTTAGACGTGTTATGTCACACGCAAGCATACTATAGAAGAATAACTAGAGCTTTCAACAAAAAAGTGAAACCTGGGAACATTTAGGAAGGCGATCTAGTCTTAAAGAAGAACTTACGAATACTAGACCCTAGAGGAAAATTCCAAACACCATGGGAAGGACCTTACCTCGTCAAGAAGGTCTTTTCAGGTGGCGCCACGAGATTTACCACTTTGGATGGAGAAGAACTCTCAACGCCCTTCAATGTTGACATGCTCAAAAGATACTTCGTTTAAAGCATGCGTGTTGAATTCTATACAATCAAAGTTCATAACTCACAAGTTGTGAACTACGTGAGACCTGATCTCTCTCAAGAGTATGTAGGCAACCCATCTAGGGTGCGGTCACCACTATCAATTTTCGAAAGAAGTTGATAGATATTTCACATTACATGCATTCATTACATAAACCAAAGTTCGTAACTCACAATTTTTGAACTACGTCAGACTTGATCTCTCTCGAGAGTACATAGGTAGCCCATCTAGGGTGCGGTGACCACTATCAATTATTGAAAGAAATTTATATACATTTCATATCACATCGCATACATTCATTGCATATACATCAAAAGGAGAGTTAATCACACTCTGAGTTGACTCCCAAACTAAAAATTCCTAGTCAACACTAGGGGCATTTTTATTAAAATAAAAATGACCACAAGATCCTCATAGAGTCCCACTTGAGAAAATATAACGCCCAAAGATAAAGTATTTTTCTCTTCGACTTAGGATCTCAACATTTTCACAAGAATTCAAACAAACATTTTTCACAAACAATTGCATTGGAACTACGTTGGACATGAATTCTCCTAACTATAGGATACGTAGGCAGCTTGTATGAGCCCGGTCCTAAACATTTTCAAAAACCAAACCCCTATATCAACACTAGGGGTATTTTTATAAAAATGAGTACTAGATCCCCATAGAGTCCCACTTGAGAAAATATAACGCCCAAAGTTAAAGTATTTTTCTCTTTAACTTAGGATCTCAAAAAAATTTCAAAAGATTCACACACACAAACAAATATTTTTCACAAACCAAGTGCATGGAATTATGTTGGACCTGAATTCCCCTAGCTATGGGATACGTAGGTAGCTTGTATGAGCCCGGTCCTAAATATTTTCAAAAACCAAACCCTGTATCGACACTAGGGGCATTTTATGAAAATGAATTGATCAAAAGATCCCCACAGAGTTAGCTTAAATGAGTAAATATAACGCTTAACATATGGCTAAAACACTTTATTCTCCTGCAGCTTAGGATCTCAAAAGATTTTCATCTTAAGTCAATTGCAACTCCAACAGATACTTAAGAAACCTCCCCAACTTAAGTGATCAATTACAACTTGAACAGAAACTTAAGGAAATTCTCACCGCTTAAGATCATTACTTTCTCAAAATCATCAACAATCATTTTCTTTTTTTCCTCAAGGTTTTATAAAACCCAGTCCGAACAAGGCCTAAAAAAAATTAAGTTATATAAGTTCAAATTAAATTAAGAATTATGTTATATTTTAGACATTTATAAAATATTTGGAATTGAGTTATATAAAAAATATATATATAGATTCCAATTATTATAGTTTGAGTCATTTATAGTTTTATCTTGAAGTGACAATTAACCTTCTAACTTTAATTTAGTATATTTTTTTTTAAATCAATGTCATATTTTTTAAAGAAAAATATAAATTCTTTCTCTTTTAAAAAACATTTTGAACTCTATCCACACATAACACATTTTGAAGGCACTTCAATTCAATTATGTAGTTTTGAATTGTGTAGATTATTTTAAAGATTTTTGAAAAGAAAAAAGCTCACTTAGATGTATGTACTTGTACAACTAGCTCACTTAGACTTATGTACTAATAAAAGGTCATTTAAACTTATATACTATCAAAACTTGGCTCACTTAGTCTTTTTAGTAAACCATAGTTAAATTTTATTTTTTAATTTATATATTTATTAATTAAATATTAATATAATTTCTCTCTCCTTATTTTTTATTAATAAATTATTTATTTTTATTTTTTTCATAAAATTTTTATTATTTATTATTGATTATTTTAATATTATTATATATATATATATATGAACATTTATATACATGAACCTTCATCATTAATTATTTATTTTAACTTTAAATTTGTTCTTCTTTTTTATGTTTTTTTTTCTTATATTAACTTTAATTATTAATTATTTAAAATTGTTTGGTCTGATATAACAATAACTTATCTTTTCAACAATAAAAATTCTTCAACACAAAAATAAATTAATTAATAATCAAAAATTTGATAATAATAATAATAATAACTCATTCATCGAACAAACAAAAGTCTAATAATCAAATATTAGACAAAATAATGTTCAATATTACAGTAATTCATAAAAATTTATAAATAAGTTGTTAAATTTTTGAAAATTTAATAATGGTGAAAAATAAGAACGGATAAAAAAAATAAGATGAAATAAAAAAAAGAGAAATTAATATATAAATAATAAAAAATTTAGAATTAAATAAATTAATGTAATTAATGAAGAAAAATGAGAGAGAAAATATATTAATATTTAATTAATAAATATATAAATTAAAAAATAAAAATTAACCATGATTTACTAAAAGAGGTTAAATGAGCCAATTTTTGATAGCACGTAAGTTTAAATGTTCTTTTATTAGTAAATACGTTTAAGTGAGCTGGTTGTACAAGTATATACGTCTAAGTGAGCTTTTTTTTCTTTTAAAAAATAAATATTAACTATATCTCTTTTAAATTTCTTCAAACATTTCCTCACACACGACACATGTAACCACCCAGATCAGATTCGGCGGTTTAAAATTCATATATTTAAAAATAAAATAAAATATTCAATCTAAAAGACTAATAATATGTCGTCAATTTTTGTATGTTTGTATGGATTTTTTTGTAAGGAATAATGTATCATTATTTTTAGTTGAACGAAAATTTGAAAATTCACTCTTTCATTAGATTTCAATATACACATGAAATAACATATCCCTTACAAAAATTCCCTAATTTATTTACACGTATCATTACTTAAAAAAAATGCGTGCAATACTCTAATAAATATTATTTTATTTAGAAAAATTAATTTAAAAAAAATAAAATGATTCTTCCAAATAAGAGTATAGACATTTTTTTTCATTTGTAACAAATCTTCAAAATATTAAATTTGTGATAGTTCGATCTATGTGATAAAGTTTAAAATTCTAACCTTATTTAGTCAAAATGATCTAAATTTAAATTAACAATTAAGCTGTTTTTATATATCTAATTATTTTAATTTAAAAAATAAATAAATTAGAAAACTATTGAAAATAATAACTATTTTTACATGAAATATTTAGTCTCTGGCACAATAATTTTATTTTAAGTATCTTTCTAAAATAATTTAATTTTTTAATTTACTATCATTAGACCCTAGTAAAAAAATATTTTTTAAATTCACTGTCATCTGTTATGGTGAAAGAAACGAGTTTTATAAAAATATATTCAAAATTTAGTTGACATTAGTATAAGTTTAATGAGAATATTTGTCGTGGGAGTAAAGTTGAAGGGTTAATTTTATATTTAGTGCATATGCTGAATTAATATTGGAATTTACTCGTTTAACTCACATCCAAATTATTTTTAAATTTAATATTTTCTTTCCTCTTTCTGTCTCATCTATTTATAAAGGAGAATAGTTATTAAACTTTAAAAAAAACAAAATTTAATTAAATTAAACAAATATTTTATCAAAAATCCAAATAAAATAAAATAAAAACTCAAAATCAAACAAGCTCATAATTAGTCTATTTAAACAAAAGATTATAGTTGTCCCACTTTGATATATTTACTTGTTTACAACATATATATAAAATTAATTTTAAATATATATGTTATAATCTGATTTATAAACAAAACATAATTTTCATTTGTTTAACTTATAGTCATGTAAATGAGTTAGGTTATAATCTCAATAGGAATGATGCCAATAAAACATAAGGGATAGTTTTGATTTCAATTTTTATTATAACTTAGAGTTATCTATCTATATATATATATATATAATGATGCTTAATTTTTAAAGTGTCCGGGGTCGAGAGTTGTGGTTAATTTAGATATATATATATGACAGTAATATATACTTGGGTCGGATTGTGGGTTGATCCGCCCATAAACTTAAAACGGTTAAAAATAAAATTAAAAATGCTATTGGTATGGTTCGAACTTGTAACCTAACAAAACACTTTAACCAACTAGGTTAATAACACTTTATATTTTAAATTCAACATCAAATTTGATGAACACGGAATATTTTAACAATATAAGTTCAATTTTTTAACTAACTAATATATATATATATAATGATGATTAATAATAAGTGTCCGAATTTATCGGGTCGAGAGTTGTGGTTAATTTGGATATATATGTGAGACTAAATATATATTTGGGTCGGATTGTGAGTTGACTCGCCCATAAACTTAAAACGGTTAAAAATAAAATTAAAAATGCTATAGGTATGGTTCGAACTTGCAACCTAACAAAACAAGTACAACCCTTTAACCAACTAGGCTAATAACACTTTATATTTTAAATTCAACACAAAATTTGATGAACGCGTGAAATTTTAACAATATAATTTCAACTTTTTAACTAACTAATCTATATATATATATATAATGATGCTTAATTTTTAAAGTGTTCGAATTGCCGAGTCGAGAGTTGTGGTTAATTTGGATATATATGTGAGAGTAAATGGATACTTGGGTCGGATTGTGGATTGACCCGCTCATAAACTTAAAACGGTTAAAAATAAAATTACTATAGGTATGGTTCAAACTTGCAACCTAATAAAACAAGTACAACCCTTTAACCAACTAGGTTAATAACACTTTATATTTTAAATTCAACACCAAATTTGATGAACATGGGACATTTTAACAATATAAGTTCAAATTTTTAACTAACTAATGTATATATATAATGATGTTTAAAAATAAGTGTCCGGATTACCGGGTCGAGAGCTGTGGTTAATTTGGAAATATATGTGAGAGTAAATGGATACTTGGGTCGGATTGTGGGTTGACCCGCCCATAAACTTAAATAGTTAAAATAAAATTAAAAATGTTATAGGTATGGTTCGAACTTGCAACATAACAAAATAAGTATAACCCTTTAACCAACTAGGTTAATAACATTTTATATTTTAAATTCAACACCAAATATTATGAACACGGTGGTTCATCAATAGTTTTGAACCATTCTCTTTTGACTATGCGTTTTAGATTTCATTATTATTAGTTAGCAATAATGGAAGAATTCCGTCATATTTATAGAGATATGGGACATAATTCATATGGATATAGTAAGTCTCGTCTAGGCTACTTTAATGGTAGTATTTATATTTTTCCTTTCACTCGTAGTATGGGGAAGTAGTGGACTCTAGAGGTCAAACTAATTGATTTGAGGAATCAAACTATATCAATTGTTTTAGAGATCGTTCTGCAATGTGAGAGTAAATTGATATTTAAGTCGGATTGTGGGTTGACCCGCCCATAAACTTAAAACGGTTAAAAATAAAATTAAAAATGTTATCACATTTTTACCGTAATATTTTTTTCACGGTTTTTTATTATAATTTGAGTTATTTAAAAAGTAATGATATATGATCTTCATATTCTCTCGCACTTAAACTATTTATTCACAATATTGCTTCATTTATTTTCATATTATCTCTCATTTATTCAAATGTCGTGCACGGAATAGACCTCGCTAGAAAATCGACTTGAGGCAATGCACTGAGGAAGTAATTGGCAACGAAGGCGGCTAGAAAATCTTCTCCATCTACCGGAGGTAGGGATGGCAATGGGTACCCGTATACCCAATACCCGTGGATACCCGATGATTGGGTTTGGGTATTTTAAATCGGGGTCGAGGTCGAGAATGGGAGTGAAAAATAGTACCTGATCGGGTTCAGGGATGGGAAGTGTTAGAAACCCAAACTCAATACCCGAATATATTAATATTAATATATATATATTAATAAAATTTAAGTGACTTATCAAATTTCAAGTCACAATTTGTAACTACTAACTATCATTAAATAAATATATTAATTATTTTATCATTACTCTTAGCATTACGACTTAACATCATTTCCTACACACATCATGTTTAACATAACAAGTATGAAACCCTACGATTGTACGGGAAAAATATAAACAAAATTTTTATAAAACATTTAATTTAATAAAAGAGAATATATTTATATGAAGAGAAAATATAATATATATATATATAATTAGAGAAAAAAATAGAAAAAATAAATTAATTATTATTAATTGTTTCATAATATAAGTAAATTGTATAAAAATAAATAATAAACAAATAATATATAAATAATTGTGGAAAAATTATGTAAGGAAAAATATATTTATATAAAATTAATTATGAAATATATACATGATGTGAGAAAAAATAATGATTGATTAAAACTGTAAATAATAATAATACAATATGTTAGGATATAGGTCGCGGCTGGGGAACCGGGGTCTGACCGGTTAGCGCTTTCACTCAACGGTTGGTGTTTAATCCGGTTAGAGATTAACATTGGAGTTTCAATACTACACAAACTGTCACAAACCCTTGAACCTAGTTCAAGTGCGGAAGTGGTTTGTTTCAGGTTGAAGCAGCACACACACAGGATGAATAGAACCGGATTTGAATAAGATAGGTTTGGAGTTTGATGGGTCGGTTTTGGGATTCAGTAGGTCGGTTTAAGTGATGTTGAGTCGGTTAGAACGGTATGGATAGGTTAGTACAGATCGGTTAGAATGTAAAATCGGCAGAAAGTAAAGAACAAGACAGGTTTTTATGGATGTTCGGAGATGAAACTCCTACGTCACCCCTTCCTCTCGAAACCGCGAGAAAGATATTCACTAAGGAATACACAAACACAATCCGATCGAGACTTATTTTCTGCTCGATAACACCCTTACAATTTTAACCGAAATTGTAATCACACTTCAAATAGACACTTAAGCTCTAAATCTTAGAGAGATAAAACACAATTTGTAACTTCGGTTGTTGAAACTTTTAGAACTTGTAGCCGCTTGTAACTTGTTTCTAAAGCTGATAACCGTAAGAAGCATCAAAGTCACCTGAATACCTTGTATCAAATTATTGATAGGAAAATCTCTGCAGAAGATAGTCGCGAGTTGATAAGGGTGGTCACGAAGGTTGAGGTTAAAGAAGCTCTGTTTAGTATTGATGGGAATAAAAGCCCGGGTCCTGATGGGTTTAAAGCACAGTTCTTCAAAGATAATTGGTCGGTTGTGGGTAAAGATGTTACTGATAGGGTTTTGGAGTTTTTCAAAAATATGAAGATGTTAAATCAATGGAATACAGCGGTCCTAACCTTGATCCCCAAAACTGCGGTACCTGAGAAAGTACAAGATTTCAGACCAATTTCATGTTGCAATGTGATTTATAAAATAATTTCAAAAATCATTTCTAAACGTTTTAAAAATGTAATAGGAAAAAAATAATAAATCTTAATCAATCTGCATTCATCCCCGGTAGGACAATCTCTCATAATATTCTTCTCATGCAGAGCCTATTAAAAGGCTACGGGAAAAAGAAAATATCCCCGAGAGTGGCTTTCAAAATAGATATCAAGAAAGCTTTCGACTCTGTTAGATGGGAAGCCATTCGAGACTTTCTGGTTGTTTCTGCTTTTCCTATGATTTTTATCGATTGGATTATGCAATGCGTTTCATCATCCTGCTTTGTTGTTAGCGTCAATGGAGTCCACAGAGGCTATTTCAAGGGTGAAAACAGGGTAAGGCAAGGGGACCCCCTCTCTTCTTACCTTTTCGTAGCTATCATGGCGATCTTTGAGAGCATCTTCGCGATGTTCCGAAAGAATCGTCCATACATCTTTCACCCATTCTGTGAGGTAGAGGAGGTAACACATTTATGCTTTGCTGACGATTTGTTCATTCTATCGCACGCAGACGTTGATTCCATTAAAACTATTAGGGGTGCACTAACGTTCTTTTCTGAGGTAACAGGTTTAACTATTAATGAAAGCAAAAATGTGGCATTTTATGGAGGCGTGAATGACGAAACAAAGTAGGACATCTTCAACATCATGGGCATCAAGGAATGCATCTTTCCCATAAGGTACTTATGAATTCCGTTAACTGCGAAGCAGATCGAGATCTCACACTGCAAGTCGCTGATTGAAAAGGTAAAAAACACGATATCTGGTTGGGCAGCAAAAAAACTTTATTATGCAGGGAGGATCGAACTTATCAAAACCGTGGTTATGGGCAAAGTTGGCTATTGGGCGCAGCAAATGGTCATTCCGAAGAAGGTAATGAAGGAACTCGACACGCTGATGAGAAACTTTATCTGGGGTAGTAGTGGAAGAGGAGGAAAGAAAGTCAAATGGACCGCTCTCTGCAAACCGAAGGACGAGGGAGGCATCGACTTGAAGAACTGTATCGAGTGGAACAAGGCTCTAACCTTCAAGCATCTGTGGGCTTTGGAGCGCAATCAGGAGTCACTATGGATCAAATGGGTGCATACGAGGTTTATGAAACACGAAACCAGCATCTGAACCTGCAAAATTCACGAAGGTATGAGCTGGTCTCTAAAAAAGATTCTTAAACTAAGAAACGATATTGCAGATCTTTATGACATCTGACTAGGGGACGGGAAAGGCACTCTATTCTGGCATGACCCTTGGTTTGAAAACTAGCCTATCATCGACAAGGAGGAGTTTCAAAATATTCGTATCAGAAGGGACTGCACAAAAGCGAAAATCAGAGACATCAAAGACGGGAATTGGAACTTGCTCTTGAGAAGAATTCCAGAAGGAAAGAGGATACTTGATCATATAAGTAACATACAACTACACGACAGACCGGATATTCATGAATGGAAAGCTGAGGACAATGGGAAGCTGGTATTGAAGAAAATATGGGAGGTAATCCGGGAAAAAGCGCAGAAAGTAGAATGAGCTCCTCTTGTATGGTCAACGAAGATTATCCCTCGACACCAGTTCATTCTATGGCTCGCCTTCTGGGAAAAACTCAACACTCGTGATCGTATCAGTAAGTATATGAGCATCCCGGACGCGAGCTGTCTTCTATGCATAGGAAATGAAGAAACCATAGATCACCTATTCGGGAGCTGATGTATTGCTTCAGAGCTTTGGGACAGATTCTATAAAAGCCTGGAGCTGACCAGTTTCCCGAGCGAATGGAATGAAATCAAAGAAGCAGCACTACTCAAAGCCAAGGGAAATACATTTGCAACAAGTGTGTTCAAGTGTGGCTTTGGAGTAGTGGTGTATAACATTTGGCAAGAACGGAATGCAAGGGTATATGACAGAACCCGCAGGAGCATTGACGAGTTATGGAAAGATATTGTATCGAATTGCAGCGCCCTCGCGGGAACGTGGAGAAGAATTCCAAGCACGGAGCAGAACTGGAATATCTGCAGGAACTGGAATTTACCGTTTTTTAAACTCACTAGAATTGAAAGCATTGTAAACAAATAATTCATTTACGTTTTTAGCTTTTTAGCTTTTATTCAGAATGTTACGACTTCAAAATCATTCTAGGCCTGTCTAGAATGATCTCTTAAACTCGTGGTTTTTTTCCCGTTTTTGGGAATTTTTAATGAAATGACGCTAAGTCGTTTTTCCCAAAAAAAAAAAAAAAGATCAGAACTTGGGTTGTTGAAAAACTCTTGGAACTACTTTTACTCCTCTTCAGCTCCTTCTTTTTATAGGTGAAATGTGCCAACGGTCACATTTCACTTCCTTGAATCTGATTGGTTGAGCAGAGGTTCAGTGATTCAGACCTGGCGGTCTAGGTTTCAGACCTGACGGTCTAGACTTCTAGTATATAGGTCAAACCGGCTAAGTTTGTCTTTTACTTAGTATGGCAATTGTCGGTTGGACAGATGCCTGCACCTGGAGGATTGCGCCTCTAATTTATCCTGGAGTGGAAAGATCTTGTCGGACGATCTTCTGTAGCCTCTGAGTATGGCAATACTAAAGTCTGTCCCTTCGGTATCATCCTCAACAGATACTCGAAGTATCTATTTGTACTGGTCAGTTGTTTATGTTAACCGGATGACTTCCGGTTTTTCCATAACTTCAGATTGACCGAATATTCAACGGTTTTGGCCTTCTGATTTGACCGGTCTTATATTCTTATTCGGTCAGGTTTTTGTTCGGTTGGGTTGCTTGACCGGTTGAGTAACTTGACCGGTTGACTTCTTTAGCTGTTCCTGCACAAGAAATTTGTTTTTGTTAAGTTTTATTTAACCGATCTAATTTTATCTAACATAATACAAACCAAAAGACTTGATTTAATTTAAACTTTGAAAGCAAAATAAAAATTTAAGTCAACACAATATTAAACAAACATTCGTACAAAAAATAAATGTATAACTCTAGTATAATTTAAGATATCCTATATTATAATAATAGTTAATAATGTATACTAATATCACTAACCAGACAAACAAACATCTAATAGAGAAGTCCACTTATTTGGTAAACATGTCTTCAAATGCTGGACCTAAAAAGAATTTGTTGGTATTCAATTATTGGACCTAAAAAAAATTGTATAAATATATGGTCATTATAAACTAAAGAAAAAAAATGTACACATTCAAAGAAAATAAAAATTTAACCAAAATATGACAATAACAAAAAAAATGATATAAACTTACCTGTAATCGAGAGTGTCCATTCACACCTGTCTCAAAATTATTTTTATGAGTTCAATATCCAATCTTTTAACAATACCAAGTTTAAGAATGAAGAAGTTTATAAAACCCATAAGGAAATATGTATATGAGAGTTATAAATGAGGTTGATAATATAAATTTATTAATAATGAAAGTTACAAATCTTTAATTAAATGATAAAAGAGTAATTATAATTTATAATATAATTTACTAAATTACTATATTTTTATTTTTTAAGAGTTATAAATCTTTAATGTGATTAAGTTGACATAAGTCTATTATATAAATATATATATAATAAATTATAAATTTATATATAAATAAAAATTATAAACCTTTCCTGTTAAATGATAAAAGAGTAATTATAATTTATAATGTAATTTACTAAATTACAATATTTTATTTTTTATTAAATCAATACTATGTTTTTGTTTTTATATTAAATAGGTTTGATATATTTCATGACATAATTTAAGAATGATGAAAAGAAACCTACAAAATCACAAATTGCATTCCAATGGAGGTCAACAACTTGATCCTTCTCTCTTATGCAGGAACTTAAATGAAATGAAGTTCAAAATTCTTAAATCTGTACAATAAATATTCACCTATAAAACATATATATATATATATATTCTTATAAAACCTGAATTATAAATCATAATATTTTCCCAATAAACACAATCAGGATACACTTTCATTCAAACAAATAATGAAGCTGCTTTGGAAAAAAAACTTCAGTGAACCGAATTGAAATTTGTTTAAGAGAGTGTTGATTAATATACAATATTTCTAGTAAATCAAACAAAGTATACATATAAACACAATCAAAAATACTTCATCGATAGAAAACCCTCCAGCAACTGGTAAAGGAGGATTGAAATGGAGCTAGACAAACATACTGATCCATTCCATAAAGCATGGTAACAATAAGAATAACATATGAACAGTTATCACAACTTAATAATAAGGTAAACTTACGTCATATTAGAAAGTCGACAATTTGGTGGACTAAGCTTAGTTGTCACTCCATCGACGTTTAAAATAGGTTCACCAATCCATATATCTTTGTACCTATACAGAGAAAGGACCAATAAGAAGTTAGGATACATTACCATAACACTTTTTCAATTGTTAAGGTCTATGATGAATCACAAATCTGCACTTAAAAACGAATTACAAATGTGTGTATTTACTTAAATCGTTTTCTTTACCAAGTCTTAAACATGAGACCATGAGATTGCATCAAATCTCAACCATGAGGCCAAGTAAGAAGAATTGACTTAAATTCATGTCATAAAAATATATACTAATCTTACCTAAGACAGACATTAGGATCTACTTTTGACACAATCTTCTCATTTGCACGAATGATCTTTTTTATTCAATCTTGACAAAGTAGTTATATGAATCCAAGTGCTGCTTCACCAAACCTCTCCCCTCAAAATCCAAACAAACATATGCATAATCATTGTCACATTTATTTCATCAGGTAAAACCCTAAACTTACGTCATATTAGAAAGTCGACAATTTTGTGAACTAAGCTTAGTTGTCACTCCATCGACGTTTAAAATAGGTTCACCAATCCAGATATCTTTGTACCTATACAGAGAAAGGACCAATAAGAAGTTAGGATACATTACAAGGACACTTTTTCAATTGTTAAGGTCTATGATGAATCACAAATCTGCACTTAAAAACAAATTACAAATGTGTGTATTTGCTTAAATAGTCTTCTTTACCAAGTCTTGAACATGAGACCATGAGATTGCATCAAATCTCAACCATGAGGTCAAGTAAGAAGAATTGACTTAAATCCATGTCATAAGAATATATACTAATCTTACCTAAGACAGACATTAGGATCTACTTTTGACACAATCTTCTCATTTTGCACGAATGATCTTTTTTATTCAATCTTGATAAAGTAGTTATATGAATCCAAGTGCTGCTTCACCAAACCTCTCCCCTTAAAATTCAAACAAACATATGCATAATCATTGTCACATTTATTTCATCCGGCCATGGGAAATATTTTACAATCACAATAGACTTCATTAAATAGTGAATAATGTACAGTATCAATTCTCTTTCCCTACCCTTCCTATTTTCTTCTCATTCTCTCACATTGGGAAAATTAATAGGAATCATAACCCATTTAATCATTCTCCAATTTTCAGGCAATTACAAAAGCATGTAAAAGGTGATAAAATTTGTAGGTCATTGTCCTCCCTATAGTGGTAACATCAAGTCACAAGAGCATTCACAATCCAAAATGTATCAAGTTTTATTAACTAATGTAAACTAAATGTTAAGAAACGATGCCATGGTAATCACCTCCAACAAAGACAGCATATTGCTTTCGCACAAATAAGAAAATCTTTTAATCTAATATCATACCCATTACTTGAAATATCATACCCATTACGACTGTAAGTCACTTCAAGTTCTAGTAAAACAAAAAAATAGTGAAAGACTGTACCTTTAGAAATTCAGGAAGAAGTTGGAATTTGTCCACTACCTGGAGAGAATACCAAAAAAAGAAAAAACATGGTGTTATTATTAGTGGATTTTGTAGAATTTATACTAAAGAAACAACAACACAATTTCTGGTAATTTAGTAAAAAATTACCATGTAATAGTTAATGAAAGGATAAATCTTGCCACCGAGAATGCCAAATCTTCTGCGGGTCTGTATGGGACTGCACCTCCAAATTCGGTGAACCTGCGAATGAATTCGCAAATAGTTAATAAAAAATCATAAATGAAAAACCAAAAATCTTAAGAGAAGAACTCTGCAAAGTCCCTAATTAATTACCAGTCAGTCCAAGCTTTGGTCCATATCTTGGGTTTATAAGCTTTATTTGGTGAGAAATAGTCACAATAAAATCCATTGCAAGTGTTAATCTGCACATTATTAGACAAAGACAGATTCAACAGGGAGGAAAAATAAGACCATTTAAGACAAGAAACTTACAACAGGATCAAGTGCATCATCTTGCTTGCACATTACAGCCAGTCCAAGCTTCGGTCCATATCTTGGGTTTATAAGCTTTATTTGGTGAGAAATAGTCACAATAAAATCCATTGCAAGTGTTAATCTGCACATTATTAGACAAAGACATATTCAACAGGGAGGAAAAATAAGAGCATTTAAGACAAGAAACTTACAACAGGATCAGGTACATCATCTTGCTTGCACATTACAGCCAGTCCAAGCTTCGGTCCATATCTTGGATTTATAAGCTTTATTTGGTGAGAAATAGTCACAATAAAATCAATTGCAAGTGTTAATCTGCACATTATTAGACAAAGACAGATTCAATAGGGAGGAAAAATAAGAGCATTTAAGACAAGAAACTTACAATAGGATCAGGTACATCATCTTGCTTGCACATTGCAGCCAGTCCAAGCTTAGGTCCATATCTTGGGTTTATAAGCTTTATTTGGTGAGAAATAGTCACAATAAAATCCATTGCAAGTGTTAATCTGCACATTATTAGACAAAGACAGATTCAACAGGGAGGAAAAATAAGAGCATTTAAGATAAGAAACTTACAACAGGATCAGGTGCATCATCTTGCTTGTACATTACCCAAGGCACGCCAGTCTCTAGCCCCACCGCCATCTTTGTTGCCCATTTCGTGTATTCTACACCAGGCGCCCCAATTTCATATTCCATGAGACCATATTCATTTTTTATTTGGCATTAGACTCTTTTCAAATCAGCTACAGTGCCTAGATCCCAATTGAAAGGAATTTATAATTAATCTTTATCTCAAAGGAGGAACCTGCGACAGAATTATAGGCCCCATGTGACTCATAGAGCTCTTCATCTTTCATCATATTCACTATATTCTTGGTGAATTTTTCCATTGCAGCCTTCATTCATTACATTTTCAGTGTCAATACCAAAACTCAGATTAACATAGGAATTGTGGGAATTACATTCATTGATGGAGGAACACCTTGAAAGGCTCATTATCTGTTCGAAAGCTGATGCCAGAAAACAAGAAAACCTCCGGGGGAGAAGAAGAAGAATGTTGAATGTCAATAATAATGGAATAATGATCGATCGATTAAAGAACCATTCTTTTGTTCTCTATTTTTCACAGAGAGAAAAAAAGAAAAAAAAGAAAAAAAGCATATGAAGATCATAGATACAAGTGTTTTACCTGACGAAGAAGCCACATCCATGATATAGAGATCAAAAATATGTAGATTCATGTAGATCTATAAATGAATTTGGTACTAAATATCAAAATTCAATACCATGTCTTATCATAACAGCTAGATGCATTTCCAATTACACCCTTTGAAGCGTGAATTTGGAAAAGTAAGAAAGAAAAAAAAGATTCAAACTTAAAATGATACTGGACATCCTTTGAAGCGTGAAAAAATAGCTTACATCAATTGGCTAATGGGTTGTTGAGTTATATTAGTTATTTTTCTTCGCCTTACATTCTCAAGATGTGTCAGTTGCACATTAACACCTCGCAAGGCCTTCTTAACCTGGAAATAAACATCAAGTTAGATCATCAAATGTAAGTTTCGGTTCAGGTCAGTTTGACACCTAATCATACATTTCTTATCAAATGTAAAAGAAAGCTATAAATTACCTTGATGCGGTCTTGGTCATATAAAGGCCTAAGTAGATCTCTAATATGGAAATTTTTTTGAATAAAATCTGTCACTGGAATGGGATCAAAAAATGCTCTTGCAGACATATCTACAAAATCAAAATTATATGTTGAATTAACCTAGAATTTCTGCACAGCTTATAGATGTAAAAAGAATTGAAGACATGTAGATAGACTACAAACCGATATTAAGCGATAGCCCCATCTGAGTAGGACGAAGGCTTTGTAAGAACCCTAGCCAATACTCTAGACCATCTTGGAGTGTCCCCTGGGGACCAAGGCTGGGGAAAAGAAGGACCTTCCAACGACCGTATAACTGCAACAAAAATGGTAAAATAATAAAAACACAAATTTCATATACACAAATAGATGACCGGAAGAAGCCACATCACAGAGACGTTCCTTTCCCTTTCATCGATGACCGATGATGAAGAGTCGCAATCATCAGGTAAAACAAGCGGTGTTCGGGGATATCGTTTAACAATCGATCAAATCGAAAGGAAAATCAGTGACCGACAAAGAAGCCACATCGTAGACGTTCCTTTCCATTTCATCGATGACCGACGAAGAAGCCACATCGCAGAGACGTTCCTTTCCCTTTCATCGATGACCGATGATGAAGAGTCGTAATCGCCAGGTAAAACAGGCGGTGTTCGAGGATATCGTTTAACAATCGATCAGATTGAAAGGAAAATCAGTGACCGACGAAGAAGCCACATCGCAGACGTTCCTTTCCATTTCATCGATGACCGACGAAGAAGCCACATCGCAGAGACGTTCCTTTCCCTTTCATCGATGACCGATGATGAAGAGTCGCAATCGTCAGGTAAAACAGGCGGTGTTCGGGGATATCGTTTAACAATCGATCATCAAGATCATCATCTCCGCTCATCCATGGGGCAAAAGAAAATGCAAAACATTATAAACTTCATTGAAGAAACAGAAATTAAGGAAAAGAAGGACCTTCCAACGACCGTATAACTACAACAAAAATGGTAAAATAATAAAAACACAAATTTCATATACACAAATAGATGACCGACGAAGAAGCCACAACGTAGAGACGTTCCTTTCCCTTTCATCGATGATCAATGATGAAGAGTCGCAATCGTCAGGTAAAACAAGCGGTGTTCGGGGATATCGTTTAACAATCGATCAGATCAAAAGGAAAATCAGTGACCGACGAAGAAGCCACATCGCAGAGATGTTCCTTTCCCTTTAATCGATGACCGATGATGAAGAGTCGCAATCGTCAGGTAAAACAAGCGGTGTTCGGGGATATCGTTAAACAATCGATCAGATCGAAAGAAAAATCAGTGACCGACGAAGAAGCCACATCGCAGACGTTCCTTTCCATTTCATCGATGACCGACGAAGAAGCCACATCGCAGAGACGTTCCTTTCCCTTTCATCGATGACCGATGATGAAGAGTCGCAATCGTCAGGTAAAACAGGCGGGTGTTCGGGGATATTGTTTAACAATCGATCAGATCTAAAGGAAAATCAGTGACCGACGAAGAAGCCACATCGCAGACGTTCCTTTCCATTTCATTGATGACCGACGAAGAAGCCACATCGCAGAGACGTTCCTTTCCCTTTCATCGATGACCAATGATGAAGAGTCGCAATCGTCAGGTAAAACAGGTGGTGTTCAGGGATATCGCTTAACAATCGATCATCAAGATCATCATCTCTGGCTCATCCATGGGTCAAAAGAAAATGCAAAACATTATAAACTTCATTGAAGAAACAGAAGTTGAGGAAATGATTAGAACTCACATGGTTGTAATAGAACGGAGATTACTTCAGCATCTGCCATAGCCGAGCTTGCTCGATCTCTTTTTGTAAATAATAATGGATTTGAAAGGTCGCGGAGAAAGAATATGTTAATGGTTAGGTTAAAAGGTGGGAGCAAGATCCTATATTTCTACCCGTTTCTTTCTCTTAAAGCCCGAAATCTTATATTTCTGCCCATTCATTTAGGTGAGCGCGTGATGTTCACCCTAAAACAAAATAATTAAGCATCATTATATATATATATATATATATATATATATATATATATAGATTTATTCATTTGTAATAAGTGCTTCTCTCTCATAGTATCTCCAATCTTCATTCAACTTTATTTCAAGAGTTCAAGTCTTCAACTTCTATCTTTTTAACCTTCTTCTAGTTTTTGCTCAAAGTCTTCAATAACAAAAAAAAATGTTATATTTTTCAAACTCTACCACATAAATTACATAACTATGCAAGTAAGTAATGTTTTTAATTAATAAAGTTATTCCTGTTTTTTAACTTTTACAATCTTATATTTATTTATTAACTTAATTTTTAATCTTTATTTTGTAATTTTGTTAGATGAATTTTCCACATGTTGTAAATTATAATAGAATATTAATATTATTAAATATTTTTAATGAAATAATATATAATTTTATAAAGGAATACAATAAATAAAATTATTTTTTATAAGACAAAAAAAAGGGTTAAAGAGTTTTTTAAGGAATATTAAAAGTTCCTTATATTTAGTTCAATATATTAGTTCAAAATAAAAGAATTTTTTAAAATACTATGTTAAACTATATTTAGGGAATAATAGTTCAATTATTTATTTTTTTTATTGAAGATTTGAAGTATGTTATTAGTTAAATACTTTAATCTTAATTCTATTTTTTGTATTTGTTAATGTTGATTTTTTGTATTGATTTTGTAGGTTATAATTTACATGTGTTGAAGAAATGTATTCAAGAATGATGTTTTTTGTGAGAAAACTAATTTCATGTTTTTTTGAAGTTTTTGTGTTTAATTAAGAATTATGTTCTATCTCTTTTAAGTTTATTTGTATTTTTGTAATATGAATGAATTTATATTATGTAGCATAGATGAATTTATATTATATAGTGTGGATGTTTTTATGTTTATTGTTTAAGAATATAATATTTATTAATAGTTTTAGGTTAATTATATTTTGTAGTAACATATTATATTTAATTTATATAATTTTAGTTAATTAAAATATATTTTTTTTAATATTTAATATCGGGTAATGGGGTACCCGTCGGGGATTAGGTATCCGACAAATCAGGGATGTGGATATAAATAGAAATACCCGTCGGGATTGGGGTCGGGGTTGGGTAGTAATTTGAAAATTGGGTTCGAGGATGGGTACTTAACTACCCGGCGGGTAGGGTACCCGTTGCCATCTCTAACCGGAGGTGTGAAGAAACCTCATAAGTTTAGACCAGGAACGGTTGCTTTAAGAGAGATCTGTAAGTACTAAAAGTGTACGAAACTTTTGATCTGTAAACTCACATTCCAAAGACTTGTTCGTGAGATTGCACAAGATTTCAAAATAGATCCGAGATTTCAGAGCTCCGTCGTAGCTGCTCTCTAGAAGGCAGTCGAGGCTTATCTAGTCGGTCTATTTGAAGACATTAATTTATGCGCTATCCACACCAAACATGTGACTATTATACCTAAAGTCATTCAGCTTGCGAGACGTATTTATTGTGATAGGGCTTAAAGACATTATAGGTGTTTAATGATTCCGTTAATAGTTTTTTTTTGTCTAGTATCAACTAGTTTATCTCAATAGACTCCACTTAAAAATTTTACTATGCCTTATCGATATATTATGTAGGTTGTTATTTGTCATTGATGATTCAATATTGACTTGCTCCAATTGTTTTTCCTTCAAATTGGCATTTGTTTACTTGTCCAACCATTTACAATGAGAAACGAATTATTTGACGACAAAGAAGAAAATGAATTCTTTTATATATCATGTTTTTTGAAATTTTGAATAGTTACGATGGTTCATATTTTCATTTTAAAATATCATGTTTTGAATATTGAATATGTACGAAAATTTGAGCGAACTTACAAATTTAATTTTAGTTCAAGCTTTCGAGTCGAGCCGAACTTGCAGGTAAATAATCGAGCTCTAATTCAAATTTATAAACTCATTCGAGTTCGAGTCGAGCTGGAGTTGACTAGAGTTCGGCTAGACTCATTTACCGCCCTAATTTAAATATGTGTCGCCCTCATTTGAAGATATGGAAATGGTCGCATAAATGTCCGGTCATCAGAAGTTTTCCTCTTCACTTGTTTATTGGTTTTTCTTTTAACCTAGGCTTCAAATTCAGTAAGAAATATATTAATTAATGTTTAAACCTTTTTAAACACATTTTTGTTTTTCTACTCATATATCAATTTAATTTGTACGCATTTATTTAATATGAAATTGTTGTTGTATTTATGTTTTTTATTTATTTAATTAATTTAAAGCATGACAAATTATTGGACATATATTTTTGAATATATGGGTTGGATGTAAAATCTTAATTGAGTATAATGAACGTACTAGTATAACCAAATTTAAGTTTATTTAATTAACTAATTGTGATTACCCTAATTTTAATATTTTGTGATTGATGAGAACATAAAAAATATATATATATATATATATAATTATATATATATATATATTACTAAATAACATTATAGTGTCTAAATCAATAATGATGTATATGTACATAAATATATTTCAAATATATGAAAAATGATTTAGAAGGAAATGAGAGGTTAATGTGACACAATATAATACATTAAAAAATAAAACAATTTATTCTCTCTTACTTCTTTTTTTTCAAAACAAAATATATACATGGCATTATTTGGTACGGTACGCAGTATTAATTATATTAATATAAGTTGTAAGGGGTATAAGTTATATAGAGTATTAAGATGTATAAATTATATAGGTTATATATTGTTTGGTTGAAAATACAAGAGAGGAATAAATTATATATGTTTCATAATTTTGTGTTTGGTTGGTGGAATAAGAAAAAGAATAAAAGACTATTTTACCCTTGTATTTATATAAATTATTTTATTTATTATTTTAATATTCATTTTATTTTAGTTTTTATTATTAATTATATTTAAATTATTAAAAATTATATTTGATTATCATATAAATATTTTAAAATAATTTATATATTATTTTCTCTTCTTCTCATTCAGACCACAATGACCATAAAAAACGACATCATAATAAAATTATTTGATACTTATCAAATACATAGTCCACATGGGTCATTGATTGAATATGTCACAATAAATACTACTCTAATTCACAATATTCTTAAAATGTACGACAAAGTAAGGAAAATAATATATAAGTTATTATACTTTTGTTTTTTAGATGGATTAGTATTTATGGAGATGATGCACTCAACACATTGATCTTCTTCCCTCGCCTTGGTTCATAGAATTAGGAGCATTCCTTATTAACTACAACAAAAAGTTAACTGAACATGCTTAAACTAACGAGTCTAAGTATCATGTTTAGGCTGGAGTATTTGTTAAGTCAATACAAATTGTGGAGTTAGAGATTCTCTTGACTTTTGAGGAAGAAATGAGATTAAAAGTATTTTAGTTGATCGAATAATATGTAATGAATTTACATATCCATAAAGGAGTATGTAATCTGCTGTGTGAGCGAAAGAGAGCAAGAAAAGTGTTTACGACAACCCAGTGTAGTGCAAGAAACAAGCATAAGAAATTAGATGCAAATTGAAAAAGGATACTCGAGTCAATGTGCGTTAGATAAAGTTCTAAATCACATTGAAAAGTACGACAGATGTGGCATCAATTCACAACCCATTCTCCAAACAAAAGACTGTACAAGAATGGAGTCTCATCTTGATTAAGAACCTACTCAAAGAAGTTGAACATTTTCAGAGATATTCTTGTGCTTTGACAATAGTCAAATCAATGTTACGTACCTGCAACGTGCAAAATGAATTAAGAAGAATGATACCCTTTTAAATAGGTTCTAACAACAGGGAGGAAAATAGGTAAATGAGACGAAGAAAAGAATGTACCAATATAATCTCCTGAATTCAAAGGACCTATGTTCATTTTCTTCAAGAAAATCATAGCCATGGACCACATATTGAAACAATATACACAATATGAAAGACAAAACTAATAACTAAATGTGGCTAACTTATCAATGAAATGATTGCGATGAAAATCAAAGGACCAACAGCACCAAAGAGTACAAACTGTACAATGGTCACAAAATTCTAAAAGAATTGCTTCTTCTTCACCTGAAATCAGATGAATTTATTCACAGAAGTGGGGGAATTCATTACATAAGAATTCTAAAATGAAAATAAAGATACTCCTTACTATAATACAATATCCCGAGTTGATAATAGTGGATGGAAGAAGGTAAATGAAGAAAAGATCTTCGCTAAAAATCAATAGATATGATTTTTATTTTCCTCCACTAATCAAAAGGATGACAATCTCAGTTCCTAAACCTAATGTAATTAAAAAAAATATCAGCTTTTGTCCTAATGTAATTAAAAAAATATCAGCTTTTGTCCATCACTCAAGACAAACATGAAACTTAATTAACAAGATAAACTTACAATTACTAGAGTAGTAATAGATCGACTCATTTATTGAACGACCGCATAAGTGTGGTCAGAAGCTAAAACACTCATCTTCACTAATAAGGAAACGACAGAATTCCTCCCATCTTGACCTATATACAAAGCCAAAATCACCGAAGACTTGTTTTTGAATTGTCAAGTTGAAATTTCAATTTTCACCTGGATTTGCTGTTGGATTTTGGATTTAAATATATATATGTAGAACATATTATTAGATTAAAGTCATGGACTTAATGATTATAAAATGAATAATTGTAGATACTCGTTTAGTATTTGTTTATTTGGTGACGTGACAAAACAAGTATTAATAATATGGTGGGCCTTCTTATATTGTGGGCTTTAACAATATATGGGCTTCAACTAGGGTTAGGTCCCTGAGACAAGTATTATTTAAGAAACAGGAGAGGGAGATTCAAAGAAGAACTCTCACGCCTTCTCTCTCTCAACTCTCCTTCATTTTCTTGTCCTTTGATTTCCCCCATCAATATTAGAGGAGAACGGATAATACTTAGTCTTGGAAGACCTAGCTGTTCCTTTCAAGAACAGATCAATCCGGATCTACAATGGGATCATCTTCAGGTACGCTTCCGTTGCGTTATAATTATAGTCTATATTCATGATTAGGATAATGATAAACATTCTATCAGTTGGTATCAGAGCTATCCTATTTATGAATCGATAATTTTTATAATGATCGTATTTGAATCTGGATTAGTTTATTTATTTATTTATTTTTTTTTTAATTAATAATAAATAAAATATATTATTTTATTTTTATTATCATTACTATTAAACTACAAGATAAATAATATAATATTTATTTTTTTTATCATCATTAATAAAGAATTTATATTATATTAAATAATATTAACGGCTAAAAGTGAATTATTAGAATCTGTTTTATTAAATTAGATAATAATATTAATAATCTAATATTTATTCCATTTAAATAAAATAATTTCATCTTCAGATGTCACCAAAGTGATCTCTATTTCGTAATCGTTTTATTTAAATTCTTAAGAATGGTTGTATATTTTTTTTCATGCGTTTATTGATTAACCCAAAGGTTGATCAATACTTGGCAGAAATATAAACATACTCGTGGTGATAAATCTGTGACAGTTATAAAGTTTTCATGTGGATTATACTTTTATCTAAAGATAAATTTATTAGTTTTACAATTTATTGTCAAGATTTTATGATTACAACAAGAGTACCGCTTACAATTAAAATTATTATCCAAAGATTTGGTTTTAATGCTGTGTTTAGTATCTTGCGATGGGGGTTAACCATAATTTGTTTATTATTTAAATATTTGTAATAATGTGAGTGTTTATAATTTTTGTTAACTTCAGGATCTGGTTCTTTGATATTTGCTAACTATCCAGTCCCCATTTTATCGGGGGACAACTTTAAGAACTGGAAAGAATCCATTTTGATTCATTTGGGTTGTATGGATCTGGACTTAGCATTAAGAATAGACCAACCCGCTCCTCTTACGGATGTAAGCACTACTGATCAAAGGCAGATGTTTGAGAAAGGTCTAATCGTTTAAGTCTGATGATCATAAAGAAAAAAAGCATTCCAGAAATATTCCGGGGTACGATATCTGATGATATCACTAAGGCTGAAGAATTTCTCATCGAGATAGAAAAACGCTTTACTAAAAGCGATAAGGCGGAAATGAGTATTTTTCTTAAGTTACTCATTACCATGAGGTATCTCGGGAAGGGGAACATAAGGGAGTACATCCTTAATATGTCCAATGTCGCTTCAAAACTAAGAGCACTCAAGTTAGACCTTTCAGAAGACATGTTAATCCTATTGGTCCTGCTCTCACTTCCTGCTCAATACGATCAGTTCAAAGTTAGTTATAACTGTCAAAAGGAGAAATTGACTCTTAATGAACTCATTTCTCACTGTGTTGAAGAGGAAGAAAGAATGAAGCACAAAAGGACTGAGGAGGTACATATGATTGGAACCTCGAAATATGTCGGCGGCAATAAAAGAAAGTTAAGGCCGTGAAGATTGAGACTGCTAAGCCTCCAGTCCCAGCTCCTTAGGCTCGTCCTATGGAGAAATCTTGCTTCTTTTGCAAGAAGACTGGACATGAAAAGAAGGATTGTGCCAGCTATCACAATTGGTGTGTGAAGAAAGGTATTGTTCTTACTTTGGTTTGTTCTGAAGTTAATCTAGCTTCAGTGCCTTGAAACACTTGGTGGTTAGAGTTTGGTTCAACTACTAACATCAGTGTTTCAATGCAGGGTTGCCTAAGCCACCAAAGCCCAATTGATGTTGAAAGACGCATTTACTTTGGAAATGGGAAATCGGTCGAAGTGGAAGCAGTTGGCAATTTTAAATTCTTGTTAAGTACTTGGCATTTTCTTGAATTAAAAGACACTTTTATTATACTGTCATTTAGACGGAATTTGGTTTCTATTTCTTATTTGGACAAATTCGGTTATTATTGTTTGTTTGGAAACAATGAAGTTACATTGTCTTTGAATTCAAATTTAGTTGGTTTTGGTACTTTTATGTTGAATGACAATTTATACATGTTTGACACTTTAACTTCATATCATGAAACCCTAAATGTGCAAACAAGAGGTACTAAGCGAAAATTAAATAATTCAAGTTTATTATGACACAAACGTTTAGGTCATATTTCGAAAAATCGAGTTGAAAGACTTATTAAGGATGGAATCCTTGATTCCATAGTTTTTTCGGATATTGAGGTTTGTGTTAACTGCATTAAAGGTAAACAGACCAAAGTGAAGAGGACAGGTGTTTATCAAGCTACAAAAGTCTTAGAGTTGATACATACAGACATTTGTGGGCCATTTTCCACACCTTCATGGAATGGTCAACAATACTTTGTATCATTCACAGATGATTATTCTCGATATGGCTATTTTTACCTCATAAGGGAAAAATCTGAGGTAGTGGACATGTTCAAAGAATTTAAGGTTGAAGTTGAAAATCAACTCAACAAACGCATTAAGATCATCAGATCTGACCGTGGAGGTGAATATTACGGTAGAAATGATGGATCGGGTGAACAACGTCCAGGCCCTTTTGATGACTTCCTTAAAGAGTGTGGAATAGTCCCTCAATACACCATGCTGGGTTCTCCTAGCATGAATGGTGTTGCAGAGAGACGTAATTGCACATTAAAAGATATGGTTCGACGTATGATATGTCAAACTACTTTGTCAAAATCTTTTTGGGGGGAAGCATTGAAAATTGTAGTCTACATTCTTAATCGAGTACCGACTAAGGCGACAACAAAACACCTTATGAACTCTGGATTGGGCGTAAACCCAGCTTACGTCATTTTAGGGTGTGGGGATGTCCAGCTGAGGCAAGGCGTTATATGCCAAATGAACCAAATCTAGCATCTCGTACGGTGAGTAGTCACTTTATTGGTTACTCAGAACGGTCAAAGGGGTATAAGTTTTATGATCCCACGTCAAGAAACATTTTTTAGACGGGTACTGCCACGTTCTTTGAGAATGTTGAATTTGGGGGGGAGAAATACAGTTTTAGACTTTTTTTTAGAGGATCAAGAAATCACCAAAGTGAAGTGATTGACCTAACACCTCAAGAAGGATTAGTCATTCCGACTCCCATACAATTTCAAGATACAATTGAGGAACCCATTCAAATTGAACGGGAACACCAAGTTGTAGCTGAAGAACAAACTCAATAAACTCAAAAACATATTGTTAAAGAGCCAACGTTATTGTGTAGATCCATTAGAGAACAAAGAAATGTCATTCCGAATGATTATGTGACATTTCTTCAAGAAAATGAGGACAATGGTGGCATGACTGAGGATGATTCTATCAACTTTTGTCATACCATGAAGGGTCCTAATTCGGATAAATGGATCGAAGCAATGCGTGATGAGTATAAATCAATGCAAGACAATAAGGTTTGGGAACTTGTCCTATTGCCAGAAGGTGCAAAACCCATAGGTTGTAAATGGATTTTTAAAACCAAACGGGGTGCTAATGGTAATGTGGAGAGGTATAAAGCATGTCGTGTAGTAAAGGTTATACTCAGAAAAGGGGAATTGACTATAAAGAGACTTTCTCTCTAGTTTCTTCGAAAGACTCTTTTAGGACAATCATGGCTTTAATGGCACATTTTGATTTGGAGCTTCATCAGATGGATGTAAAAACAGCGTTTCTGAATAGTGACATTGATGAAACAATTTATATGGTACAACCTGAAAGTTTTGAGGTCGATGACCCGAAACAAATGGTTTGTAAATTAAGAAAATCTATCTATGGACTAAAACAAGCGTCTCGCCAGTGGTATCACAAATTTCATCAAATAATTCTTTCATATGGTTTTGAAATGAATGTAGTTGATGATTGTGTTTATCAAAAGTTTAGTGGGAGTATATTTAGTTTTTTGGTTTTGTATGTGGATGACATTTTGCTTGTCACAAGATATGAGCTTCTTGCACGAAACTAAGAAATTTCTTTCGAATAACTTTGAAATAAAAGATCTTGGTGAAGCATCTTTTGTATTAGGGATTCAAATATATCGTGAAAGATCTTAGTATATTCTTGGGTTATCTCAAAGGAGCTATATCGATAAAGTGCTTGAACGATTTGGCATGCAGAATTGCAAACCAGGAAATACCCTAGTTACCAAAGGAGACAAATTCAGTTTAAATCAATGTCCAAAATCAAGTTTAGACATCCAGGAAATGCAAAAGATTCCATATGCTTCTACAGTTGGAAGTCTTATGTATGCACAAGTATGTACGCGTCCGGATATTGCGTTCATAGTTGCTGTGTTAAGTAGATATCTCAATAATCCTGGAATGGATCACTGGAAAGCAGCTAAAAGGGTGATGAGATACCTAAAGAAAACAAAGGATTATATGCTCACATATAGGAGGTCAGACCATTTGGAGATCGTTGGGTATTCTGACTCCGATTTTGCGGGTTGCCCAAACAGTAGGAGATCTACATCTGGCTGTGTTTATACATTGGCTGGAGGAGCCATTTCTTGGCGTAGTGTCAAACAGACACTTGTTACCAGCTCTACTATGGAGGCTGAATTTGTGGCATGTTTTGAAGCATCACATCAGGGAATTTGGTTAAAGAATTTTGTCACAAGGCTGCGCATTATTCCGGGGGTCGAAAGACCTATTAAGATTTTTTGTGACAATAATTCAGCTGTTTTGTATTCCAATAACAATAGGAGCTCGTCGAAGTCAAAGCATATTGACATTAAGTTTCTACGTGTGAAAAAAATGGTACAAAGTGGTCAGATTTTCATCGAGCATTTAGGAACAAAATCTATGTTAGCAGACCCCCTAACTAAAGGTGTAACACCTATGGTATTTTACGGGCATATTGCACGTATGGGTGTGTTACAATCTAAGGAAGTTTCATTATAGTGGGAGAGTATGCTACAATTAATTTTTTGTCAATTGCGCGATGTTTTCTAAAGCACTTTTTTGATCAGGAATAAAGTTTATTTTTGACACTTTTGTACATTATATTCAAAGATAGCGATCTCATTAAGTTTGGACCAGAGAAAATTGACATATTCAGGTCACATTAATGTGATTTTCTCTCTACATGTTTCATAATTGATCTATGTCGTTTGATTGCAGTAGTATCAGTGATTATTGTTAGTTTAGCCATAAATATGACGAATGCTTCTTTAGTCCTATATTGCTATAATTGATGGACCAGATTGTTATAAGCCCTTTATTTTTATTGACTGATAAATTGAGCTCTTGAAGAATAATGTGTTCATTCGGATACATATTAATTCCAGTGGGAGATTGTTGGATTTTAGATTTAAATATATATGTAGAACATATTATTAGATTAAAGTCATGGGCTTAATGATTATGAAATGAATAATTGTAGATACCCGTTTAGTATTTATTTATTTGGTGACGTGACAAAACAAGTATTAATAATATGGTGGGCCTTCTCATATTGTGAGGTTTAACAATATATAGGCTTCAACTAGTGTTAGGTCTCTAAGACAGGTATTATGTAAGAAACAGGAGAGGGAGATTCAAATAAGAACTCTCACGCCTTCTCTCTCTCAACTCTCCTCCGTTTTCTTGTCCTTTGATTTCCCCCGTCAATATCAGAGGAAAACGGATAATACTTAGTCTTGGAAGACCTAGCCGTTCCTTTCAAGAACAGATCAATCTGGATCTACAATGGGATCATTTTCAGGTACGCTTCCGCTGCGTTATAGTTATAGTCTATATTCATGATTAGGATAATGATAAACATTCTATCATTTGCCGCTTAGGTTGAAGGAGAAGAAAAACTTGATAAGGATTAAATAGGATTTGCAGGTTAGGTTGAAGGATAAGAAGAACTTGATAAGGATTGAAGAGGATTTGCAGCTTAGGTTGAAGGAGACGAAGAACTCGATAAGAACTAAAGAGGATTTGCAGCTTAGGTTTAAAGTGAAGAAGAACTTGATAAGAAATAAAGAGAGAATGAAAGATTAGAAATGTTCAGCAAATTAATTAGAAATGAAAATTTATATGTAAGCTTAATATAAAAGAATAAAATTAGTAAATTTTATACCTAGTGATATCAGTTACTAGTTTATCCCACATATGGGGTATAATTTATAATGGTTATACATATAGTATTCCAAACAAGGTAACAACTCCTTCAAATCATTTTACTTGTAGGTTTAATATGCGATCTATCTTAAAATTTAATAACATTTTTATACCTAGAAAATGTTATATTTATTTTAAAAAAATTAAAAACATAATATAGTCACAAATTTTAAATTTAAAAACGACCAAAATTTATTTTTCATAGAAGATTTGGTACTTTCCTTTAAAGTTATCACATTCTACTTCACGCATTATTTTTCTATCGGTTAGTAAGGTATAAACGAATCAAGCTGTTCGTGAGTAGCTCGGCTCAAACTCGATTTGACCGAGCTCGAATCGAGTTTGAGTAGTTCGAATATAAAATCGAGCTCGATCTCTATATTTGTTGTTCGAGTATATATATATAAATCAAACTTTAATTTCTCTCCTCCTTCCATTCTCAATCAACCAAACTCATCTCTCTTCTCTTTCTATTCTCGTTTTCTCCTCCTTCTATTCCCAAACGGTCAAACCCCTCTTTCTTATCCTTCCATTTTTAAATGGCCAAACCCATCTCTCTTTTCTCATTCATACATCTTTCAGATTCTATATCCATGAAAAGACCTCAATGTATCTATTTTTTAGATTCTATTATTAACAGAGTAATTTGTTCATTTCCTTATTATTTCATATTTCGAATCTGGTAAAATTTGAAGACTATATGACTAGTGTATCATATTACTAAATTTTTAATATCTGTGATAAATATCTTTTAAATATTTAATTTTGTTTGTAATTTCTAAATGAGAGGTTTGTGATTGAATAATTATATTTAAATTATGTGATTATATATATATATATATATATATATATATATATATATATATATATATATATATATATATATATATATATATATAATGATGCTTAATTTAAAAGTGTCTAGATTGTCGGGTCGAGAATTGTGGTTAATTTGGATATATATGTGAGAATAAATGGATACTTGAGTCGGATTGTGGGTTGATCCGACCATAAATTTAAAGTGGTTAAAAATTAAATTAAAAATGATATATGCATGTTTCGAACTTGCAACATAACAAAACAAATACAATCATTTAACCAAGTGTGATTGGGATGTGGTTTGTCGATGGATAATAGGTCGGTATCAATTGAAAGTGGTTAAAAAATACGAATCAAATATTTGATTGACCAAACTTTAAGATCACGATGCTAAATATTAAAAAAATATGAATCAAATATTTGATTGTTAAAGTGAAAGTGTAAGGTCACGAGATGAGATGTTCATTCAGAAAAAAAAAATATGTGATAAGATATGTGAGAGAATAAGTTGTTTTACCGAAGTAAATAAAATGTGGGATGAGAGTGTTCTATTTTTTATTTGTATATATTATTCGTGATTTATTAAGAATTTTAAACATTGAATACATATTATTATTGTTTAATTTATTTTATTTATAATTTTATTCGTGTGTATCGCACGGGAATCTTCCTAGTTTTAAATAATGTTTTAAATAATGTTGTGATTTTATATGTGTAGTTTTTGAAATATATATTATATTATGTTTGAGATATTATTTAGTAATAAAATATAATTTTAATTTAATTTTTGATTTTTTGAGTTCGTGCTCAAGTAGCTCAAATTGTAATCGAGCCGAGTTCGAGTATAAATTCTGGTACTCCATTAAGTTCGAGTATTTATAATGCAATTCAAGTCGAATTCGAGTAGTATGGTACTCGGTTGGACTCGTTTACACCTTATATGTTATGTTAGTAAGACTAGCATGTAGTATGTGCATTTGCACGAATAATGATATAAAAAACCGTAAAAAAAAATTACGGTAAAAATGTGATAGCATTTTTAATTTTATTTTAAACCGTTTTAAGTATTCATTTACTCTAACATATATATCCAAAATTAACCACAGCTCTCGACTCGACAATCCGGACACTTTAAAAATTTATATATATATATATATATATATATATATATATATATATATATATATATATATATATATAGGCGCATAAAAATATAAAATCTTATTAGTTTAGTTGGTTAAAGCGTTGTACTTATTCATGTTAGGTTGTCCGTTCAAAACATACATATAGTATTTTTAATTTTATTTTTAATCGTTTTAAGTTTTTGAATAGGTCAACCCACAATCCGACTCAAAATATTCATTTACTCTCACAAATATATTCAAATTAAGAACGGCTAATTTTATTTTTAACCATTTTAAGTTTATGGGCGGGTCAACCCACAATCCGACTCAAAATATCCATTTACTCCCCATATATATTCAAATTAACCACAGCTCTCGACTCGACAATCCGGACACTTTAAAAATTAAACATCATTTTATATATAAATTCTGGTACTCCATTTCTATAATATATATATATATATTAGAAATACTATTTTAATTGAACACATGCTTCTACTTTTGTTTTCAACTAAATAAGGAGATTTTATGGTATTTGGTTTCCCTCCACCATAATAAAATATAATTTCATCCTCTATCTGATTATCACTTAATTTATTAAGATAAATATTAAAATACATTTTATTTAAAAAATTAAAATATATTTTAGAAATATATTTACCTAACAATAACATATTTTTTAAATCCTCCCAATACTTTTGAAGATTTGGGTATGACCATGAGTCAATCCCTTACTCTCCTACAACAAAAGAATCTGATCAAACATTTGACTCCACGAGAAGGTAAATAGATCTTTGGGAAATTCAAAAGTGCTTAGTGTGCATACCATCAGATGAAAAGTCACTCTACTAATAATTTTAGTGCCTTTAAGCATCAGTGTCAAGATTTGATCGATTAGAAGATCATCCTTAAACCTGAAATTTCAAATATTTTGTTACCCGATTATCAGGTGGATATGTTCTCCGTGGACAAACCTATTGATGACCTCGAAGTCAATATGATCAATCCATGGCCCAAAAAGGAGAATAAAATAATTCCACTTCCACTAGAGGTATCTCAAAAGTGGTGGATTCCCGACAATCCTATCACTGATCCTCCAAGAAGAGGTGTGTTAGAAGTCTTAGCAACCCGAAGTGGATCTGACTTCCAACCCAATTTCATGAAAACAACCCATGCCAATAGGTCTAATCTCCTTGGATTATCTAATGATCCAAGAAGGGAAAATGAGACTAGAGCTCAAAACCCGGGAGATACACTTTTTACTCATCTAAAGTAGATGAATGCCAACATTTCTATATGGGAAATCCCAATGTATTTGTAGAATTATCTCTCTATCTTCCTTGGAAGGAAATATGGAAAGTAAAACAATTCTGAGAATGGAATGTTATCAGTAGAAAACCTAGGGAACTAATTGATTTGCTAATTGATTGAAGATTTACTACTAGCTGTCAAATTAATTATAATTCATATGATTTTTTTAAAAATCATTTCCTTTCCTACAAATGTAATTTTCATTATTTAACACTAGACTTCTTATGTAAAGAAAACAAGTAATACAATTCTCTACGTATTTTTCTCTTAAATTTATAAATGGTATTAGAGCGGGTTTTCCATCTTGAAGAAACCAATTCACAATTTTCCACTGCCTCCTCCAATGATGTAAATATCCATTGGAGGAGAACTCAAATGATTTTATAATGTCATATTTTTCTAAAATTATTTATCACAAATCCTAGTGCATTTTCTCTTTTTTTGGCAGTTTTGTCGTTTTGAAATTGCACTTCAGTCGAATCTGTATCGAGCATCGTCTTCGTGTCTCGATAGATTTCTTCCAACATTTCATCTGTCCAAAAAATATCATTTTTCACTCCAAGAGCCAAGTGTTAAGTGACAAGAGCCAAGTTCCAAGAGCCAAAAGGCTAGAGCCAAATGCCAAGATCCAAAAGCCACTCCTCTAACTAAGTGAATCATGGATTAGAATCAGTCAAACTGAAAGAATGTCATTAATATTTTTATCTCCTCGACAACATCCTATCCATTCTCATAGCTGCCCAAGGCCTTTTCTATTAGGTGGTTAACATCTCATCAAAGATTTTCCCAAGTCGATTTGAGGAAGTATGTGGCTAGTTGGGAAATCTCAATATCTACTACCCAACTTGAGGGGGAGTGTAGAATTATCTCTCTATCTTCCTAGAAGGAAATATGGAGAGTCAAACAGTTCCGAGAATAAAATGTTATCAGTAGAAAACCTATTGGAATAATTGTTTTGCTAATTGATTAAAGATTTTCTACTGCCTGTCAAATTAATTATAACTCATATAATTTTTTTTGTTTAAATCACTTCCTTTCATGCAAATGTAATTTTCATTATTTAACACTAGACTTCTTATGTAAAGAACACAAGCATTACAATTCTCTACATATTTTCTCTCTCAAATTTCTACAGTATTATATTGAACACAGGCAGATTGTTCTAAATGAACCAAGTTAGGCTACTGTACCAGTCAACATGTCTCTTGAAGAGTTGGTTGGAATTATTTCGGCAACTCCTCAAGTCAACATGATAGTATTTGAAGACAAAGGTCTACATGTTCATGGAAAAATCCATATTAAGGCATTTTATATTTCTGTTAAGATGGATGGTAAGGTCATTCTCATGACTCTAATCGATAATGGTTCAACACTTAACATATGTCCATAGAAGACTCTCCAAGAAATTGACATTTCTACTAATAAAGTTCTTCCCTCGGACACACATGTCCGAGGCTTTGATAATTCTCGTCAAGAGATTATGGGTAGCTTCTGAACAATGATTTACGTAGCTGATACACCTTTTGAGGTAGAATTTTGCCTAATTAATATGCGACCATCAAACCTAATCTCGTGATGACCTTGGTTGCATCAGGATAAGGCTCTAGCCTCTACCCTGCATCAAAAATATGGTTCATGGCTAACGATAAACTCGTCACCATAGAAAGTGATAAGTACGTCACAATCATCATCGGTTCAACTCACACCACTAACCCCGAGGTTGAGTTAAGTGGATTCGATATCTGTCCTATATTTAGGAAAGACCAGGATTCATCTCATCTTCCTGACATTTACACCATAAAGTATCATCTCCATGCATCTTATGCAGAAAATGAGATATTTCCTAGGAATGGGTCAAGTGTCGAATGCAACCAGCATGACTTCTTTTCCTTGGTCTTATTACGACTTAGACAACTTCGGTATCGGATACACTCCGACAGGTTATGAAGGTTTTAGAAAAGGTAAAATATCTAAATAATATATACCCATTCCTCAAACACTAAATGGACAATTTGTGTGAAAAGAGGAAACCACACTGTATTTTGAATTCCTCGAGCCATTTTTCAATCAAGTTTTACAAACCCGCTCTTTAGGTTTGAAATCATTTTAGATTATTCTTATAATCCTAATTTATCTGTTAATATGATCAGGAAAATGACTGCTTATTAGCATGAAACCCTAGAAAAGTTGGTTAGAGACGATTCCTCTAGGAAGACTTGGATGATGAAGGCTCTTATAAGATAAACTCCACAAACCTACCAACAACTGGTAAATCTCTTGTAATTAACCTGAGGGTTGATGATGAAGACACTACCATTTTGGACTGTGAAAAAATATTTAATGTTGTAACAAATAAAAAAGTCTGTAATGACAATCCTGATGGGATGTCTTCGTCTTTTTGTAATAAAGCTTCCAATAAAATGCCAGAGTACCGTTTTGAATATATGTCAGATGATGATGATGCTTCTTTTCAATCTGATATTAACTTCGAAATGAAAAACTTCTTGGAACATGAGGACATAATCATTTTTGTAGCTGAGATGACAATCGAAATAAACCTCAATACAGTCGATGATCTTCAAATTGTATTAATTGGATAAAGCCTAAATGATGATGAACATCACGAAATGGTAGAATTGTAAAATGCCAACAAAGACGTGTTTGTATAGTCTTATAAAGATATGCCCAGAGTAGATCCTACTATCGTTCAACATCAGATTCTCATCTATTTAGAAGCTAAACCCATCAAACAGAAGTTAAGACGGATGAAAACTGAGATTGTTGCCAATATAAAAGAAGAAGTTCAGAAACAGTTAGAAGCAAAATTCCTTGAAACTATGGACTACCCCACATGGATAGCCAATGTGGTTCATGTCTTGAAGAAAGACAGAAAGATGCGCATGTGTATAGACTACCGCGATCTAAACAAAGCCAATCCTAAAGATAGTTTTCTTTTACCTCATATCGACATTCTGGTCGATCATGCCGCAGACAATCAGTTGTTGTCTTTCATGGATGGTTTTTCAGGAAATAACCAAATCTTAATCGCTGAAGATGACAAAGAAAATACCACCTTTATCACAGAGGTAGGCACATTCTATTTTAGGGTCATGCCCTTTAGTCTCAAAAACGTTGGGGCTAAATACCAAAGAGTAGTCACTATGATCTTGTATGACATGATCTACAAGGAAGTGGAAGTCTACATTGACAATATGATCGTAAAGTATAAAGATCGACATGATATTATTCCCAACTTAAACAAAAATCTTGTAAAGAATTAGAAAATATTAGCTTCGGTTTAATCCAAAGAAGTGTTCTTTCAGAGTCACCGTCGGTAAGATGTTAGGTTTCCTTATTACCCAATAAGGAATAGAAATCGTTCCTTCCAAAATGAAGTCCATCACAACTATGTCTACACTTTAGAATGAGAGAGAAGTTTGGGGCTTTCTCGGCAAAATCTAGTTTATTAGTCGGTTTATTAGCAAACTTGCTCTTACATGTGATCCTCTTTTCAAGTTATCAAGAAAGGATAAAAAATTCCAATGGGATGAAACTTGTTAACAAGAATTTGACAAAATCAAAGACTATATAAAGTCACCACCGGTTCTTATGTTATAAAGGACCGGTGTTCCTTAATTCTATATCTCACAATGACAGACTCAACTATGGGCAACCTGTTTGCTCAAGAAAATGAGAAAAGACTCGAAATTGCTATTTATTATCTAAGTAAGAGAATGACTATATGCGAATTAAACTATTCAATACCCAAGAAAGTGTGTTGGGCACTTGCATGTGTCACTAAAAGATTGAGACATTATATGTAAGCCCATCTTATCAAGTTGGTATCTAGATTGGATCCAATCCATTATTTGTTTTATCGAACATTGTTGTCTCCCAGACTTGCTAAATGGATGATGATGATGATTTCTGAATATGATATAGCATATATGGTTTAGAAGTCCGTTAAAGGACGCACTATCGCAGACTTCCTAAAAGATCAATCCATCACGGTCGAGCCTTCTTTTGAACTCGACTTTCCTGATGACACCATAATGTCTATCTCTTCAGACACGTGGAAGCTAATATTTGACGGAGCTTCGTCCAAACATGGTTATGAAATTCGAATTCTCTTGATAGATCCCAAAGGAACTTATAATCCGAACTCTATTAAGTTAGAATAGTCAATAACCAACAATAAGGATGAGTATGAAGTATGTCTCTCAAGTCTCAAAATCGCTTACGAAAGAGGAGCGGCCAAACTAGAAGTAGTTGGTGACTCTAACCTAGTTATATTCTAGGTTAATGGAACATGCCAAGTGCGAGGGAAAAATCTCAAAGACTATCATACTTGCCTACTCTAGTTTATCGACAAGTTTGATCATGTGTCTTTTGTGCACGCGCCAAGAAGCCAAAATCGCTTTGATGATGCTTTGACGACGTTATGAACCAAATTCTTGTTGGAATTAAGGTCAAAACTATGAAAATCTGACATAAACAAAAGCCAAATATCGAAGTTGGAGTGGTAGCCTCCATTCAAGTGCCCACCAAACTATGGTTCAATATTCTTTAAAATTACATCGAGTTTGGAGAATATCCATCCCATTTCTGAGCTAAGAAACGAAGAGCCCTACTCCAATATTTCACAAACTATGCTTGGATAACTAATAAGCTATACAGACGATATTTTGATAGTCAAAACATGTTATACATCGATGGTCCGAAGCACAACGAATCATAGAGGAAATACACATGGGAGTATGTGGTTCACACATGAATGGACTAGCCCCTGCCAAGAAAATACTCCGTCTCAGATATTGTTCGCAAAATATCGAACATGAATGTGTCAACTATGTAAAAAGTTATCACAAATGTTAGCTCTATGGGGCATTGATGTCATAGGAAAATATCGAACATGAATGTGTCAACTATGTCATCTTTGTTGTATAGTATGACATCACCATGACCCTTTTCTATATGGGGCATTGATGTCATAGGAAAATTTATCCCCATGTGATAAATGGATATGAGTTCATACTCATAGCCATCGACTATTTCTACAAATGGGTCGATGCAGCATCCTACAAGGTTATAAAATCTACCAAAGTGGCAAAGTTCATCCGTGTTAACATCATCGCTAGATACAGAGTACCTCATGCCCTTATTTCAGATAATGGAAGACATTTCTAAGGAGAAGTTTTATCCTTACTCAAAGAGTTCAAGATTGAACATCACAAATCTTCGCCATATCAACCCCAAACTAACAGCGCGATCAAAGCGACTAACAAGAATGTTATTAGAATCATATAGAAGATGACCACCACATACAAGGACTGACATGAAAAGTTGTCATTTGCGTTATGGGGATATTGTACAACTACTCGAGCATCGACAAACGAAACTCCTTATTCTCTAGTATACGGTATGAATGTCGTACAATCTACCGAGATTAAAATCCCTACGCTGAGAGTCCTTTTGAAATCTCATGTTGTGGAAGAAGATTAAATAAAATCTCAATATGACGAGTTGAAGTTAATGGAAGACCACAGGTTGGATGGACTATGCAAAACCCAAGCTTACCAAAAACGAATGGCCGATACTTTTAATAGAAAGGTCAAGCCCATAAACCTAAAAGAAGGTAACTTGGTGCTCATGGTAACCTAAGAACTGTTAGACCTTAGGGCAAGTTCCGACCTTGATGGGAAGGACCCTTACTAATTAATAAAATCCTCTTTAGAGGTGTAGTTTGCCTATTTATAGTTGAATGTGAAGAGTTTATTGCTACAAGCAATCTAGACCCACTAAAACGATATTATGTGTAATATTGTTTCGCGTAAAATGAAGGCTCCAATTCAATCCTTACTAGGATTACGACGACTCTCAATCTAGCCTTACCAAGATTACGACGTCACACTATTTGGCCTTACCAGGATTATGATGACTCACAATCTAGCTTTACTAGGATTATAATAACTCACAATCCAGTCTTACCAAGACTAATTGACCTCTAATTTTGTATAACTACGTCACATTAAGATTAGGGAGAACTACATGAGACTTAATTCTTCCAAAGGAATAAAAAATATATATATCAAAGGACAAAAGGAACATACATCGGCAACATTTATATAAGTCCGGTCTCAATAAAAATAAAAAATAAAGGAATAGTTATTCCTAATTCTGTCTAACATTAAGTCTAAAGATAGTAGGAACTGGTTCTTTCCACCGACCGGTGACAAAGATTTTAGGAAATAAGTAGGGACAAAAGCTTAGAGTAGCTTTGTTAATCTAATAGTGATTAATTTCCCAAATATAACCACGAGTTTCTTGAAAATTTTAATCGATGGATATCCTTAATAAGTTTGTTTTCGTGCTACACGATTATCTAGAAAATTAACCCTATAAGGAATGCTTTTGAAAAAAGAACCGAAATAAATTTCAAAAGCCAAGTCAAAGCCTTAGTCTGAGAAAGAATGTCTCATTTTGTACAAGAGAACATAGAGACCTAGACCCAAGGCTTCAAAAAAATCAATATGTATAACATTCTTGTGTAGGTTGAGGTGTTGAAATTATTGTTTATGATCACACAGGAGGCTGTCCCAATACTATCGTAAGAGAAGAATGTATGGATTCAGCCAGATGTACCCCAAGAAACCAAAAAAATATATAACACTCCCGTGTAGGTTTAGGTGGTTAAATCGTCGTTTACGCTTACTCATGCGGCTGTCCTGATGACTACCACAAGAGCAAAACATATTGATTCCTTCAGATATACCTAGGAAGTAGAAAAAAGAAAGAGAAAATTTCCGAAACCAAAAAGTTAAAGTTATCTTTGTGATTATAACCAGAATAATCGAACTTTCGAAGGATTGTGGCCTATGGAAAAATAAACCAAAAATATAGTTGAATGAGACCCCCATATCACTGTCACATTCTTTGCAAGTTAAGAGTTTAGATAATTGTCTGTACGAGACTGGATTTATCATAATATCTTAACATAAGAGAAAAGGAACTCGGGCTCTTCAAGCGAGATAATCATATAAATACTCGTATCTTATCCCCGAACACATTTCGAATCCAATTTTCCATGATTCATGGATAGGATCAAAGTTTCTTTTGTTTTCAAACTTTATTGGGAATAGTTCATTCCCCATAAATGAAAACACGAATGGTCGATATTTTATCCAGTTGTGAAGGTCACTTCGTAAGACCAAGATGAGACAAATTATGTGGAATCCTCCTTAAAAGTGATTAAATTCTCTAAGAGTCGACGGTTCTAACCCATTTGCGAATGAAATTTTGTCACATTAAAACCAAAGCTTCCTTCAAAATAACACGGTCGATGTTTCATCTAGATGTGAAATACACTTTGTCAAAACTATAAGAGATAATCTTCCAATTAGAACATCTCCTCTCGTAAACCATCTCCAGCTGAACTTTGATGTTTCATACAATTGTGAAGGTCATTTTGTACAAGACCTCTCTAAAGCCTATTTGTTGATGGGCACGGTGGATCATCGTTTTGATTTTTAAAGTCCTATTTCGATGTGCATCTAAATAGGTTATCACTATAATCCATCCGCAATAGATAGGCGTTTATGTGGGTTATTATTATAACATATCCCCTTGAAGTGACTATTTTCACTATTCCATAAAGAGTGAGCCCTATCTCTTGATAGGTATCCTTGCAGGTTATTATTATGAACAACCCTCACCAAAGTGATTGTTATCATCCATTCTTTTAGAATGATTGTTATAACATGTCTTATCAATAGGTTATTATTATAACTTAACCTCTCAAAATGATTGTTATCATTCCTACAGAGTGATAATTATCACCTTCTCCAAGAAGGTTTTTGTTTCATGAATGGAGGTCATTATTATGACTAAACCTTAAGTAGTAAACCTCATCTCTTGATGAACACGGCGTGATTGTTATCACGTCACCCAAAAGATCTCCGTTCATCCTCAACAAAGAATTCTCTTCATTCCCCAAAAGAGTCCTAGTTGGGGATAAACACCCAAAGAAAAGTCTTACCTACGATGGTAGTACCCATCCCCACAGTAAGTCTTATCTCATTATAGGCATCCATGAGAGTCATTATTATGACCAATCTTTAGTAGCAAATTCCATCTTTTGATGGATATGGTGTGATTATTAACACTATTCCCGAAGAGTTTTATCTCTATTCTCATAGAATTCTATCACTATTCCCCAAGAGAGTATTCCTTAGGAGAGTCCTACTTTTTAATGAATAGTCTTTAGTATAAGACCCTTCCCCGTAGAGAATATTGTTTACTCATGAGTCAAGTCATATTTATTTATAGGCATTATCAATCATTGTTATGATAGTAATTATTATAGTTCATTCCCAGTCGGAGTTCTCCTTACTTTCGAGCAAGCATAAGACTATTGTGATAGTCTATCCATAGACAAGATTCAATTAGCGGATCTTGTATGGCTCTCCCCACATGTGAGTCATTGTTATGATTCATCCCAGTATCTGTTGCCATCCATATTTTATCCTACTACCTTATTATAAGCTAGGGTACAAATTTCAAGATGTTCATCCCTCTAACTCACATTTTCCAAAAACAAAATTTGTTTTACTAAAACTTGGTTCAAGAGGGCATTTTCTAAGCATGAAAATTTGATATACCCTATTTTATAATAATATTATTATTTTCAATAATATTAAAATAATATTTAAAAAATTTAAATTCAAAATAACCCAATGGAGAAATTAATACCAAATTAAGGGTTAAATATTGTGGTAATTAAACCCTAATTAGAAAAATTAAATAAGAATCCAAAAAAATAATTTGAGGTTAAAATATTGTATTTATTTTACCCAAATTAAACCTAAGAAGGGTTGAAGTTATTTAATTATGATTTTAAATATACATTATGTATAATTTATGGCTTAAAACAATTAAATAAATACCCCAAAGTACCCAAAACATTTCCAAAAATATTTTTTGTGGAATTTTTTATGAAGAAAAAACTAAAGAAATGAATTAAATTCGATTTTAAATGACACTTCTATTAAAAAATAAAACTGATAATCGGGTGCAACCGAAATTATTTTTAATTGATGTAGCTAAATTCTCAGCCATTGGATCAACGCTGAATTTTCATCTAGCGCCTAGGAATCGTCCACACAGCCCGCTATAACGGTGCAAGCGCGCGCCCAGGTCCGCATCAAATCAACTAACGTGACGTCAGTGCCACTAGCTGAAAATGCCAAATGCAGATGGAATGCCAATGACGCATTCTAAGACAGATCAAAACGGCATCGTTGTGATCGTCTTCTTCACGAGTTGCAGTAGGCCGCGACACTTGCTAATATCTTCTAGAAGGGATAACTCAGCCTAAAAACGACCTTATCCCTTCATTTTCCCACCTTTATCCTCGTCTTATCTTAGCCTACAATAACCCTAAGCCTTTAATTTCACCTTAGCCTTGAACTAGGCTACCACGAATTAGATAAGTCTAGGGATAAGAACTCCGATCATTAAATTGGAGTTGAATTTGTCTACCCCGACCGACCTAGCTTGACTATAAATAATCTCCAACTCCCCATCTATCAAATCATCAAATAATAACAACATATTACACACTAAATCAAGAAATTCAAATTTCGGCCAAAAACAATTTTTGTAAAAACTTTCTCTGGCCACCACAGTTCCGAACTAGGCTTTTGGAAAACTTACAACACATTAAAGGAGTGTTCTCCAGCAGTTGGTATGAATATAGAATCTTTTTATATCGATTTGTGATTGAGAATTTGAATATTTTCAAAATGATCAAGTTTGACCGGTTTGATCTATTATAGGGTTTAATTATGTGATTTCTTTATTTAGAATCAATCCCTAAATGTTATATGAACTTTTTGTTGAAAGATAATTGATCAAATCCTTATATAATTATTTACGCAATCTAAACATATCCTTGTTTATGACCCATAAACTACTAATTAAAAAAATAAATCTTATAAATAAATCTTAAATGGCCACACTTTGTTTATTTTAAAATTTTTAAAATCGTCCTTTGACGGGCACAGAGAATATAGTGCGAAAGCCATTTTCCTAGCGTAACCAAAATACGAACTCTTATATAAATTCTAGTATAAATACGTTTATGCACGTATCATTTTATTGATTTTCATAAAATCATTTAGCAACTCTGATTTTAAATAAATAATATTTTAAATCAGTTATGTTTAATTAATTTAAACTAGGGTTTGGCCAAATTGTTATTTGACCCAGATTATTAAAATTTGAATAAAATTAATTATTTTTACATAATTAATTCAAAAGCTCTCAGGTATTATTTTTAAGAGTAATGATAGGGAACGCGAATCTTGGTCCGCGAAAATAGAATATTCCTTTTAAACACCGAATATTCTCTTTTCTTATTAATTAATTTTTCTTTTTACTTCTACCGATTAATTTATCCTTATTCTCACGATTAATTATTTCACTACTAATTTGTTTGACATTTAACTGGTAAAATAACTCAACACTTACAATAAACTCTCATATTAAATATTTTAATAATATGTTTAAATAAAACATAATATTGTATTTATTAATTAATATTTTTTTTCACGAAATTCTAAACTCTAATCTCTAAATCTTAAACCCCAAATTATAAACCCTAAATCATAAACCCTAATTAATATCATTGTTTAGTTGAATTATGAATTTATCTCTTTAATTTTTTTTATACTTTTTATGACTTTTCAATTTCTTTATTTATCAAATATTTTTTATTTATTCTTTGTGCCATCTTTTTTATTTTTCTTATTATTTTTTTCTATTAACTTATTAATATTTTTTTAGTTTTATTACTTTTAAATGTTTATATAATATTTCTATTCTCACGATTAATTATTTTCTTTTCACAATTGATAACTAATTATTAATAAATTAATTTTTTTCACTAATTTCTTTGATAAATTCATAATTCAACTAAACTAACCGTAATAAAATATTATTTAGTGTTTTTTTTTTTGGAAAAAACTATTTAGCGTCATTTTTCTGGGTTTATAATTTAGAGTTTAGGGTTTAGAATTTAGGGTTTAAATAAATTAATTAGTGAGATAAATTAATTAATAAAGGAGATAAATTAATTTGTGGGAGAGAAGGGAGGAAATAATTAATGAAAGAGAGAAGAGATAAATGAATTAATTAATGAGGAGAGTGAGAGAAATAAATTAACAATAGAGAGAGGAGAGAATATTCTGTGATTAAACCGAATATTCTATTTTCGCGTACTTTCTCGGTCCCAGATTCGCGTTCCCTATCATTACTCTATTTTTAAAATCTTTTAAAATAATGTTTTCTTTTAAAAGAAATTTGACACGCAAGACAAGGTTGAAACACATCGAACCTCGAGTCACCCCCACGATATTCCCCAATATTGTCACGTGTGCACGATACGTGCTAAGCTACGGAGCAGAGCGATTCCTGAGAATTAAAAAAATGAATTTTCAAATTTTTAATAAAAGAAATAATAATTTTCAAATTTAGTATATTAACTCTTTTAACTAAAAAAAATTAATCAAATTAATATGAAGGTAATTAAACAATTCAGACATAAATTAAAAATAACATTATAATTTTTAAATTATGACTAAAATAATATTCATATATAAAATAACAAATTTTATTTTGACAATTAAAACATGATAAATTATAACAATTTTTAAATAAGATATAATTCTAGTTAAACAAAAAAAAATAATTGAAATAAGTTAAAATCAAACCAACACTAAATATAAAAGAAAATTGAGAGAAAGAAAGGGATGAACTAGAGTTGGTCCATTATGTGCTCTCTGTTGTCAATCAACTGAAATGCAGCCAAATTTTTTATGGTTAAAATTTAGTTGGTTTAAAAAAACTAAATCAAATCCGACTCCTTCCGTTTCCCGTTCCATTTTAAACCTAATTTTTTTTCTCTCTCTCACATCATTTATCATAATCGTTTCACATCATCCGTTCTCATTTATTCTAATTTCACTATTTTATTATAATTCATGATTCCTCCTTTTAGACCATTCACAATTTTGTGTAACAAGTTCACGATTCTTTATTGGAACTTTATATCACGATTTGTTTTACGAAAAACCTATTTTCAAAATTTTGTCTTGAGAAGTTGACACAAGTCCAGAAATGCTCTCCTGATGTGAGAATCCTCCAAATATTGTGTTAACTTTTAAAACAAAATCTTTTTGAGACAGACAATTTTTTTTAAGCTACTGCAAATGTCATATAGATAGAGGCAAAGTTTGAGCATGTCAATAATACGTTAGCGTAAAACATCCATGTGAAGTGTACATCACATAAGAGCGTTGTACCATAGTTATCGTGTGAGGTGTGCTTCACATGCAATCGGTGTTCACATGTGAGCATACAACATCCATGTGACATCAGACAAGTGCGTTGTACAATAGTTATCGTGCAAAGCACAATTCACATATAATCGGTCTTCACCTAAGAGCGTACAACATCTATGTGAAGCGCACATCACACGAGAGCGTTGTACAACAACTATCGTATGAAATGCGCTTCACATTCACATGAGAGTTGCTGTAAAATAAAATTTTATATAAAAAATATACCATTATTATAATTAATAACTTTAAAATAGTAATACATAGATATAATAATTTTTGATATAATAATTTTGTTTTATATTATATTTTATAAAAATTAGTTTTATTATAATTCAACCATTATTAATTTTCTTTAACAATAATAATAACATAATATTTTATATAAAAAAATATAAAAATATAAAATTAGTTTTCTTGTAAAGCGCGCATCACATGTTTCACATGTGATCGGTGTTCACCTAAGAGTGTATAACATCCATGTGAAGCGCGCATCACTAGAGAGTGTCGTTACTCATTTTCATTCCCAATTTTATAGTTTATATATTTAATAATTCTCGAGCTTATAATCAGTTTTAAATTCTTACACTGGCTCATTGCACGGATTATTTAAAAACAATTTTTTTTATAACAATTGAGTTTTTAAAAATAGTTGATTTTAGATTTTTAATAAATTAATATGATAATTTAAAACACTTAGGTTTTAATTATACTTAGCATATTTAAGATTTTTAATTAATTTTAATTATTTTGAATATTAAATTTAATAAATTAGAGAGAAAAAAACATTTATATTATATAATTACGATTTTTGTTAAAAAAAAAAGAATTAATTAGTTTAGTTTTAATTAGTTTTTTTTTAATTAGATTAATGATTTTTTAAAAATAAAATTATAAACATTAACGGTATAAGATTCAGTATTTTTCTTTTTCTTTTATTATTTGTTCAATTAAATTTAGTTAGTTTTTTTAATTTTTAGAAAGTTAGTTTGTTTGTTAGTTTAATTAAGGGTTAGTTAGGATTGATTTTATAATTTGTTTTAATTAACATTATTTTTTTTTGAAGGATTTTTAAAGAAATTATGGGTATGGGGCATGGATCCCATCAAGTCCATCTCAAGATTCAAAGAAAGGTCCATGAAGAAGGTCAAGATACATGAAAGAATGTCAAGATCTATCAAGATTCAAGAGGATCCCAAAAAATAATAAAGAAGGCCAAGATCCATCAAGGAAGAGTAGAGCTATGCAAAAAAACAGAAAATCGGTAACTCAATCGAACTGATAATTAATCGGTTCCATTTTAACGATTTATTGGTTAACCGGTTCTAGCGGTTTCAGTCAACAGGTTTTTACCGGTTAAACGGTTCGGTTTTCAGTTTACCTATTTTTCTAAAATTTTATAATCTGTATTAGTTATTTTATAAATAATAGATATATAATAAATAATATTTAATAATCTAATAAAATATTTTTAAATTATAATTTTTATAGAATTATTTTAAAAACACATTATAATTTATATAAAATTTTACAAAAATAAAATAAAAACAAACTGAAATAATTTATTCAGATAACCATTATTTTATTATAACTTACCGATTCCACTACCCGTTCTATTGAGAAGGAGGTCGACATAATAAATTTGAATTTTCTCAATGAATATATAAAAAGCTAACAAAATAGCTATAAAATATATTATATTGTTACAATAAAATTATATATTATAACATATTCCTAAATATATCAATAAAATATATTATAATAATATATTATATTAGAGACAATAAAGAATAGAGAATAGTTTAACAGGAAGGTGAAAATAATAATTTAAAAAAAAATTATTTTAGAAATTTATTACTTAATTTAAAAAATTGAAAATTATCGATTCCTGATTAAACCCGGTTAACCGACCGGAATAGATCAAAACCAGCAGAACCAGAACTGGTAAAACCGATATCATTAACGGCCAGTTAACCGGTTTTTAAAATAAAAGACAAATTCGGTCTTAACCGAAATCGTTTAACCGGTTAACCGATTAACCAGGCGGTTGAACACCCTAAGGAAAAGGCCTAATTTCAAAATCAAAAGAGTCAAGCTCATGTCAAAGTCAAGATCAAGGTCAAAGTCAAGTCAATGCATGGATCCAACCGAAGGATCCAACCTGTGACCCGACCCAATATCTAACCCAATATCCAATCAAGAAGAAGCGTGTGTAGGCTCATAGAACATACTAACTATGTGATATGAAGGAAATGAAGAAAACTTGAATTTTGAAATTCAAATGCTAAGATAATGAAGTTTAAACCAAATTCACCAAAGCCATGATATCAATACCATGACTTGTTATATTCTCAATGGCCGACACTTGACATGTCATTTCATTTAATAACATGTCAAGAGAAAAAAGTGTCCACCTAATCAAACATCACAAACCAACTCCAAGGAAACGCACAAGGGATTTTGAAGATCAAAAATCCCATGACTTTTTAATTCCCTTGAGACTGGGTAGTTAGTTAGCCTCCCCTATGACATGGTAAAGTTAGCTTTAGTGGGCCTTAGGGTTTCTCCTAGGTTAACCTTATAAAAGTAAACCTTGGACCTTGATTTTTTATTATCACGCCCCTAGGCTACCTATTTGCATTCTCTTCTCTAAATCTAAGCAATAACACTGGTTGGTCATAAAACTTCTTGCTTAAGGTATTTTGGCCAACCTCTTTTGCTTTATAATCGAATCAAGAACACATCCATCTTGTAACTTCTTTATTCTCCCTTTGTTTCATTGCCTATTTCAATTTAAATCCATGCATGTTTTGTCTGTCATCTTATCTTTGCATGATTTTAATTATGCCTTGATTTAACTTTATGCCTTAAACCATGAAACATAGGCATGCTAACATATAAATAACATAAACAAAAACTGGAAAAAAAACATATGTATGCTAACATGTAAATAACATATGTATGCTAACATGTAAATAACATATGTTGCTGGACTGTTGCTACTGTTGGACCAATGTGCATCTAACCGATAAGATGAAGCATTCCTTGATGTTACCACGACTGAGGGATGGCACTACACCCAATTGAGAGCCTCTTCAAGCTACCAATATTCATTAGTCGCACACGGTTTGTCTTTCTTTTTCCTTTTATTTTTGAACAAAACATACAAGGGTTCACTTAAAAGTGGAAAAAAAATCACCCTTCATTGAGGGGTTATATAAATCTAAAGAAAATATAAATCGAAAGTATTTTTAAAAAATTGTCCAGATTAATTAGTAGAGACCTTCGGGCCATGGTGGGACAAAGCTTGTTTAAAAACTCTTTCCCACACGTAACTAAATGCCGAACTCATAAAAGAATATCTTAAATTGACTTTCATACGTCTAAATTTTTCCTTGTTTTATAAACAATAGGTGGCGACTCTTAGTCTTAAGGTTTAATTGAACTAAAATCGATTCTTTTAAACATAAAGGCCTAAAATGACTTTCCATTAAAATACTCATCTCTCCCAAATTCAATGGGATAGAAAGTTATATTTTTATATATGAAGTCAACTACAAAACCTCATTTTCAAAACATATATTTTTGATCATGTTAAAATTAATTTCCCTCACATTTCAAAAAAAATCGACTAGAATGTAAAATTTTAAGCATTCATAAGCCTAGATTTTCAAATTTGGCGACACATTATTGTTGTTCATAGAGAGAGTTGTATAATATTTGTCGTGTGAAGCACGCTTCACATGAGATCAGTCTTCACTTGAGAGTTTACACTATCAATGTAAAGCACACATCACACGAAAGTGTTGTACAACAGTTATCGTGTGATGCACGCTTTACATGTGATATGTAAAGTGTGCATCACACGAGAGAGTTGAATAACAAATATTGTGTGTTGCGCTTGACATGAGATAAGTCTTCACTTGAGAGCTTACACCTTCCATTTAAAGCGTGCTTCCACGAAAGCGTCGTTCATCAGCTATCGTGTAAATCACGCTTCATGCGAAATCGGTCTTCACTTGAGATCTTACACCATTCAAGTAAAGAGCGTATCACACGCAAGAATTGTACAACAACTAATGTGTGATGCACACTTTACATAAGATCGATCTTAAATTGAGAGCTTACACCATCCATGTAAAGCACGCATTACACAAGAACGATGTACATCAGTTATCGTATGATGCACGTTTTATATGAGACTGATCTTCACTTGAGAGCTTACACCATTCATGTAAAAAGAACATCATACGAGAGCATTGTACAGCAGGTGTCGTGTGAAGCTGTAAAATAATATTTTGTATAAAAAATTATTGCAATTATTATAATTAATAATTTAAAAATAACGATACATAAATAAAATAATTCAATTTTATTTTTTATTTTATAAGGCTTAGTTTCATTATAATTCAACAATTAATCATTTTATTTAACAATAATAATAACATAATATTTTGTATAAAATGTTTTTCTGTTGTTGTCTCTTTATCTTCCACAATCCCGACAATCTTGCTCTCCACTTTTTCTCTTTAGACAATTTATGATTTTTAACACTACTTCAATTCACGATTCTTTGTCATAAACAACTTCTTTTGGTCACTAAAATGGTACAATTTGAACATTATTTGCACAAAACGAAAACCTACTTTGAAAAACTAACTAGGTTATGTTTGTAACTAACAATGTTTTATTTTGTTAATATTTAGGAAATAAAAAACGAAATCATCGTAGTATCCAACTACAACAACGAAATCGTCGTGATAAGCTTTTGAAAATTATTTGTACAAAACCTTGTTTGTAACTAACATGGTTCTATTTTGTTAATATTCAGGAAACAAACAGTGAAATCGTCGGGTATCCAACAACAACAATGAAATCTTCGCGGTATCGAACAACAACACCAACGACGACGATAATGATAGGTAACGTATTTCATTAATGTTGTGTTTTTAGTATTTTAATTTGATAATGATGATTGTTGTAAACTAGTTATGGTTTTAATATTTCATTAATACACTACTACTTTATAGATGCTCTTGTGTGAAGTGTGCTTCACATTACTATTGTACAACAACAATATTGAATGTTCTTCTTTTATCTATATTCTTTTTTTTTAGAGTTATAAAGAAACAATATCAAAGAAAGAGAAATATTCAATATAAGTCTACTCTTGTAAATGATGAATCATAGAGAAATGTTAAAACCTTATCTCTCTTCGCTTCTTGTGTAGTTGTCGATTCCGAAATGTCAAATCCCCCAAAAGAAGGAACGTGACTTTTAAACCAGAACCTCTCCGAACGGTCATTTTAACCTTTTTCAAAACATCTTCAATCAATAAAAATAGGTCATCAAGGTCATCTGTTTTGTCCCTTCATTCACTAGGCATCTCAAAATGTCCAGTTCACTTTTCCAAATACCTCAATAAGTGATATATTGTATTAAACAATGGTGACGAGAACCATATTGATGAAGATGTTGTCCAATTTGTGTTGAACATCCTTAAAGGGAATTTGGAAATAGTTGAGTCCATTGACAACGACTCAAAAGACCCTTAATATAATGAATTCTCGATCGACTGAAGAAGTAGATTGGTCCTGAATAATAACAAGGGAGGTCCTGAAATAAATGTGATTCCACATACAATATTAGAAAACAGAAGTGCAGACAACAATTTTAAAATTGACTTCGTTGTATATGTTGTATCAAGTTTTCTTTAGACATCACGAAATACATAAGGAACTTGAACTGGTGCAAGTTCACCATGAGAGGATTGGTTGAAAACGACAAAAATTGCAAAAAAATAATGAATCATTTTCCATGGACTCAAATATTTATAATGGTAAATATTTTATTAACACATAAGTACTCTTTTGTTTATGTTTGATAGATTTTAATTTTTCACTAACATGTTTAATATATTTTTCAGTTGTGCTACTTTTATAGGGTTGTTGAACACAAGCTACAACTATATTAGAGGTCTTTTCCAATCATCTAATATTAGAATGATGTTAAAGTGTTCGAGAGAATCTCAGTAGAACCTCTAGGAGGTGGTTTTGGATGTGGGAGACATGTTGCACGTGTTCCACTTCTTGAAAGGGATCATCCTCAGCGTCATCCTGAGATTCCAAATAAAGATTTGGGAGAGGATCATCATGCGATTCCAGAGCATGATTTTGGAAAGGCTCAACCTGATATTCTAGACTGGGATTTGATGGAGGATCAACATGATATTTTAGACCATGATTTGGGAGAGGCTCAACATGAGAAGGTACCTTATGTGCAATTATACTTCATAGTGTTGTTGTAAACATCCATTTGAAGCCCTTCACATTTAATTATATTATTATGTTGTTTAAACACTAAACTATGCTAATTTCAAAATACAGATATTGACAATCAAAATCATTGATGTTTTCAAGCATATGGCATAACATCTTCTTGATCTATCAGGCGAGTTGGAGAAACACGACATTGATCTCAACCTTATTTTTGATGTCCGTATCCACAATTTACCGAGTCAGTTTTTTTCAAAATATATATGGAGAGTTGGAAAAACAATGTCAATGAGGATGGGGACATTGAAAAAAATAAAATTTCAAACAGAAGTCCCCCAATGACCAAGAGCTCGATGGTGTACATATTAAAGACCATCCAAAGGCTCCTATGAAGATTGAACATTGAAAATGATAAAATTTCAAACATAAGTCCCCCAATGACCGAGACTAATGAAGAGCCTGATTATGTACATATTCAAGACCATCTAAAGGCTCATTGTTATGATGGAGACAATAAAAAAATAATATTTCAAATAGAATTCCCACAATGGTCGAGAATAATGAAAATCCTGACGATGTACATATTAAAGATCATTAAAATGCTCATTATGGAGATGGTTATAGTGGAGACGATGATATTTCAAACATAAGTCCCCCAATGGCTAAGAATAATGAGGAGCCTGAGAATGATGAAAAGTTAAGTTGTGTAAATATTAAAGACTATCTAAAGAGGAAAATTAGCAAGCTTTCGATAACTCTTCAAAGCCCTTATCTGAGAATTCTCTTCAAGGAGCTTGATAAAATTTCGATAAAGAAAAGGTAATGGTGGATATTGTATATGTGAAGAACTGGATCCAAAGTAAAATTTCCCTCAAAATATCTATTTATAAAAATTTTGTACTACTAAATAATATATGTTCTTAATGTGCTTTGTAGGGAGATGTTTTTCGTCATCCAAAACTCCAATTTATCACGTCACGTTCTTACCACAATGAAAGAAAGGACGGAAGTTGACAGTGAAGTAGTTGATGTTTGGACCAATATCTTGAGCATTATTTTTACAAGGCAACAAATGAATGAAAAGAGAAAATTTGTTTCACAACAATGTCCTATGTAAGTACTTCACATAACATTGTTTTATATTTTATGCTCAATGTTAATGTGATTCATATTTAGAATTTATTTATGGTGATGAAGCAACATGATACTAGTTTCTTTAATACCACACTCCATAATGAAATGCGTCGGTTTAACATATCAAGAAAATGTCGTAACGGTCGTGTAAGTAAACCTTCAAATTACGAATATAATTTTTGCTCTATGTACGGATAACTAATAACTCTAATTTTTTAGATATTCCTTCTAGTAATCTGTAACAAACATTTTAATGTTGTTTGTATAAATATGATTAAACATAAAGTATAAATTATTTGTAACAAGTCACTTCCACGTTATATTAAGTACATGGATAAGTATACTAATATAAGGCAACATAAAAATCTATTTGTTAGATTTTTAGTTGAAATAGGTTCTTCCTTAACTTCAATTTAAGAAATTCCAAATAAATCTCGTGAAAATGTTGTGACAAGATTCTTCAAACAACACATGTTGTGGGGTTTATTGTATGAGGCATCTGGAAATATATATATATATATGAGATGTCACAAAATGGCACTATGACATCACTCTTGAAAATGTAAGTGTTAACATATATTGTTCATTATCACTTCTATATTGATGTTCTTCCATATTTTTGTTGTTGTTTTGAAGGCCTTAAAAGCACTAAACACACTATGGATAAAATACATTTATAGAATATTGAACTCGGAACTGAACAGTAACAATGGAAAACTACTTAAATTATCCAAAGATTTGTATACAAACATTACAAATCAACAATGATTATTCATGATTATGTTATTTAATTATTAATTATAGTAGTTTTATGTAGCCTATAAATATTGTTGTAATTTTTTCCCTTGATTATTAATTATAGTAATTGTATATAGCCTATAATATTGTAATAATCAATATTTTTTTGGTAAAACAGAAAGTTTTAAATTAAATAAACTAATAAAAGATTTACATGAATGGATGTAAGCTCTCAGGTGAAGACCGAACTTGAGGAAAATTTAAAATAAAAATAATATAAAGAAGACAAAATAAAATGTGTTAAATATATTAATACACGTGAAATATAATAATTTAAATGTTTATAGAACTATTTGCATAATTGGTGACTTAACTACTAGTTAATGATTGTAAAACTCTTTGGATAATTTCAGTATTGATAGGAGTCGTTTAAAGAAGTCATGTCAAGTGAAGGCCCTTCACCTTCACACATAGTCGACCCTACTTGAGAAAGTTGAGATGACAAAAGTACAATAAATGGAGTGTCAGCATCCATGCTCAAACTTTCATTACTATGTTGTGGAATTGATACTGTAATAATTGTTGACATTAAAAGGATGAAACAGTAAAACAATTAAAGATTTGTTATTAATAATAACTTGAAATGAATACTAGAATTATTGTTGATTGGCTGAAACAAAGAAATATCGGAATTATTGTTGTTTGACTTGTTTTTCTTATTGTTTTTATTTTCCTTAAATTCTTCTCTAAGTCATCTTTCAATATCTTACCAGAGTCTGTTTTCTACTTCGATTTAATTCCTTTAACTCTCATGGAGGTACCATCACTGGAAGCAAATCCAATTGGTGTTTGACTCAAACTTGCTTATTGTAACTTATCATCCATGATTTTACATTGGTTCAACAGAATTTCATTAACATCCTTATAAGTGTCATCCCTTTATGTTGTCTTCGTAATCAAATACATAGACAAACTATACAATTTTTTTATCGCCTATTTTAAAGTTCTTTTGGATCCAAAGTAATAATGTTCATCATTGAATCTGTAACTGCAAAATATCTACTTTTGTTGTTCGAGCCACCTTATAAATATCAATTTAGTAGTAGTCTTCATAATATTTCTCGTCGTGAATATCTTCAAAATATGAGAATATAAAATCCCACCAAAGTCAAGTTTTTGAAGGTTACACTCAATTTTATCACAATTTTTATCAACTATAACTATATGATGGCATCTCTTTTTGTGGGTTGTAAATTTATATTTTTGTGTGTATCAACATCCTTAAAACTTTATACACCACAGTTGTGAGACATGAACCATTATCGTTCAAAATACTTAAATACCTCAAGAGTGTAAATTACTTGCATCATTTAAGACCTAAATTGGGTAGGACAAACATAGCACAGTGTTGTTGATTTAAAATCAGCTTTTAACTCCTCATATCTACGATCATTAATGAGTCTTTTGAGGTACTTAAAAAATTCTAAAACTTGTGTTTATAGGATACATACATTTTCAAAATATTGTGCATGCTCTCACTTCTTTGGGTTGTAGTCATATCTGCATAAAACATATATCGTCCATATGTTAAAACCCACTTTTTCCTAATGCAAAATATACTCCTCAACCAATCATTGTTTCCAAGTACATACTTAGTCAACATTTGATTCTGGGCTTCAAAAAAATCTTCAATCTCCATCAAAATCATATATACTTTAAGAAATTTTTTTTGAAAACTCTTTAACCTATGAAAGACTCCACTTAAATGTATGTTTGCATTTTGATAAATGTGTCAAATACATAGACGATGATTTATTTCATGTCATTTTGATTTTAAGGCCTTTGCCATTGTCGTATTTTGATCGGTAAGAATAGTTGTCGATTTTTTGGCAAACATAGATGTAGTAAATATCTCAAACAACCATTCAAAAGTCAAAGTAGTTTCATCATATAATAAAACGACGCCAAAAGTTATGAATTGTTTGTGATGATTACCACTTACAAACAATGCAATTAGACGACCTTCATGGTTCTTCTTATAGGTCGTGTCAAAGTAAACAACATCTCCAAAGTATCCATAATCAACTCGTATCTTTTTTTTGGAAAAACAACTTATTTTCCATTTTATTAAAATCTCAAAAGGAAAAAAACTACATAATTTCGTTTGTATCAATCTAGACAAGCCCTAGATTTAATACTTAAAAGAAAACAAAAGAATCAATCCAAACATATACTACATGTAAAGAAAATTACAAACACAAGTTTTCAAACACTTAATGCGCCTTATACAAGATTAATTTGGTGACTTCTTCGAAATTAAAACCCCAATTTGACATAGCATCCAATTATCCGATGTTATGAGAATTCGCCTCGATGTGTGGATTAGAGATTGACCTTCAAATATTATTTCATTCCATACTTGCTTCCTTCTTGCTCTTGAGAAGACCCTAACGTTTCTTTCCGTCCCAATAATATACAAAACCGCCCCCAAAATAACACTTCATGACATTAACGAAAAATGAATTGCTTTTAGTCTTCCCAATCATCAATTCCTTTGTTTGATTCCAATAGAGAGGAAAATTAAGCAAGCCCATAGCATTACAAAAATTATTCCACTTTTTAACCATAAATGGACAATTACCAAACAAATGATCTATAGATTCTTCCTCCATTAAACATAAAACGCAGCATGTACTTGGGATTGTCATATACTTACTAATTTGGTACCTTGTCGAAAGCCAATTACAGAAAGCAATCTATAAAATATATTGGTGGCGCAAAATGATCTTGGAAGACCGAACTAAGGGAGTCCACACCACAATCTGCCCCTAGCTCGGATGATCTGCCATACCTTGTTGTTTTTAATTTCCTATCTACGTCAGCTTCCCATATATGTGAGTCATTTCTATCATGGATCTGAAGTTGATTGACCTGCTCAAGTATTCGCTCTCCTTCTGGTATTCCCCTCAGAAGACAACCCCACATCCCATCACTTACATCTTTAATCTTCGCACTTTGACATTCCCTTCTAATACCAACACTTTGAAACTCTTGTCTATTGATGATCGATTGACCTTCAAACCATGGATAATGCTAAAAAACAGTACAATAAATGGAGTGTCAGCATTTATGCTCAAACTTTCATTACTATGTTGTGGAATTGATACTGTAATAATTGTTGACATTAAAAGGATGAAACAGTAAAACAATTAAAGATTTGTTATTAATAATAACTTGAAATGAATACTAGAATTATTGTTGATTGGCTGAAACAAAGAAATATCGGAATTATTGTTGTTTGACTTGTTTTTCTTATTGTTTTTATTTTCCTTAAATTCTTCTCTAAGTCATCTTTCAATATCTTACCAGAGTCTGTTTTCTACTTCGATTTAATTCCTTTAACTCTCATGGAGGTACCATCACTGGAAGCAAATCCAATTGGTGTTTGACTCAAACTTGCTTATTGTAACTTATCATCCATGATTTTACATTGGTTCAACAAAATTTCATTAACATCCTTATAAGTGTCATCCCTTTATGTTGTCTTCGTAATCAAATATATAGACAAACTATACAAATTTTTTTATCGCCTATTTTAAAGTTCTTTTGGATCCAAAGTAATAATGTTCATCATTGAATCTGTAACTGCAAAATATCTACTTTTGTTGTTCGAGCCACCTTATAAATATCAATTTAATAGTAGTCTTCATGATATTTCTCGTCGTGAATATCTTCAAAATATGAGAATATAAAATCCCACCAAAGTCAAGTTTCTGAAGGTTACACTCAATTTTATCACAATTTTTATCAACTATAACTATATGATGGCAACTCTTTTTGTGGGTTGTAAATTTATATTTTTGTGTGTATCAACATCCTTAAAACTTTATACACCACAGTTGTGAGACATGAACCATTATCGTTCAAAATACTTAAATACCTCAAGAGTGTAAATTACTTGCATCATTTAAGACCTAAATTGGGTAGGACAAACATAGCACAGTGTTGTTGATTTAAAATCAGCTTTTAACTCCTCATATCTACGATCATTAATGAGTCTTTTGAGGTACTTAAAAAATTCTAAAACTTGTGTTTATAGGATACATACATTTTCAAAATATTGTGCATGCTCTCACTTCTTTGGGTTGTAGTCATATCTGCATAAAACATATATCGTCCATATGTTAAAACCCACTTTTTCCTAATGCAAAATATACTCCTCAACCAATCATTGTTTCCAAGTACATACTTAGTCAACATTTGATTCTGGGCTTCAAAAAAATCTTCAATCTCCATCAAAATCATATATACTTTAAGAAATTTTTTTTGGAAAACTCTTTAACCTATGAAAGACTCCACTTAAATGTATGTTTGCATTTTGATAAATGTGTCAAATACATAGACGATGATTTATTTCATGTCATTTTGATTTTAAGGCCTTTGCCATTGTCGTATTTTGATCGGTAAGAATAGTTGTCGATTTTTTGGCAAACATAGATGTAGTAAATATCTCAAACAACCATTCAAAAGTCAAAGTAGTTTCATCATATAATAAAACGACGCCAAAAGTTATGAATTGTTTGTGATGATTACCACTTACAAACAATGCAATTAGACGACCTTCATGGTTCTTCTTATAGGTCGTGTCAAAGTAAACAACATCTCCAAAGTATCCATAATCAACTCGTATCTTTTTTTTGGAAAAACAACTTATTTTCCATTTTATTAAAATCTCAAAAGGAAAAAAACTACATAATTTCGTTTGTATCAATCTAGACAAGCCCTAGATTTAATACTTAAAAGAAAACAAAAGAATCAATCCAAACATATACTACATGTAAAGAAAATTACAAACACAAGTTTTCAAACACTTAATGCGCCTTATACAAGATTAATTTGGTGACTTCTTCGAAATTAAAACCCCAATTTGACATAGCATCCAATTATCCGACGTTATGAGAATTCGTCTCGATGTGTGGATTAGAGATTGACCTTCAAATATTATTTCATTCCATACTTGCTTCCTTCTTGCTCTTGAGAAGACCCTAACGTTTCTTTCCGTCCCAATAATATACAAAACCGCCCCCAAAATAACACTTCATGACATTAACGAAAAATGAATTGCTTTTAGTCTTCCCAATCATCAATTCCTTTGTTTGATTCCAATAGAGAGGAAAATTAAGCAAGCCCATAGCATTACAAAAACTACTTCCACTTTTTAACCATAAATGGACAATTACCAAACAAATGATCTATAGATTCTTCCTCCATTAAACATAAAACGCAGCATGTACTTGGGATTGTCATATACTTACTAATTTGGTACCTTGTCGAAAGCCAATTACAGAAAACAATCCATAGAATATATTGGTGGCGCAAAATGATCTTGGAAGACCGAACTAAGGGAGTCCACACCACAATCTGCCCCTAGCTCGGATAATCTGACATACCTTGCTTGTTTTTAATTTCCTATCTACGTCAGCTTCCCATATATGTGAGTCATTTCTATCATGGAGCTGAAGTTGTTGACCTGCTCAAGTATTCACTCTCCTTCTGGTATTCCCCTCAGAAGACAACCCCACATCCCATCACTTACATCTTTAATCTTCGTACTTTGACATTCCCTTCTAATACGAACACTTTGAAACTCTTGTCTATTGATGATCGATTGACCTTCAAACCATGGATAATGCCAAAAAACAGTACCCATTCCATCAAGTTGAATAACATGATAAAAATTAGAATCATCAAATTGCATTTTCTGTTAATATTCTAACACACCTCCTATATCCCCAATCATATAATCTCTTCTTCTTTTCGATCGCAAGTAGTTTTTGTAATCTTTAGGAATAAAACATAAAGTGTCTCTCCCACCTACTTATTTCTACATAAGAGCATGTGATGTCTTTGGAGAGATTCTTACATCAGATGCCATCTCAATTTATAAACATTCAAATGTAGATATATTTTTATGAATTCTATAAAGGTGAAATTGCATTGGACTTGTAAGAGGATGTTTAAGCTCACTAACAAAATCCACTACTTTAAAAACTTAATTTTCCCCTCTCTTTATCCTCATTTTAGCTTCACAACTAAACATTAATTCAAGACGACTACATTTGACATAAACATCTCTTTTGTCTTTTTCTCTTTGATCTTGTGCACTACAACAACAAAAAATCCTATCTAGTGAACTTAATTTATCATTGTGTTTTGAACTGTGCCTAATATCAAATCCAATTTCCTCAGCATATGTTAAATATAATTTATAGGCATCTTTTTCTTTCTCAAATCCCTACTTATATGTGGTATACATTCTTCGGAAATACTTAGGGGGTAGTACTCTCCAAATTTTGTCCGTTTTATTTAAAATTTAATTGATGGTGGCAACTCGTAGATTCACTCTTAATTTTATATCATGAAAAAAAACAAAATGTTGGTGAACATTATTCACTATCTTGTGATGCACGCTTCACACGAGAATTGTTGTACATCAGCTCTCTGTGAAGTGAACTCTTATATGAAGGGATCATCACACAAAAGTTGTTGTATACCAACTCTAATGTGAAGCGAGTATCACACAATATATGTTGTACAACATCTCTAATGTGAAGCGAGCATCACACGATAGTTGTTGTACAACAGCTTTAATGTGAAGCGCGCTTCACACGAGAGTTAATGTACGCTCTTAGGTGATGTGTTCTCTCATGTAAAACGCGCTTCACATGAAATACTAGAAACATAACAAGACAATCAATATTATCAACTTGAAATATTAGAAACACGGTATTAATGAAATACATTATCTCTCGTCATTATTGTTGTTGTTGGATATCGGGACGTCGTTGTTTGTTTCCTGAATATTAATAAAACTAAACATTGTTAGTTCAAAAAAAAATATAACATTTCACACGAACAAAACAGAACAATATTAGTTCTCAAAAGAGTCAAGCGTGCCATTACCATGAGCTACGGAACTTGTTTCCGACAAAGATTCGTGAAGTTTTGACAAGCTATTGAGCTTGTTTCCGGCAAAGATTCGTGTAATATGTTTTCGGCAAATAAATCGTGAATGGTCTAGAGAGTGAAATCGTAAATCAATAAAATGGTGAAATTAAAAGAGATAAGAACTGACGATGTGAAACGATTATGATAGATGAAGTGACAAATTGGGAAAATATCTGAGTTACAAACAGAACGGGAAAGGAACCGGTTGAGATTGGTTTCATATTTTTAACCAACTCAATTTTAATAATATAATATTCGATTGATTCACAACAGAGGAGGGAACAAAAAAGTTTCTAGTAGGCCAACCACCGATTATCATTTAGTGTTTCCAAATCTAATTCAATTTGGATATATAACTAAGTGGGTACCCCATTTCTAAAATAAGTCTATAAAAATGAAGGGTCAATTACATGTGTGTCTAATTGTTTACTTTTAGCCTTTAAATTATTTTTTGAAATAAATCGTTCCTCAAACTTTCAAAAAAGTCACCAATGACTCATCTCTCAAAATTTTTTTGTAATTTTTTTTTTTTGTTAAACATGAGATCGAGGGCTATTATAATATATATTGTTTTTTATCATTATTTTTATATTTATATAAGTATTGAAATCTTTTATATATACATAAAATATATTATTTATTTTTATCTATATTTATATAACAAAATTTAAAAATAATTTATAATATATATATATAATTTTTATATATTATCTTTAATCATTAATTTTTATATTTATATGTATATATAATTATTAAATTATATATATTTAAATAAGAGAAATGATTGGGAGATGAAATTTGAGAGAGGGAATGATGTGGAGTGATTAACAAAAAAAAATAACAAAATTTTTCTCTTCTCTCTACTCATCTTTTATCATTTTCTGACACATCATTCCCTTCCTCAAATTCCCTCTCTCAATCACTCATCTTTAAATAACTTAAGATTAAAAGTAAATGAGTAATTGAAATATCACCAAAATATATATAATGAGTAATTGAAATATCACCCAAAATATATATATATATATATATAAATTAATGATAAAAAATAATATATATATATATAATATATATATATATATAATATTTAATTAGAGTGGTTAAACATAGTAGAAAATTTTACCAAAGGGCATTGGTGATATTTTTTAAAAGTTTGAGGGATAATTTGTTTAAAAAAATAATTTAAAGGTTAAAAGTATGTCATCGAAGTAATTGAAAGATCACTCAATTAATTTGCCCTACAATAATATATATATATATATATATATATATATATATATATATATATATATATATATATATATATATATATATATATATATATATTCCAAATGAAATGAACCTACTTCTTTTTTAATTTTTAAAATAATTCAAACAAAATTAATTTTTTAAATAATTACATTAGTTATCTCATTAATTAAAATAATATTTATTTTAAATTATTATTTTTTATTTTATTTATATATATCAATACAATTTAAATATTTCTATAAAAAAATAATTATTTACTCCTCAAAATCATCTATCATCTCTACATTTTTTTTTAAACATTCATTTGAACTAATGTTTTAGACTTTTAGGACCCCTTGTCAATAACATTGAATTAAGTTGAATTCATCCTTCATTAAAGACCCCTTGTCAATGACATTGAATTTAGTTGAATTCATCCTTCATTACAGACCCCTTGTCAATGACATTGAATTAAGTTGAATTCATCCTTCATTACAAACCCCTTGTCAATGACATTGAATTTAGTTGAATTCATCCTTCATTAAAGTCGTCTCACTTTTTGTTGGTCCAATTAATGTGAAGTGTACTAGGTGATTGACCAATGGGCTTATTAAATAAGTTGTTTTTTACCTCATATTTTATTTAAATAATTTGTTCTAATAATATATGGATCTAAGAGCATATGATCTTCATTAAAGTCGTCTCACTTTTTGTTGGTCCAATTAATGTGAAGTGTACTAGGTGATTGACCAATGGGCTTATTAAATAAGTTGTTTTTTACCTCATATTTTATTTAAATAATTTGTTCTAATAATATATGGATCTAAGAGCATATGATCTGCGTACACAATGTGTAAGTGTAAAAGTGTAAGAGGGTAGGTTATTGCTTTTTTTTTTTTTTTATGTGTGGTTTGTAAAAGCAAAAAGAGGCCGCTCCCTCTATGCTAGACATGCTCAACTCTTTAATTTTTTAATTATTATATAATATAATATACTCTGTAATATATAATAGAAATATTAGTTATATATTTAATTAATAAATATATTTTTTAAATAAATTAATATATTTTTTTATTAACATTATAATATATAATATACATATCACCTATTTTTTCCTATTTTTAAGGGTTTCAACTTCTCAAATTTTTCAAGGAATATTAATTATATATTTAATTATAAAAATGTTTTTAATATTATAATATATTTTTAATTATAAAAATATTTTATATGTTATAATAATATAGAAATATTAGTTATATGTTTCACAACTTCATAATGTCCGTCAAAATGTTTAAATTTGTATGTATTTTATTGTATTTACATTATTCTTTTAATGTTTTTAATATTATAATATATTTTAAATTATAAAAATATTTTATATTTTATTATTTTTAAAAACGTAATTTTATAATAATTTTAAAAATGTAATTTTATAATACTTAAAATAGTATAAATAAAAATAACATTTTAATTATTCAGATAAATGGACGGAAGCATTACAGTGTTTTGACCAAGTACAACATGTGTCTGCTTTTCATCTGAGATGGAAGATTGATTTAACAACATAAATGGGTAGAGATATTGTGAGCTGGACATGCTCTAACATAAGTTATATAATAAAATTGTCGTGTAAATGGACTTAGTTATTTATTAAATATTTAGACTTTTTCATTACCTTATGTTGTTAGTTAAAATCATTAAAATTCAAAACTATTAAATTAAGTAATATTATTCAAATTAATTAAATGACTTCATTTATTTAAATGAATAATAATTTTTTAATGAATTTATAGTTGTAAATTAACTTTTTCTCAATAAAATTTTATAAAATAATAAAATTAAATTATTAACTCATAAAATCTTAAAATTATAAATTTAAAATCTACAAAATTAACTAGTTTAAGTACTTATATAAATTGATTATTTAACATTATTTAGAAATCGTTAAATTATAAAATTTAAGAGTTGACTTGATATTTTTTCCAAATAATTTAAAATCTTAATTGTTAACTCATAAAATAGAGAGTTATTTTAAATAATAGAAATTTATTTTTAAAAATATAATTTATTTATCTATAACTAAGCATAAAATTAAATCCAGATTTTAATTACATATCAAAGTCTAGCTTTTGTTGATAACAATAAATTAAATAAATTAAACCGCTAATCATTAATTAGTATTATTAATAAAGTCAAATAAATAATTAAGAGTTGTGTAGACTAAAGCTTATCTATATATATAATGATGCTTAATTTTTAAAGTGTCTGGATTGTCGGGTCGAGAACTGTGGTTCCGCCCATAAACTTAAAACGGTTAAAAATAAAATTAAAAATGCTATAGGTATGGTTCGAACTTACAACCTAACAAAACAAGTATAACCTTTTAACCAACTAGGCTAATAACACTTTATATTATTAATTCAACCCAAAATTGGATAAACGTGTGACATTTTAACAATATAAGTTCAACTTTTTAACTAACTAATCTATATATATATATTGATGCTTAATTTTTAAAGTGTCCGGATTACCGGATCGAGAGTTGTGGTTAATTTGGATATATGTGAGAGTAAATGGATACTTGGGTCGGAGAGCTGTGGTTAATTTGGATATATGTGAGAGTAAATGGATACTTAGGTCGGATTGTGAGTTGACCCGCCCATAAACTTAAAATGGTTAAAAATAAAATTAAAAATACTAGAGGTATGGTTCGAACTTACAACCTAACAAAACAAGTACAACCTTTTAACCAACTAGACTAATAACACTTTATATTTTAAATTCAACCCAAAATTTGATAAACGCGTGACATTTTAACAATATAAGTTCAACTTTTTAACTAACTAATCTATATATATATATATAATGATGCTTAATTTTTAAAGTGTCCGGATTGCCGGGTCGAGAACTGTGGTTAATTTGGATATATGTGAGAGTAAATGGATACTTGGGTCAGATTGTGGGTTGACCCGCCCATAAACTTAAAACGGTTAAAAATAAAATAAAAAATGTTATATGTATGGTTCGAACTTACAACCTAACAAAACAAATACAACCTTTTAACTAACTAGGCTAATAACACGTTATATTTTTAATTCAACCCAAAATTTGATAAACGCGTGACATTTTAACAATATAAGTTCAACTTTTTAACTAACTAATATATATATATATATATATATAATTATGCTTAATTTTTAAAGTGTCCAGATTGTCAGGTCGAGAGCTGTGGTTAATTTGGATATATGTGAGAATAAATGGATACTTGGATCGGATTGTAGGTTGACCCGCCCATAAAAATTTTAGCGTAATATTTTTCACGATTTTTTATATTATTACCCGTGCAAATGCACGGGATACATACTAGTTTAAATAATTTTGATTGATAAAGATATTATGAAATGTACAAATGTGTTTTGGTAAAAAGATTTGTATTAATATATATATATATATATATATATTTAAATAGATGATATTTTAAATATTGAATGAAGTGATATAATTGATGAACAATGGATAAGTGATATTTGATTATAGTAGATTAAAAAAAAAAACAGCTCTAACTTAGCTAATATCTTGAAATAAATAAGAAAATTTAAAAAAATCCAAAACAAATTTAGTTTAACAATTAACCTATTCTAATGAAAATAAACCGGAGTTGCGTTATTACTTAATTAAAATAATTATTCATAATAATTAAATAATAAAACATGTTTATGTTATTTTAACTTGTGGTTCGGTGTCACAGGAAAAAAAAAGTGTGGTCCTGTTTCCGGACAATCCTGATCTTCTGCTACCGATTGTCGTGTTCCCCTGTGGCGGACCAATCAGATTGCAGCATTATTATTTTAATAATAAATCAATCTGGGTAGGAGACGGAGGGAGGGAGATCCGGAATCCGGGTTTTATCCCGGGTTCACACAAGATGCCGTTAACGGCAGCGCCTGTTAACGCCAGGAAATTATATAATATTCATATAGCACACGGATAAGATATCTTCGCTCAGGGCACCGTGTTAGAGGGAAGGGTGAGATGCGATGGTAGCGAAGATCTCCACGCCCGTTACCCTGACCCTCATGTAAACCCCCCATACCCACCCATGAGAAGACCGCTTGCCTTTCATGAAAATACACTTACCCGTCTATGTAAAGACCAAAATGACATGTATTTTATATTTCCGTTTATTAAATATTAATTTAATTTATTAAAAATCACATGCAGCGATATAATATTCACTTCAATTAATTCATTCATATTTTTTTTTATTAATTTTATATTTCCGTTTATTAAATATTAATTCAATTCATTAAAAATGACATGCATGAGCGAAGATCTCCACGCCCCGTTGCCCTGACCCTCATGTAAACCCCCATACCCAGTCATGAGAGAACCGCTTCAATTATTTGATTTCCATATAGATTACCCATTCGCCCAGATTCAATGGAATGAATAGACTCTTTGTGAGCGAATATTTGTTCGCCTAGACAATGTTCCATGTAAAATGGATTGAATAGTCGCTTCTCGAGAGAACACTTATTCGCCCCTGGTCCATGTGTCATGTGAAATGGAATGAATAGTCGCTTTTCGAAAGAAGACATGTTCGCCCCGGTTACATGAATATATATACCCCCTAATATGATTATTTTATAATCATTTCCGCCCGATTCATCTCTCTCTCTCTTCCTGCCTCCTTTCACGGCGATTCGCAACCGGCTCCCCGTCGACCAAACCAGAATCAACATCTTCACGACTCCACAATGGTACGTATTCCTGAATAGTAACTTTTCATATTTAGGATTATGGAACTACTAAACTAGATTATGTTATGTGATGTCGTTGTCTCGTTAATCTTTAGGAAACCTTACTCTCAAAATGTCACCTTCAATGAAAATCCATCGTATTTAGGAAAACTTACCTAGTGTTAGGTTTTGGGATATTATTCTCATGAAACCCTAGTAAATACTAACAAAGACCGTTTTTTTCATGCACGTGCAGGAAACCGCCACAGCATCCGTCCAAAACTTTGGCAAAGACTGGATTTTATGCCCAAATCAATTAACAAGTGAAGAGATAGTACTATTCTTGACATATCTCCCTTTTTTTTCCATATTGTTTAAGTTTTCATCCTATTTATCTGAAATATTTATGATTGTTCTTAAACATCACTTGATGCAACAATATGCTAACACATGTGGTGCCACGGTGACAATGAGGTGGCGAGACGATGTGACCCACGTCATAGCATCCACCGATTCTAATGGTGGATACGGTCGCACTATCAAAGTATTGAAGGCAATATTGAACGGGAGTTGGGTCCTTACCATTGATTGTGAGACTGTTATTCTTAACCCTTTACTCTTAACTCAATATTCATTTTCACATATATGAAACTAAAAATACCTATTGCTTTTGTACAGGGATAAAATCATCAATCAGATTTAACTGTTACGTGGACGAGGAACCATACGAGGTGCAGCGAGATAATCATGGGACTGTGGGCGGTCCAAGAGCTGGCAGAATGCGGTATTTGAACAATGTAAGTTTTGTCTTATTCCTACTACTCCTCCATATGATATTCAATTCTCCATGATTACTAAAAATGTTTTGTATTTTCTTTCAACTGCCGAAACTTTTCGACAGTTACACCTTTATATTTGTAGGGGAATTCATCCCGGCTTACAAACTGGATCTTATGGGGATTGTAATTGCTGGAGGAGGTACAACTAAAGAAATGGAGAATCCATTTGTTGAGCCCGAGGATGACAAAACTATAGTTGTATACGACAAGTCTCGGCACGATGTTGATGAACTTGTTTGGGTATTTGAGGCAGAGAATCCTTTGACGACATATTTGGATGTATTTGGTGTTCCTCACACAAGCTTGCTAGAATCCATTGCTGCTTGTGATTTGCAGCCTTTGTTGTTATAGACATGTGTTGGTTGAATTTGTTACTGAATATTTGAATAGTTTGCATTCTTGAATTTGTTAATGTTATATTTGATTTCAGATTTCTATTTTTTGTTCTTAGAATTGTGTTTTTTTAAAACACCAGACTTATATTAAACTAAATCTTGAAACATGAAGAAATAATGTATAACTTAAGTATACATTTTTATTCATTTATTAATACATAGCAATCTATGTAACTTAATCTCCCCTAATGTGATAAATAATTAATATGTTTTTAAACAACTGTCAAAATAATATTTCTAACACAATTGTCAAAATAATAATGTGAAGCAATCTTCGCTTTCTGATTGATTGATTGATTTATTAATATTAATTCATAATAATTTTAGTCGTTTAATTATTAAAATGAAATATTTTTTTAATCAAGTCACCTCACCGCCACCTAACACCTGCCACCTTTTTTATTAAATGCTGCATGGCAGCAAGCCATGCTGCTAAGCTAGACACAGTTTGTACTGTTTTCTCTCTCACCTGTACGACCATTTCTTCGCCGGAGTGATACTCCATTGTCTACCATCGACCTCTCCTTCGCCGGAGACTTCATTATAATATCAATCCATCTTCCTAAATTAAAATGGTATGTTCTTGAAGGTCATCTATACCTTCTTTACTTTTCGTCCCAACCTTTTTTATGTTTTTTGAATACTCGACATGAAATGTTCTGTTCTGGTTGATTATCAGGAAGGAACACATATGAGCGAGAATGATATGAACGAGAATGACATTAATGATTTAAGGTAACATGGTTTAACTTCTCTAATTTTTTTCGTGCATATGTAAGCGAAGATCTCTTCACTAAGAGCTTTTTTGATAATATCTTATAAAGCGAAACTCTATTCGCCTAATATTACAATGTTATTAATGTTGAAGTGAAGCGCTCTTCGCTTATATTGTCTTCATTTTACAATAATCTACAAGTTATGGTTAGTTGAACCTTTATTTTCCACGTGTTAAAATTGAACAGCGAATCTGCTAGTTGTCGTCGTCAATTGAATTTCGATGGAAACGGCCAACCTTTGGAGGACATCGAAGCCAACTTAATTCCACATTTAGGTAGGGAATTTGAGAGTGAAGAAGAAGGCTACGTGTTCTACTTAGCATACGCTAAACTAATAGGATTTGGTATAAAGCGCAGTTCAAAACATGTAGACAACGATGGTAAAATACTGGATAGAGTTTTTTGTTGTAGTGCACAGGGTGAACGGGGAAAAGACAAACGTGATGTCTATGTGAGACGTAGCCATTCTGTGACGAGGTTCGGTTGTGAAGCGAAATTGAGGATAAAGAGGGAAGAAAATGGAAAGTTCCAAGTGGTAAATTTTATTAATGATCATAGTCATCCTCTTGCAAGTCCAAAGAAAACTCACCTATATAGATGCCATAGGAATATTTCTGCAGTTGCAGGCTTACATATCGAGATGGCCACTAACGTGGGAATTCCTCCTAAGTCATCACATGCTCTAATGTCTAAACAAATCGGTGGAAGGGAGAATCTAAGTTTTCTTCCTGAGGATTACAAAAATTACCTGCGAACGAAAAGAACCAGAGAGTGTAATTTTGGGGAAACAGGGGGTGTATTAGAGTATTTACAGAAAAAACAATCCAATGATCCTGGTTTTTATAATGCTTTTCAACTTGATGCGGACGATTTGATAACGAATATTTTTTGGTGTGATTCCAACATGCGGTCCGATTATTCATACTTCGGAGACGTTGTCAGTTTTGACACCACATACAAGAAGAATAATGAAGGTCGTCCAGTTGCGCTTTTTGTAGGTGTCAATCATCACAAACAATCAATTATTTTTGGAGCAGCTCTATTATACGATGAAACTGCGATGACTTTTGATTGGTTGTTTGAGACTTTCACCAAAGCTATGCGTGGTAAAAAACCAAAAACCATTCTTACAGATCAAGACGCGGCCATGGCTAAGGCCTTGGCGTCTACTTGGCCCGAAACAAATCATCGTCTCTGTATTTGGCACATATTTCAAAATGCAGCCATACATCTTAGCTCCGTGTTCCATAATTACAGAGAATTTTCTAAGGATTTTTCTTCTTGTATATATGATTTTGAAGAAGAGATAGAGTTTGTTGAAGCTTGGAATCAAATGTTGACAAACTACGGGCTTGAAAACAACGACTAGTTGAAACGCATGTTTAGCATTAGGCGAAAGTGGACATTAGTCTATGGACGACAAATGTTTTGTGCTGATATGACGACAACACAGAGAAGTGAAAGTGTGAACAGTTTGTTGAAAAGGTACTGCTCCTACAAACACAAGTTTTTAGAATTTTTCAAACACTTTGAAAGACTAATCGATGAAAGAAGATATGATGTGTTGAAGGCTGATTTCAAATCAATTACCAGCCAACCAAGTCTTAACTATCCAGTTTTGATCTTAAAGGATGCCTGCAAAGTTTACACCCCAGAGGTATTTAAGTGCTTTGAACAAAAATGGTTTATGTCGCATTATTGTGGTGTAGAAATGTTAGAGGATGTCGACACACACAGAAAATATAAGGTAACACCCCACACTAGGAGATGCTCTCATACAGTTACAATTCATAAGAATGATGATAAGAATATCGAGTGTAGCTGCTGTAAATTTGAATTTGGAGGAATTTTGTGTGCTCACATCCTAAAGATTTTCACAAGGATTGACGTGTTGAAGATTCCTCCGGCGTTGATATTGAGGAGGTGGACAAGAACAGCCAAAGATGGAATATTTGGAACTGATCCCATCGTGGACAGTAGTAATGTTGATCCGAGTGAGCTTCATAACATAAGATACAGAGATTTGTGTGGCTTTTCCATGCATTTATTTACCAAGGCAGCCGAAAGAGATGACACTTATAAGCATGTCAAAGAAATTATGCTTAGCCAGTGTACGTTTGTGGATAAAAAATTACAGGAGAGTATAAAAATGCAAACTCCACCAACCGGTGTATCATGTTCTGCCGAGGGTGCCCCTGTTCAAGCGAAAGGAATCAAAACTAAGAAGCCAACAAAGTCTGATAAGAGAAGGAAAGGTGGACTAGAGAAGAACTCCAGAAAAAGAAAATCAACAAGAATAACCAGCGAATCACAGATTCCGGTATGAATTTGCTGACTTCACTTCTTTACTAATAATTGGCTTATTATTATTCATTTATTAACATACTTTTAAATAATTTGATATACCTTTCCAGCCATCAAATGCAATGCCAACGACCACTTCCCAGTTCTCAACTCCTCAACAATGGGACGAAAGTTTCAGCATGGACGCCAATACTCCGTTCACTGTTCTTTTGTCATCTCAACTATCGAATTCCAGTTTCATGTGAAATCTGATATGTATTGTATGCATATTGGATTTTAAACCAAGAAGAATGTAATGCATGCCATGTTTTATGTAATACCAAATGAATGACAACAATAATTAATACCTAAAAATATGTATTGCTTAAATCAATCGAATGTGTATTCGCCCTTAGTCGACTCCTATTAAGTATATCTTTTACTTAGAAAAGTGATAATTTAGAACCTTAAACTGAAGCGAATATTTATTCGCTTAATTGAAAACAAGTATTTGAGGCGAATATTTATTCTCCTCACATTTCTTTCATGAAATTGATATTTTGTAGAATTTGGTATTCACATGTTAGGGTAAGTGTAATGACATGACAAGTAATCCTGCTTCTCATGGGTGGGGTTGTGGTTTAACAAGAACATTTATTTGCGGCGAATATTTATTCGCTACAAGAAAAAGTATTATTTGAGGCGAATACTTATGCGCCTCATATTTCAACATGAAATTGCTGTTTGGGTGGAATTTGGTATTCACATGTTAGGGTAAGTGTAATCCGGCTTCTCATGGTTCACTCGAATTAGATTACTTTAAATTAAAAGTTTTCACGTAATAATTATTCGATACTACTCTACTACTCACATATAAATTTCGATCCTAATTTATGAAATAAACAAAAATTGTTTGAAGCGAATATTTGTGCGCTTCATGCTTCTTTCGATTATTTTATTCACTTAATACATAAATGAACAAGTATGCTGGCAAATAAATTTTAATTAAAAACAATTTGTATATATACATCTTCATTATTGTCAAAATGTGAATTGTAATGTTTTGAAAATTTAAATTACACAACATATTCATTATTGTACAAATGTATACATTTCCAAATTCATTGGCTAAGCCATTTACTGCAGGAATTGTAGACCTTGCTCCTGGATTTGTTGAGCTCCGAGCCAATGACACGCCAACAATATTCCATCCTCAAGGTCTTTATTTGGTCCCTTACATTTTTTTTAACGCCGAAGCCACTTTTCCAACCCTTCACCTCACCTTCATACGTCTCCATGTGTCTCATACAAAAAATGCCGCAGTCCATGTAATTCCGGGAATCCTGCCATGAAAACTTCAAACATGTCTTTTCCAAACTTCCATATTTTTCAGCAAGAACGGGGTCTACGGCATTCATATATTGTTGCATGTAGTCATCCTGATACATCATTACAAACAACATGATGTAATGTAATTGAGTGCTACTAGGATTCAATCATTGAACATGTTGAAAATCATATTGTAGTGTCATACCAAGATTTGTGCATTCTTATATCTTCTTTCAAAGGGCGCTTGCATGGGTGACTCTTTGTTGTCAATAACTTGAAATTGCTTTTGTATGAAGTTATAGCAAACCAAGTAGAAATGTCTTTCATCAATGATTGGGAAAAACATCTGTGGATAGAATTAAAATAAATGAGATCTCAACTGAGTTGTACATGCTATTATAAGATATCATAGCGAGAGATGTACTTACGAGGTTCACATCCAAGAGGTCCCTCTTCGAAATGTTGAAAGCCCGACCTTCACGACAGAACCTTTCATTGAATTGGTCTAGGGTAGTTATTCCACCTTCACGAAAAATCTGTTTACAGCATAGTCTTTAGTCTCACACGAATAACATAATTGATAAACAACAGTGCTAGTACAACTTACGGTGATCGCGGTTGTGAAAAAAATCTTATTGTAACGACGTTTTACATTTCTCCTACAACGGTCGTTCAACATGTACGACCAAATGTCAATAATCATGCTGTCCACCCAGGTTTTATCTGCCATTGTAATCATGTCCCCGCGTGTCACGTGCAAACTTAGTTTATCCCCAAAAAATAACATTCCACTGCATAAAACAATGAAAACATGTTTCAGAATGGGCTACAAATTGTATTTTGAATGTATAAGTAAGTATGTCCAGGAAACATTACCTTGCATCAAGTCCCGTAGAAAATATGAAACCCACAAAAATCTTATGAATGTTTGTAATTTGTTTGACATCCCTAAACATTTTATTGAAATATGGGGTTTTCAAAACTGGAGGCAATTCGACGGCTTTAAGCCATTCATTCAATTGCATTTGTAGACGAGAAGAGGCAGTTTGAAGTGGCGGTGGTAGACTAGAGATGCATTCTTCCTGTTCAATCTTCACTATCGCCAAAGAAGGGGAGTTTTTGCTGGTTTCGGTGTTGAGGACATCGGTTAACCAATCCGTTTTCAAATTTCGGGAGACTTTACTCCTCACATTTAATGCCTTTGATGGTCCAGCTTCATCTGTTTTCTGTCTAATTTGGGTAGGAGGCAAGGCTTGTGTTGTTGGAGTGCCGGTGTTTATGTTGGTTTCTGTTTTGTGAGTAATGGGGTGGGCTATGGGTTTGGCGGTTGGAGTGCTGGTGTTTGTGTGGGTTTCAGTTTTGGGAGGAATGGGGTGGGCTATGGCTTGGTCGGTTGGATTGATTGGGGCTTTGGTGTTGGTTTCTGTTTTTGGAGGAATAGTGTTGGCTTTGGCTTGTGCCATTGGAGGGGTTGGGGTTGTGTTTAGAGGAATATGGTGGGCTTTGGCTTGTGCCAGTGGAGGGGTTGGGGTTTTGTTTAGAGGAATAGGGTTGGGTTTTGCTTGTGCCATTGGAGGGGTTGGGGTTTTGTTTATAGGAATGGGGTGGGCTGTGGCTTGTGCCATTGTAAGGGTTGGGGTTTTTTTTAGAGGAATGGGTTGGGCTTTGGCTTGTGCCATTGGAGGGGTTGGTGTTGTGGTTAGAGGAATGGGGTAGGCTTTGGGGTGTGCCATTAGAGGGGTAGGGGTTGTGGTTTTGGTTTCTGTTTTGAGTGGAATGTGGTTATTGTGGGGTTGGTACGTTGTAGTGTGGGTGGTCTGTGTGTTGTCTTAGGTGTTTAGAGGAAGGTGGTTGGCTTTCGCTTGGTGGTTGGCTTTGGTGTTGGTTTCGTTGTTGGGAGGAAGGGTGCTCTTGTTGGCTTAGGCTGTTGGAGTGGTGTTGGCTTTGGTGTTGGCATGGGTGTTGGGAGGAAGGGTGCTCTTGTTGGCTTGGGCTGTTGGAGTGGTGTTGGGAGGAAGGGTGCTCTTGTTGGCTGGGGCTGTTGGAGTGGTGTTGGCTTTGGTGTTGGCATGGATGTTGGGAGGAAGGATGTCTGCTTTCGCTTGGGTGGTGGTTTCTGTGTTGGGGTTAGTGCCACTTCCTCTTGGCTGCTGATGTTTAGTTTTGTCCAAGCTCCGTTGTAACCCTTCCCTCAGGATTGAATGGGAGTTTAGTACAGTGGCCAATGGCTCAAATGCAGACTGTACAAGTTCCATGGCGTTTATCTGGTAAATATCATTCAGATATTTAGCCCCTTGTGCCAATTCGTCTGCAGCGGCCGCAACCTTCCTCAAACATGATGCCAGGTTTTGTGGAATTGGAGCCTACTCAGTAAGATTGTCATCCCCAGATTGTGGTGGTGTTGGCTCCACATTTTGTTGAACCGGTGGTTGCTCATTCGGAATGGCTATGCGAGCAACTACCCTACCATGTCCAAACCCCTCCTGTGCAGCCTCATACTCAACCCTTTCGTACATCTTCTTCTTGTCCCAGCATCCCAAGATAAGAAAATTCCTTGAGACCTGACTGTTTATCTTGAACTCAACCACACGGTCCAAGTAGCACAACTGATACATTAGCATAAACAAATATATGTTAAGTGTTTATAAATGAAAAATTATGAAGGTTCAACCGACAACAAATAGATTTCTACACTCACCAAAAGAAACGTTAATGGACCATGGAAATAGGATGTCTTTTTTTCTTTCCACTTATAAACATTATCGACTAGTCCGTCTAACGTGAACTTGCACCAGTTGTAGTCTTTGATTTTAGATACATCCTGGAGGGATTTAAGTACTTTGAATCTGTACATAAAAAAGGAGTGACTCAAACCAGTTAAAATGACATTGAAGTTCTAAATGAAATTACAGAATTACTACTAGGTTCTTTGGGTATACCTGCACTGTGGATTTTGGGATGTCCACAAAAAACTGGATACAACAAACACCACGAAGTCCATCTTGAAGTTACTATCTCCGGCTGTGTTCTGTAGAATTTTGTCAGGCATTTGGTAGGTCGAAGGACCTCCACTGTTCTCGAATCCCCATCTCCTTCTCCACGCCGTGAGATGTTCCTTGTACACCTTGTCATCCGTGTGATTTCCTAAACACTCCGCCACTTCTAATTCCCCTCTGGGTATGTTCAATACACATTGAACATCCTCTTCATCAATCTGCATCTCCTCTCCACTGTGTAGGACGATGCTCCTCCTTCTGGGATTGAATAGACTCACAATGCACCGTGAGAATTGAAGTGGGCATTTTGATATGCCAAGTGAAAGAAGGGAACCAAATCCTATGTCCCACAGAGCCTGCTTTTGTTCTTCGGATAACCTGTTAATCAGGTTATGAAGGCCCGATGGAGAGGTTCTGCTCTTGAAATCAACATCTGGGTCACGATTCCTTCTTCTTTTCTTCTTAACCTGGTTCTCATTAATTTCTTCATTAGCCGCGTTGGCCAGAATATCCAGTGGTGTCGTGGGCGTACCTGATGCCTCGGGTTTTCTTTTCCTTTGTTGAACACTACATTAACATTACCAAATTCGATAACATCCATAATCCCAAAATAGGAAAATTTGAACATTTTCTAACATTAGCGTAATTACCTTAGTGTGTTAACTTCCGTCGTGGATTCAGTATATGGAACTATTTGCATATCGGAATCCTAATTCTGTGATGATAGAGTCACATTTAGATTCAAACGAACTCAAATTAGAAAACGAAAAAGACCCACGCATGCAACCGTAAACACTTCTTACCATTTTGGCAGCAGCAGAAGATACTAACCGGAAGAGAAATGGATTCGTAGTCGAAAGGCCGGAGACGACAGCGCTAGGTCAATTAGTAGAATAACCTTGGTGTATGACGGCCGGAGTCGGGCTTGAGATATTTTAGTTTCTTAAGTGCTCTATTAGTGTGAATGTATTTTCATGAGGCCGTATCGGTTTTTACAAACATGAATAAGGAGTTTTTCATGAACTTCATATGAGTCGAACCGATATTCGCTCATGGAATGTGACATGTAATTCTGCATTTTGAAAAGAAAGCATACTAGAATAGGCGATGATGTATTCGTGTCGAATGTCGGATTGTACGAATATATGTTCGCTTAGGACATGTATTACTAGATTCACAGTATTGAGAAAAATAAATTACAAAAGGTGAGCAACTATTCGCTTCTACATGCGGAAGAAGCGAAGAAATCTTCGATCAGCAAATCCAACAGATCTTATACAATCTAAAGGATTGACATTTGATTGGATGGTAGCAGTTGAAATGACCTGCCGTGGTCACAAAGCCTGAGACTATGTGACAGTTGAATTGACAGGACAAAAAGGTTTTGGCGCTTCATTTTATTTATTTAATTTATAATTGAGATGTTAATTAAAATTAATTTATTTTTCTTTAAATCTAAATAACAATATCTATATTTTAATTTTACACGGATGTAATAAATATAATTTTTTTTATGTATGAATAATTTCATATTTCATATAATGTTAATCATATTAAATGGATTTTTTTGATTTATGAGCGGAAGATTGAGCGTTTATTTTTATAAATTATTGGTTTCTATAATAAAACACACCAAGATCAAACAGCACCTAATTTCTGTTTCTACTTTTTGATTAACAATATATAAATTATGAATAATGTTTCCTGTCAAAAATACTGAAGACTGGTCCGATTCGATATTTAATGATTACTTGAAGATATGATATACCGTAAAAAACCATTTCATTAATGAATTAAAAAAAATAATGAAACGTTAATTAAGGGATACAAATTTTAAAATAGATTCGAACGAAGATTTATTCGCTGCGTGTCTTTTCCTCCAACATAATTTTATAAATGGAAAATTAACTTTGATTATAATTCCGGTCTTCACATACATGCGTTGGTGTACTTACATCAGGGGTAAAAGGTATTCTCATGTGAGGGTTGAGGGATTCACATGTACGTCAGCTTAGAATTCAATGAAGTGAAGATTTATTCGCTTCATATATGCCTCTCATAAATTACAATTTTCATTGAACACGAATATGTTTTCGCATCTTTTAATTTTTAATTAGTTGCATTCATATGTAAGAAATGTGAATATAAAATTAATGTTAATTTTGGCATTTACATACAAGGGTTAGTGTGTTTCCATGACAGGCATATGGTCTTCTTATGGTTGTGTTAGTGGGTTTACATGCAGGACATTTGAAAAATAATTAAGCGAACATTTATTCGCTTCCGACCGACACTCCGTACCAAAAGCATTTTTTGAAAAATCTAAACGTAAAACTCAAGTATTTTATGAATTTCTTTAATGAATAATATTTTAAATCTAAATAATATTGGATATTATTTTGTTCATAAAGAAATAATATTATATTTAATATAAATGTATACTTATTTCCTAACATAATTTTATGTATATAGAAATAATATATTATTTAATATAATGTTAATTACATTTAGGAGAACACATAAATGCTATTGTTACAATACTTTATCAATAATGAAATATAATTTATGTGATGTGACAAAAGGACTGCACACTGTTCCGATTTGATATATGATCACGGGCTGACTACTTTTTCTGAATCCATAGATATGAAATGATTTCTATATAGGGTTTTATACAAAAGCACACTTCTTTTTTAATAATTAAATATAATTTATTAATGATGTGACAAAACAAAGGACTGCATACTGTTCCGAAAAAATATTTGAGCACGAGTAAATTAATTTTTCCTAATCAATAGATATTTTTAAAAAATTGATGTCGAAATTACTTAAACCATCCAGGTCGACATGTAAAACTTCGTGAGCATGAGCATTTCTGTTAAACATGCTCCTCAGGAATTAAAATTTTCATCAAATATGAAAGTAAAAATTTCAAGTAATTTAAGCGAATATTTGTTCGCTGCGTGTCATTTTTACTAAATTATTTTAATATTTAATAAACGGAAATATAAAATTCATATAATTTGGTCTTCACATACACGGTTTAGTGTATTTCCATGACAGTCAAGCGGGCTTCTCATGGTTGTCTTGGGGGGTGTACATGTGGGACAGGTAAAAAACGAATCAAGCGAAGAAATCTTCGCTTATGAACGACTCCCCGTAAATAATGATGTTTGAAAAAATATAAACATAAACATGAAGTTATTTTAGCTAAGATCTCTTCGCTCTTCGAATTAATTTTTTTAGCACATACACGGAACCTCCAAATTCGTGTTAATTTTGGTAAATGTGGGATATTAAAATGTTTTCACGCTTCAATTGAATGTTTTCAAAAAAATATATTTTAATTCTTAATTATCTTCAATATAATTGTCTTCATATAGCAATAATATTATATTGAATATAATTTTATAATTATTTATTAAAATATTATTATGAATATAGAAATAATTTATTATGTAATATAATGTTAATTACAATATTGAATTATTTGTTTTATTTCAAAAAATTATTTCTAAACCCATACCAAAAAAACTCTGCTATTGTTATTACTTTTTCGTTAATGAAATTACTTTTTCATGATGTGACCAAATGACTGCAAACTGTTCCGATTTGATATTTGATCACGGGAAAATTACTTTTTCTGAATCAATAGATATAAAGATTTATTAAGAAAACAAATTTTCTGTTTGCTATAAATGTAGGGATTACATAAACAATCTTCGTCGGCAGCATGAAATATTTCGTGAGCATTGTTGTTGAGAGTGTGTGTTTTTTTCAGATAGTTTGTTGGGATGTATCATTTGGGAGATTCTATGTGATGGAAAACTTGTACAATGAAGATCAACTGGTGGAAAACATCTTCAGTTACTTCGAATTCTTCATACCTCAAGTAGAAACTACTGATCAAATGAAGATCATTCGTGTCCACTGCTGGTGGGAAGCGCCAGCTTTGGGAGATTCCCTGGGATGGAAAACATCTCAAGAGATAACTCAACAGGTGTATGACCCCAGTTATGCGTGAGAGATCCGTTGTGGTCGCTTCAATGGAGATGCATTGAAGCTGGAGATGCAGATGAATAGTGTTAAAATGTACAAATGTTTATGAAACGTAGAAATGTTTATGAAACTTGTAATGAAATTTTGTTCATCGAATTATAATAAATATTTGTTATTTATATTTTCATGCACATTTCATTAAACATTTATAAAATATCGAATTTATTAGAAATAATAAAGTATTATCATATCTACTCTTCTGGCTAAGTATACGTTTCCCATAAGTGAAATCATTGCCATAATTGTAATCTGACGTGACATGTAATGTAAAATGTTTTGGCGCTTCTTCAATCATTCAACCCTTGATTGGATTTAATATACAAGCGAATCCATTTTCGTTCAATGTTGTCGACCTCAAATATGAATATCAAGCGAATTGTATTTCATTTCGTAACAATGGTGGGTTTAATATAGAAACTTACAAGCGAATGATTCTTCGTTTTCAAATTCATTAGAGTATTACATGAAAGTGGCACAAATACAATAATATGTAACTTAAAAGAGAATGCGACTTCATCTTCGTTTTCAATCACATGGTTAAAAGTAATACACTAACAAACAAACGAAGAAATGTCCGTTCGATTTACTGATTAGATACTGTGTTATGAAGCGAACAACCAATCGATGGATCAATGTAAGGGGTTTACATGAACACATCAGTTGTTTTGCATTATACGTTGAATTGATAATGACATCGAACTTGCAATCAAACAATCAAACATAACGACAATCATTCGATTTATGTAACTCCAGAATACACAAACTACATCATGTAAAATGTAACTTCAGAATATAATCAAACATAACTTCAGAATATAATTAATACACAAAAACAATTCATAATCCGTTTACATAAGTACTGCAAAGATTAACCAACAAAATAGCAGTTCAAAAATACAAATGAAGCTTAGTCTGATTCATCATAGGATGACTCGTCAATCGGTCCTGTCATCGACACGATATCATGTTCGATGACGGGTGGAATGTACAGCTGAATGGCTTCGTTCACAGAAGTGATCCATTGATTAGGGAGTGAATGATGATAAGAATTTTCTATTATTGATGCGTACTCTAGGTAAAGATGGTGAGGAGTAAGCATGAAGTCCTCCGGAGGATTGAGTCCATTCGAAGGGAGGGGATTCCGTAGGCCAAACTGTATGTATATGACAGTTGTGCAGTAGGAGGTAGTTCCCTCAAGGCCCAACAAAATGATGAATGGAGAACCCCTCATCTCGTACATCATTACACTAAAGAGATACCACGGAACAATGAACCTAATTGGGTGAATATCCGAAATAACATTCGGAGGTACGAGTCCATTGACCCTTTGCACTTATAGATTGGCAAAGGAAGTGTAGGGAATTGAAGGACGGGGCAACCAATGCAACTTGTCTAACAACCAAAGGTAGAGAACCAAAGGTGATCCACGGCGAGAATAGTTGTTTTCCTCTGGAACAAATTCGTTAAGACCAAGTAACGTCTCAGCAAGTACAAGGCTAGCCAGGTTTGGGGCGTTTCCCATCAGTGCAGGAACTACCTCCAGGATCCTGTCCGAAGGCCGTCGTCCTGCAGCCAGACATAAAAAAATGAGCCAGAACAACCAGCATGATCAGTTTGCTTTGTGTGTGGTTGATGGTCCTCTCAGATCCCTAGACACGCCAAATGTACTCGTCTATATTTGTCATACTGAGAAATCCATGTTGGAGGGTAAACAAAAGAGCATCAAACATTGTACATCCATAGAAGCTGTGGCAAACTTCGAATGCTCTATGAGGATCTTAATTGACAGGCAAAATCAAGAGTGCAAGACTACCACACCTAAGGATTGAAGCAAAGTCCTCTAGCGTCGGGCATATGCGCATTTCCCCAATAACAAAATAACAAGAGTCCGTATTCCATCTGCTTTGCATGTGGGCCATCAGTCCGTCGTGAACGTTTATTCGTAAAAGAGGTAGAATCTCATTTACATGATATACACTAAAAGGGATAGGGTCATCGTTGATCAGACTTAAGTATCGCTCCAGCTGTTGATGCGATAAAACCAGCATGTCTGGGTCCATCTCTACATCCATCTTATGAGTTTTACACTAAATGACAGAAGGAAAGACACCGGTAGATAGAGATTTGGGAAGGAAAGAGTCAAAACAGAGAGAGATGTGAGAGTGAGAGTGGAGTGTGAGAGTGAGAGTGAGGGTATGAGAGTGATGATGTTTATTAGCAGTAGTTGAAGTAATAAATGATTTTTCATTCTTGAATTCACATCAATACATAACTCTGGTAGGGGCATTACATGTTGGGAAGATATCTTCGTATTATAATTTTTAGTTCATGTAGTTACGAATATATATTCGTCAAGGAATAACAAAATATTTATTGAAGAAGATATCTTCGTCTCTGATTTTAAAAATATGGATTGTACCCAAAAAAAACTTAAGAAGATATCTTCATTTAGAAATTTGAAAATATATAGTGAAGAAGATATCTTCGTTTAGGAATTTGCAAACATATAGTAAACGAAGATATCTTCGTCTCTGATTTTCAAAGTATGGATTGCACCAAAAATGAACATAAGAAGATATCTTCGTTTAGGAATTTGAAAATTTTAAGTTAAGAATAAGCCACAAGAAGACATAAGAAGATAATTTCGTTTCAAAGGTGGTCATCATGTCAATATTACGGTTGCAAGTTTATCAGTTTCATCATGTTAAGAATATATCTTCGTTTAAGAATATTAAAACATACAGTTAAGAAAATAACCTCGTTTATGATTTTAAAAATATGGGTACAAGAAGACATATCAAACATCAATACATTATAAGCAATTCATTATAACTCCATACATTAAGATCTGAATTGCATTATAAGTTATAATTCAATATCAAACATCCATACATTAAAAATATGTCAATTGACCTGTGTAAACATAAGAATTACTGTACAAGTATAATTCCGTATAACACATACAAATCCCTAATATCTTGATCTAATTGCAGTCTTTAACTTGAACCTATTGACATTGTGCTCAGACATAAGAATTCTGTATAAATATTTTATCCTCAATGTACTCAAAGCTTCTTCGGCCTTCAAAAGAACAAGAGAAAGTATAAGAACATTTAAAATTGTTAAATGTCATAGAATAACATATGGTATAACACTTACATTATTTTCGTTGATGTTAATAGACCAACCCTTCATCAATCCTCTATATGTTTCCATATGTCTCATTAAATATACACCACAGTCTGTCTTGTTTGTTTGGTCTTGCCAAGGCAGCTTTGGGGCCGTTATCCTGTATTTCTTAACCTTTTCCGCAAATCTTTGTATGCCTTGCATTTCCAAGAAAGTCGAAAAACTATCGACTTGATTCCTCAAATGGACATACTTGTCCAAAATTTTCATTCTATGCGGACGACCGGAGTTGTCTAGTACATTGATGTGGGAGTCTCTAATATTCACACATACAAGAAAGAAATGTCCGGAAATGACGACAGGTAGGAATATCTGCAAAAAGAACATAAACATTTATTATTTTTTGGTATTCTCGTTACTTGGAATTGAGGGAAATGTACATACCAAGTCAGCGAAGATGAGGTCTTCTTTTATGACATGGTAGTTTCTCATGTCTTCCTCAAGGGATTGACAAAATAAGGTGCAATCATACTGCAGACTAACCTGCAAAATAAGGGTGGAGACTCAAAGTCATGAACATTGAAGTATACATAGCACAAAACAAGCGAAGCACTTACATGTGAAATTGATGAAAAACAAATTATTCATGGTTCATGCCTTGGCAACCTACGGCATTTGAAGTGCACAATTATGGACCAAGCGTCCACCACTTCGCTCGCAATTTCTTCACCCATTTTCATTGTTTGAAATAGACGACGGGTGATATTACCCGGTGCACCTTCGTACAGAACGTCACTGCAAAATACATTCATTTAGAAGACCATAACTAACTAATTTCATATTTCAAATTTCTAAAAGCATGCGAAGTAACTTACAATGGAGGCATGTCTTCATCAAACACAAAATCGGCTAATCTCTGTTCCTTGTTGGTTATTTTGTGGTCCAACATATCCGCAACCTGTTGCATGTAAGGGGATCGAAGGTGCACAGGAATTTTCGTGATCTTCCTCTTAGGATATTCTCTAATGTTGATGCGTCCCCCCCCCCCCATCATCTTCATCTTCATCTTCAGAAGATTCAACGACCTTAGAATCCTCAACCTGTTCATTGCCTTCACCCTGATCATTTGGTGCAACAGACTGAGCTTTGGGTTCCGCAACATGTTCCTTCCCTTCACCCTGATCATTTGGTTCAACATGCTGAGCTTTGGGTTCCTCAACCTGTTCCTTCCCTTCACCCTGATCATCGTCTTCAACAGTGGGTGTCTGCACTTTGTGTACCTCATCCGGTTCCTTCCCTTCACCCTGATGATCAGTTGGTTCAACATTGGGTGAGTCATCTTTGTTGGGAAGAACTGCATCCTTAGGTTCATCCTGTTGAGAAGGGGGTGACTTGGCTTGAATGTGCTGAAATGCAGCCTCTACATCTTCCTGTTCAACAAGGAGTGATTCATCTACAATGTCCTGACCTACATCCTCACATCTTTATGTTGAACAGGGAGTGACTGAGCTTCATTGTGCAGAACGGCATCATCGAGATCATTCGGTTCAACGTGATGTGAGCAATTTTCTTGATTTGGCATAACTGCATCCTCAAAATCATTCAGTTCAACCCGTGCTGGTGGATTGTCTGCATTGTCCTCCACTGCAGTCTCATAGGGGTATTCAACCGGGGGACTATTGATTTTTAAGCCCGCACACAGTAAAGTGTCCCCAAGTGCCTCACTTGGAGGATCTTCCACACCTACACGAACCTCACCATCGTTCACCACCTTCAAGTGTTTCATGAACCCTTCAGACTCTCTTAGGTTCAGGAAATCGGCCTCAAAAAAAGGCTTCGGATCGATGTTGCGTTTCTCCAACTCCCCTGATAGGTAATTAAGCTGTTGGGCTGTATCTTTAAAAGTTTGCAGGATTTTGGATGTCAACATCTGTACATTATGAAAAACAGATTTCATTAATCTTGAAAACAGGATAATATAGACAAATGGGAGTCAATTTCTTGTTTCCACATACCTCATTATCGTCTTCTTTTACTTCAACCGAGTCAACTGGATTCTCGGGTTGTTTAGCTGTTAGGCGCGCCCTTGCACGGCCCAGCCCAAAACCACCGGCACGAACTTGTAAGTTGGTGAACTCTAACACTGTGACGTCATCCCAACAAGAGATTATTGGAAATTTTCTTTCGTAGGGCAGACGTTCACCTTCCATAAAAACACCATCTAGGTAGCAAATCTGGAGTAAAGGAATGTGAAACATGTTAGAAAATATTTGATATCTATAAATCATATACAAGAGTGGCACAATTACTTACCAATAAAAGGGTTATAGGTCCATCAAAATATGGATTTTTATCTTTACTTGCTTTTTCTTTCCAACTTCTTACACTGTCAACCAACCGTTGGAGTGTGAACTGACACCAGTTCAGTTCCTTTATGTTATCAACATCCATTAAGGATTTGAGAATTTTGAACCTGAAATGAATAAAATACATGTGTCAGTATTCACAAATACAATTAGATATATAATAGGTTTGAATAAATGTTTACCTGGCTCGTGAATTTTGAACTGGACATAAAAAACTTGAGACAACAAAGACAACGAAGTCGATTTTGAAATCGTTGTCTGCACTTGTGTTACTTAATATCTTGGGGATCATAGAAAGTGTTTCAGGAGCTTTTGAGTCTTCCCCGGTCCATCTGGTCTTCCAATCCCTCAAGAAATTATAAAAATCAGGGTCCTTAGTCTTGTCCCCCCAACGGACTCAACTACGTTCATTGCCCCTCTAGGGAGGTTCATCACCAGTTGTACGAGATCTTCATCGATAAGGATCTCCTCACCGTTGGCCAATACCAGAGAACTCTTATCCGGGTCAAAAGCTTGGATTACGTGTCTGGAAAAATGCGCAGGGCACTTGGAGACACCCATTGTAAGAAGAGAACCAAACCCAATTTGCTTCACGGCTTCCCTCTGTTCTACGCTCAATTTAGGAATCAGTTGAGCAAGGCCATGAGGTGATGATCTTGTTAGAAATGTAAGTTTACGTTTCTTCATGGTTTTGTTTTTTTGGGGAGATGGTGGTAACTCTTCATCGAATGGTGTAGTACACGGAGAAAGATTAGTGGTTTCTAGGGATGGTTCTGGTAACTCTTCATCGACTGTTGGAGTGGAGGTAGGAATAACATTGGGTTTTTTTTAGGGGGAAAAGGTGGTGGTAAAATCTCATCAAAATGTGTAGTACCTGCAGCAATATCAGTAGCTTCGACAGCAACTGTGGAAACTGATTCAGCAGTCGATGACGACTTCGTATTCGTCTTCGTATTTCTCTTCCTCTTCCTTTCATATGTAACCAAGTTATTAAACCTCGAAGTCATTATTTTTGGTGGGATAGCATAAATCAGTATTCAACTAAATAAATGGAATAAACATGTGTAAAATTAGTATAAAATATATAAACACAATAAGATTAACCTACCTCTCTGGTTTATTGGGGGGATTGACGTTGGATGCAGGATTGGGGGCAGTTTCGTTTTCGTTTATGCTCCTACAGACTTGCAAGACGACCTCTCGGGAGTCGATGGTATCCACTTCCATGTTGTTGCCTTGGTTCTCTGACATCTTCAGAAGAAATCCTTGTAGAATAAAAGAAATCTCTAGGGTTTCGACGTTGAGTGTTTGGATGATCGTCGGGAGATAGAGAGAGAAGAATATGAACAGTTGCTTATGAAAATGAAAATGATGGAGAGTGGGATTGTAGCGGGAAATTGAAATTATATCAACAAGTAATTGAAGCGAATAAATATTCGTTCTATATCGTAACTTCGTAAAAAAATTCATAAAATATATTAAAAATAAAAACTATTATTCGAAGCGAAGATTTATTCGCGGGATGTAAATGCACGGGTAAGTGAATTTACATGACAGGCAAGTGGTCTTCTCATGGGAGGGCAGTGGGTTTTACATGAACGTCAGCCTAAAAATATATGAGACGAAGAAATATTCGTTTTCAATCGTCTCCTCGTAAAAAAAAATTAAAAAAGTAGAGTGAAGTAATTAAAGCGAATATTTGGTCGTTTCCTGCATGTCATTTTAAATTAATTGAATTAACATTTATTAATAAACGGAAATATAAAATTAATAAAAAAAATAGTGAAGTGATTGAAGCGAAGATTTGTTCGGTTGCTGCATGTCATCTTTAATTAATTGAATTAATATTTAATAAATGGAAATATAAAATCCATGTAATTTTGGTCTTCACATACATGGGTAAGTGTCTTTCCATGGCAGTCAGGCGGTCTTCTCATGGGTGGGTTGGGGGGTTTACATGAGGTTTTTATTAAAATTAATTGAAGCAAATATATCTTCGCTCCTGAGGGTCTCCAGGCCAAAAAAATTAAATAAAAAATTAAATAGAATTAATAAAAAAATATATGAATGAATTAATTGAAGCGAATATTATATCGCTGCATGTGATTTTTAATAAATTAAATTAATATTTAATAAACGGAAATATAAAATACATGTCATTTTGGTCTTTACAAAGACGGGTAAGTATATTTTCATGAAAGGCAAGCGGTCTTCTCATGGGTGGGTATGGGGGTTTACATGAGGGTCAGGGCAACGGGCGTGGAAATCTTCGCTCCCATCGCATCTCACCCTTCCCTCTAACACGGTGCCCTGAGCGAAGATATCTTATCCGTGTGCTATATGAATATTATATAATTTCCTAGCGTTAACAGGCACTACCGTTAACGGCGTCTTGTGTGAACCCGGGATGAAACCCGGATTCCGGATCTCCCTCCCTCCGTCTCCTACCCAGATTGATTTATTATTAAAATAATAATGCTGCAATCTGATTGGTCCGCCACAGGGGAACACGGCAATCGGTAGCAGAAGATCTGAGTCTGTTTCCGGACAGTATTCATGATCTTTACCATGTATTTTCTTCAACCTTTATTTATTTTAATTTATTGAGAATATTATTATTATTCTTATTAAATGAAATACGCGCAAAAGTTGTCGGAAAACAAGAAATTTATAAACAACAATAAAAAAAGCAAACTAGTTCCCTAAAGAGGGGGAAATTGGCTCAAATGGGTTTCATAACCCTCGAAATTCCTCAAATAGCCAAAACCATAAAATATTGCCCAAATGGGTTTTTCGGACGAAAATACCCCTAATTTTCCTTCGCATAACAATTAGCTATTCGTGTAACCCTTCGCGTAATCAGTTCACTTCGCGTAATCATTGTTTCGCGTAAGGCTTCGCGTAACACGTACTATAAAAGGATTTTTTTCATTTTTTATCTTATTTCTCTCTCTTTCGCGTAAGCCCTTTTCTTCTTCTTCAATCCCTTTGTTGCTCGATCCAGTTTTTATTCCTCTCGATTCCGGTCAACTCCCTCACCACCGTCGTCGCCACCACCGTTGCCTGCATTCTATCTGTGCATTTACATGTTAGTATAGTATTTGTTTAGGGTTTAGTTAGGGTTTATAGTATTAGTTTATAGTATTACGCGAATGTATTACTGGTTCTTGTTGATTCTTATAGGTTATTAGTTTGGTATAGTATTAGTTTAGTATAGTATTAGTTTAGGGTTTAGTTCACTGGTTCTTGTTGATTCAAAGTTGGTTCTTTTTTCTGAATTTGTTCCTTTTCACATTTGGTTTTGTCGAATTTGAATTGGTATTTGTAAGATTGTCAAATTTGAATTGGTATTTGTCCAATTTAAGATTGTCGAATTGGTTAAGATTGTCGAATTGATATTTGCAGTTAGTATGCTGTTAAATAGTTTTGTATGCAGTCTGATTGTTTCTATGCAGTTTTGTAAGTATTAGTTACGATTGTCAAATTGGTATTTGCAGTTAGTATGCTGTTAAATAGTTTTGTATGCAGTCTGATTGTTTGTTTGGTTATTTGTTCATTTTGTATGCAGTCTGATGCTTAATTATCATATGGTTTTTTCTGATTGTTTGTCTGGTTTTCTAGTTGTTGCTTTTCAGAAGATGGCTACAACAGTGAATGATTTTCCTGGTAGGGTTTCATGGAAATCCACCCTAACAATTTCCAAGATTGTTGAGAAATTTAATAGTCTTGGGCTGATGAAGAAGGCTTTGAAAACGCAATTTGAATTCTTATTGAAAGCCCCAAGCTTGCAGTTCTCCAGGACCATTATTCACCAAATGCTGCTAAGGAAAACAAGTTGTGACTTGAACTTGAACCGGATGAACTTTAGGGTCCAGCAGACCTCTTCCAACCTTGCTGATGAAATATTTCGCTGCATCTTCTTCTGTTAGATATAGTGATTTCCAATAAACATTTCTCGGATGCTCTAATAAGGAGGAAACTTTCAAGATGGTGCTGGTATGCTTGGTTTGCCAGTCCCTATTCACTTTTGACCTGAGGAGGCTGGTGACCGTAAGAATACTTCGAATGGTGGATGATTTTGAAGCCTTCCTCCGGTTTCCTTGGGGTAAGGCGTCCTTTACATTCACCCTGAAAGGCCTTAACAAGGATATGAATTACTACTATAATTCATATTCAAAGAAGATGAAGAAGATGAAGAAGTTGAAGAAAGATGACAAAAGAAGACCTGATACGTTGGCCTATAATGTTACTGGCTTCGCACTTGCCTTCCAAGTCTGGACGTACGAAGTCATAAGAGACTTAGCCCCATTTGTGACAACAACACCACCAAATGAGCATTTCTGTCCAAGGATCCTAATCTACAAATCGAACATGAAGAACAATAATGCAGAGATAATGAATGCCTTTCTGGGGAGCCAAGTGTTGAAGAACAATAATGTAGAGATAGTGAATGCCTTTCTACCTCATTACGCGAAGGAAGCATAAGCATTACATGAAGCATGTAATTCACATGTTTTTCATTTTATGCAGGTTATGGATGAAGATGAGAAGCTTGTGGATGATGAGAAGATGGGGGAGAAACTGGAGGATGATGACAAAATCAAAGAAAACAACAAAAAGGTGATTACGTGAAGCAAGTATTACGCGAAGGAAGCATAAGCATTACGTGAAGCCTCTAATTCACATTTTTTTCATTTTATGCAGGTTATGGATGAAGATAAGAAGATGGATGAAGATGAGAAGCTTGTTGATGATGAGAAAATGTGGGAGAAGCTGGAGGATGATGACAATGTCAAAGAAAGCAACAAAAAGGTGATTACGCGAAGGAAGCATAAGCATTACGTGAAGCCTCTAATTCACATTTTTTCATTTTGTGCAGGTTATGGATGAAGATGACAAAGTCAATGATAACAACAATAAAACTGTGAAGTCGAAGAAGTTGATGTTTGACAGTGACAATGATGACAATGATAAACCAATATTGAAGGAAGAAACGATCATCCAATTTATGCACAGAAAAAAGAGGAGCATAAAACTTAAAAGTGATACATGGAAAGATGTATTGAAAGAAGAGGATGTCATTGTGGAAAATGTATTGGAAATAGAGAAGGAGAAGGAGAAGTAGAAGACTATGACGAGGCAGACTCGACAGCAGAAGAAGATGGAGGTGCAAGAGGATGATGATGATTCACTTAAACAATTGAACACTCCACCTCCAGCAACAAGGCGTGGGCGAAGGAGGATACCCAAGAAAGATGATATGTTCACCAACCCTTCTGGAAAAACAATCAAGATGAATGACCCTATGACGGTCAATCCCCTTGCCCTGTATGAAGACGATCAGTATAATGCAGTGATGTCATGGTTGAAAAAAGCACTGAAGGACGGTAGTACCATTGATGTGGGGTCTAGGGATGCCAACGCTAAATTGTTTAATAGATTTATAAGAAGACTATGGATCTTCGATTAGGTATGAATATATATATATATATGACTTTGCATGTAAAGTTACACTAATTGAGTTTTCTTCATTATGAAAGACATAGATGCTTGCTACTATATCCTTAGGAAACGAATTCAACATTATCCGAAGACGTATGCTCAAAATTTCTCTATTGGGGATTGCATGCTCTCAAATAAATTTCAACTACACATAAAACGTTTGTTGAGGACCGCAATGCATGTAAGTTGAATGAGGAAGGTAAGTTACAAGACTTCATTGAGTAAGTATGGGGTCAACCGAATAATTATTTTCAGCCATGGATGGAAGTGGATCACATCTACATGCCCATGAATATCTTGGAATATCATTGGGTACTATGCGTTGCACGTCTGCAAGAGTGGCGCATAGACGTCTATGATTGCTGGCAAGGCATTTATAGTGAGGAACGGATGGAATCAATTACGGCACCAATGCTTGAAATGCTTCCATATGTACTTTAAGGCCCTGTCTCCTCCACAATTACTTTGGTTTCCACGGTTCACCTTGGACCCCGTGGATTTTAGAAGAATTCCACACCCCGAAGTCCCCGAATGTGGGAAGCCTGGGGACTGGGTGTGTTTGTAATGGTGTACATTGAATGGTTGACTGCTAACCTGGACATACGCGAAGTGACCTCAGATATCATGATTCGTTTTGAGGAAGAAGTGGACAGTTAGGCTATTCCATCAAATCATAGACTTATAATTTCATATATCTTTGACTATTTGATGTAAATGGATCATATCTTGGAATACTTGATGTATGTGGTGTTTAAATTTGAATTTGTGAGGAAATAGTTTGAATTTTTTATATATATGGTGTTTATCTTGGAATATTTGATGTATATGGTGTTCAAATGTTCAACACATATTCAATTCATACAACAATCACAGCAATTCAAATCCCAATCACAATAGTTCAAATTCAAACCTTACAACACATATTCAATTCATACAACAACAAACACAACACAATAATTCAATGTCTTACCAGACATGCAACAATTACAACAATTAAAATTCAAACCTTACAACACATTCAATTCATACAACAACAAACACAACACAACAATTCAATGTATTACAACACATACAACAATCACAACAATTTAACCCAATGAATAATGTGTATTACAACTAGAAGGTTGTTGTGTATAGGCTGAAGGCTGTGAAGATTGTGTAGATGTTGAAGGCTGTGAGGGTTGTGTAGATGGTGCAGGCATAATTTTCCACTCTCCTTTAAACATAACAAACACTTCGGTTACTTCCGGTGCAACTAAAAATAGTACAAGGTCAAATAAAAACTATTACACAAAGGCTAATAACAACTGAAATTGAGCTAGACAACTGAGGAGCATTATGCATCAAAGTCCATTAATTGTTGTTTATGTTTATATATAAACTATTACGCGAAGGCTAATGAGAGTGAGCCATTAATTCAGCTTAAACCTTAACTGAAATTATAAGTTTGCTGTAACTTTGCATCCAAATGCAAGGGAATTATACTTACAACTCCAGTTATTCATGATCTTATCATCCCTGTATATGCAAAATCACTAATTGTATATATATACTCTTTCATTCAAAAGCTCGGTTGACTGTTAATCTCAATACTCAAAAATATGAAACAGTTAGAATTTGAGAGTGAGCCATTAATTCACTTCGCGTAATGATTTCCTTCGCGTAATGAGTCAATTTGCGTAATGAGTCAATTCGCGTAATGACGGGAATGAGATGACGGAAATGAGAAAAACAGAAGGATACCAATATGAAAAGGTATAAGAGTTTGAGAATAACGTATTTTCACCATTTCTAACCTAATATGACAAGCATTACATAAAAAGGAACGTTGACATACCCATTTTCAAAACCTGTAAATCGGGAAACTACCAAACATGTAGGGAACGGCGGTGGCGAGGGAGTTGACCGGAATCGAGAGGAATACAAACTGGATTGAGCAAAAAAAAGGATTGAAGAAGAAGAAAAGGGCTTACACGAAAGAGAGAGAGAAAGAAGATAAAAAAATGAAAAAAACAACTTTTATAGGACGTGTTACGCGAAGCAATGATTACGCGAAGTGAACTGATTACGTGAAGGGTTACGCAAAGGGCTAATTGTTACGCGAAGGAAAATCAGGGGTATTTTTGTCCGGGAGACCCATTTTGACAATGTTTTATGATTTTGGCCATTTGAGGAATTTCGAGTGTTATGAAACCCATATGAGGAAAAGATTATCAACAAAAACGCAAGGCTTTTTTGTATAACTTTATTAAAATTATTTTATTAATTTTATTTGGTATAAATTTTTAAAAGTAATATTTTTTTTTAAAGATACTAATATATATGATAAAAAAATAAAATAAAAATAAAAAAATAAAATAAAAAGTATTTTGGTATTTGGATTATGTAATATAATTGTTGTTGAGAATGGTGAATGAAATATTATTTATATTAATAAAAGTTAATAATAATAATAAAAGACATATTTTATTTAGGGTATTTTGGTCATAATAATTAATTTTTTTTTTAAAACGGCTTATTGCCATTTTATAAAAAAAAACCAAAAGAGTAAAACATACCATGTTTTCAATTAGAGCAAAACAACATTTGCTATAATTAAGATGAGTTAACAAAACCAACACAAATGAATTACATGCTATCAATCAAACAACAACACCCAATTAAACAATAAAAATCTACAACGCCTTGAATAAAGTATTTTTCGTGATTTTTTCGAATTTTTTCAACCAATTTTAGCAAAGCTCCCAATTCTTTGGGATAATGGGTATTCTCTTACATGTATGTATTAGGGCATGTCCGTCATTAACTATATCCCGCCAAAGCTGGTCACCATCCTGCCTTGCTCGAACACTCTTGCATTTCTTTCATTCCATATTTGGTACACAATAACCCCGAAGCAACACTTCAATATGTTTAAAAAAAGAGAGTTACACTTAGTCTTTCCAAGCATAAATTCTTTTATTTGATTCTAGCTCTCGTGACAACTATGCAGACTCATTGCTTTTGAATAATCCCTCCATACCTCTCTTGTGTAAGGGTAGTCTCTAAGCAAGTGATCAATTGTTTCTTCTTCAATAGAACAAAGGACACCAACATATACATGTAATCGCCATATACTTTATAATATGTCTCGTCATAAGTCTATTATGAAAAGCAAGGCATAATTTTTTTTTTTGATGACGAGAAATAACCTTGGAAGACCCTACAATAGGAGCCCAGTTCACAATCTTCCCTCTATTTCGAACAATCTGCCATGCCATATTTGTATTGAACTTCTTGTTTTCTTCAGTTTTCCAATAGTGTGAGTCACTGCAATCATGAAGTTGGATTTGATTAACAACTTCTAGTATTCGCTCCCCTTTTGGAATAGACCTCAAAAGTGAGTTCTAGTTCCCATCTTTAACGTTTCGCATTGTCGCCCTTTGACACTCTCTTCTAACACGAACTCTTTCAAATTACTTCTTAGTATTGATTGATCGATTTTCAAACCATGGAAAGTACCAAAATAAAGTACCTTTACCATCACCGAATCTAATTTGTATCATACTTCTAGCACTTTTATTCAGCTTGATTATCTTTTTAAGCGACCAAGCCATCTTATTCCTGATTCTACACATACATATACTAGTTTCCGTCTTCATGAATCTCGAGTGAACCCATTTGACCCAAAGAGATTCCTGCTTCTTTTCGATAGCCCATAATACCTATATGTTAGAGCTTTGTTCCATTCAATTCAGCTTTTAATATCAATCCCACCTTCCTCCTTAGGCTTGCAAACATGATCCCACTTGACTTTTCCCCCTCTAACTTGGCTGCCCCATATAAAGTTTCTCATTAATTGATCGATGTCCTTCATAACGTTCTTTGGCAAAATAATTTGTTGCGCCCAGTAGCCCACAATGCCCATGACGACCCTAATAATAAGCCAATTATGCCCGCATAAGATAGCTTCTTCATTGCTCAACCCATAATCATATTCTTGACCTTCTCTATAAGCGGACGACACTGTGTGATTTGAAGCTACTTGGCTGTGAGTGGAATTCCAAGATAATGTGTCGGCAGAAACCCTCCGTGATGCCTAAGATATTATAAATTTCTGCCTTAGTTTCCTCCTTGACTCCACCATAAAACACAAGACTTTTCTCCTCATTGATTTAAGGACTTGTAATACTAGAAAATAGAATTAGTGCCTCCTTGATTGTTTTAATAGAGTCGATATCAGCATGTGTCATGATAAACAGATCATCTGCAAAGTATAAATGTGTAATATCATCCTCTCAGCAGAATGAGTGGTGAATGAATGGACGATTTCTTAGTAGCATTCTAAAAATGCTTTTTAGAATCTCCATGATATATTCAAACAGGTATGGATCCCCTTGCCTTACACTATTCTGTCCTTGAAGAACCCTTCGTGGACACCATTTACACAGACTATGAAGTGGGGAGATGTAACACACTACAAAATCCAATCAGTAAAAATGAGAGGAAAACTAGATATAACAAAAAATTCATGAATAGTAGACAATCGAACGGAGTTAAAAGCCTTTCGAATATCAATGTTTAGAACTCTAGGTGATATGTTCTTTTGTCCATACCCTTTTAGAAGACCCTACATAAACAAGATATAATGGGATATGGAACGTCTATGTATGAAAGTTGATTCCCAGAACTAATAAGACTAAGAATAACAAGTTTAAATGCCCATCAATGATTTTCGAGATAATTTTGTAAATGACATTACAACACAAGATTGAAATTCTATCGGGTGTGAAATTCTTGGGGATGAGATTCTGGATTGTGACATTTCATTGTTTCAACATCTTCCTATTTCTGAAGAATTCCAGCACACCATCACTAACATCTTTACCAACCACGTTCCAATTTTCCTTGAAGAAAGTAGCATTATATCCATCCGGTCTTGGACTCTTGTTGCCATTCAAATTGAAAACCATTTTTCTGATCTCCTCATATGTTATTGTTTCGACTAGTCTTGAGCTATCCTCATGCGTAATCCTCTTATTTACCACCTGGAAAAGAATATCATAGTTACTAATCTCCTCCTTTCTTGTACCAATAAGCTCTTGATAATAACTTATAACTTCATCATGTATCTGCTTTTGGCCCAAAACATACTCACCATTATCCTTTTTTAATCTGCACACAATATTTTGAAGGATTCTAGCTGAGCATTTCCTGAAGAAAAAAATAGTTTTTATCCCCCAAAGATAGCCAAATTTGTCTTGACATTTGTTAGCAAAGCTTTCTTCAAATGAACTAAGCATACGAAATTGGTTTTCCTTTTAGTTTCATCAAACATGATTTTTTTTGGGGAAAATCCAAATAAAACTCAAAAACTCAGTTCCTCAAACAAGTCTAAAGGAACTTAATATCTCCATTCTATTTGAGCAATTTAAAGTTTCTAATTAAATCAAGTTTAGTTCGAATGTACAAAAAAATGTACAAAACCAGATAAGGGAATTATTGCCAAGAAATCATAAACAACTGTGATTATGTTGATGATGAAAATAAATTGATGGAGGCCATTGATTGATCATCCTATTACATATGGTAATCTTAAAAAACAGAATTCAAAGAGAATTTGAGGAAGAAGAAACAAACAGCTTGTCATTGATTTTTGCTTATACTAGAGAATTTGTGTTTTTGTTTCTTTTTCTTATTTTAGTGTTCTTTCTCCTTCAGAATTGGATGATGATGAGTTGATTATATCCTTTTACCAGTTTGATGGTAAGCTCGAATTCTTCTTTAGCTTTAATTTTGATTGAATTGATTAGCTGGATGAATGAATCATTAAAATCGATTAACAAAAGTAGGGAAATGGAGTATAAATGTAAAGGATTTAAGAAGATTAGTGTTGGTTTTGTAACCGTCAAATACGTGTCAAATACGTGTCAAGTTCTTTCGGAGATCATGTATTAGAGTCATGGGTTAAGGTAGCGTGTAGTGGAGTCTATTTTCTAGTTTTTAGTTTATTTTAAATTGTTTCTTTTGTATTCATGTAAGGCTATTTATAGTCATTGTTGTTGAATTAATAGAGACTTACTTTCCAGTTTAACAATTTACATTTGGTATCAGAGCCATTTGCGAAAAAGCAAAGAAAGAAAGAGAACAGAAGATGTTTGAGAATATGAAAAATTTGTGCAACCAACCATTCTAAAGTTCGGCGGTCATTATTACTTATGTTCCATGATGATGGAAAACTTTCTCAAAAGCAGAGAGCTATGGAGTTTGGTGGAAGACAGAGTTTCGAAGATGCCCATTAAAGCGAATGAGACACGGAGAAATCTGTGGAAGAGGGGAAGCTGAAGGATTTGAAGGTCAGTAATTTTCTTTTCCAGTCAATTGACATAGAGATACTAGAGACTATTTGTTCGGATTGGGATCAACAATAGATACTAGAGTCTAACTATGTTGAACGCTTACACATGCTTCGTTTGATAATAACCCTGTTAGAGGTTAATATCAGTTTCTATTCTTCGCAAGACGTCACAAACTCTTGAACCGAGTTCAAGTGCGGAAAAATTTGTTTCGGCTTGAAGCAACAATAACATAATTAGAATGATGCAATAAAAGAAAACACAAGACATGGAAGATGTTTATGGATGTTCGGAGTCAAAGCTACTACGTCACCCTTTTTTCTCTACCTTGAGAAGGATATTCACTAGAATATTTGGTTCAATACAACACTTGTACAAACCTAGTCGAACAACTAGGACTTAGTTTCTGCCTATTTTCAAACTCCTAGCACACACACTGTGTTGAACAAAAACAAATTCTGTCAACTTACAATGCTAATCAACTCACACAGAATAGATAAAATTGTTATACACTTTTTAACACTCTAGTATTCTTGAATGCTTTTTAGAACTTGAGAGCTTGTAAATCTTGTAAATCTTGTAAATCTTGTAAGGCTGGTTGTTCAAAGATCAAAAGTTCATGTAAAGGTTGGGTAAAAGTCATAAAAAAATGTGTTTTGCAGGTTAACCTCTGATGTCTTAAGTAGGCAGATGTCAACGGATATATTTGTTTCTCAACGGCTATATCTGCTTCATAAGACATCTGTCTTGATCTTGATTGGTTGAGTTCTAGAGGAGTACATCAGAAATGATTTTCCTTCGATCTTATTTGTACTTGGATGATAATAATCCAAGATATTCATTAATGTGATTACAGAGTAAGAGGAGCGTATATCTCAGAATATTTGACTTGGCTTTTGTTCTCTTAGCATAACTTTGCTGTTCCTAAAAGGTCTTCACCAGTCTTTGCACTAAAATAAAAACAATTATCTGGGAAGTATAAAGATGACGTCTATAATTACCGGAAGCGTTCATATATAGTACCGAGGATGGTAAAATATAGTAAGTAGGAGAAATTGGAAGTGCTCCAACAAAATACCAAAGTCATAAGATAAGACCGATTATATAATGCCGGATGAGTGTTTTACAAAATACCGATTTGCAAAATACCAAACGCGTCCCGGTTAAATATAACTAGAATCCATAAACCATCGGATGCGTGTTTTGAAAAATACCGATTTGCAAAATACAGGACACGTCCTGGTTAAATATAAAGCCGGAATCCATAAACTACCAGACGCATGTTTTTGCAAAATACCGATTTGATATAAAACCAGTTACGTGTTTGTAGAATGCCGATTATATAAACTAACAAAAGCGTTTTATATAATACCAAAGCAACTTTTTATATAACCAAAGTTATATAATACCGGAATATAAAACCGATGTAGATAATGCCGGCTACGCTTGGTCAAGTACCGACTTCATATAATACCGGATACGCGTCTTCATAAAATGCCGAAGTGCTAAATGACCGGATATAACTTTACAGAAAGTCGATCTTGTAAAAAGCAAATCACGTCTTCACAAAATGCTAATTTACAGATAATATCGAAAGCCTTTTTGCATAATACCAGACTTTGATCAAATATCGATTTTAATAAAATGCCGGACATCTTTTTCTTTCCGGTTTTTTTAATCTGCACATGATTAAATTTACACAATCACGTTCTTATTTAATAGTTAATTATCACTAATAATTAATTAACTATTTGTACTTAACAATTTCTCCCTTTTTGATTATTTAAATGAAATATTCAAAACCTAGTGATTTTATAATCGTTGGCTAATTATCCTAAGTTAATTAGCTGGTTTAATCTAACACTATTCTCAACAAAAGAAACTCTAAGATGATTTGAGAATCCATGAGAAAGAAGTACCAAGGATCCACAAAGGTAAAGAGGGCACAACTACAAGCATTGAGGAGATAGTTTGAGTTTCTATACATGAAAGAAGGGAAGAAAGTTGACGTCTTACTGGGAAGAACCTTGGCGGTGGTACACAAGATGAAGGCGGATGATGAAGCGATGGAGAAAAGCACGATTGTGAGCAAAATTCTTAGATCCTTGACTCCGAAATTTAACTATGTGGTGTGTTCGATTGAGGAGTCAAACGATCTAAGCACGTTGAGCATTGGTGAGTTACAATGGAGCTTACTTGTTCATGAGAATTGATTTAATGAATTTGTGTAAGAAGAGAAGGCGTTAAAAGTGTCTTAAGATGATAGACCAAGTAGCGGACGAGGTTGCGAATCATGATAGAGGAAGAGGAATAAAAATCGTTGATCGTGCCATTGTTGATTGTTACAATTGTCACAAATTGGGGCATTACTAAAATAAATGTCCAAATTGGGAGAAGAAGGCAAACTATGTTGAATAAGAAGAGAAAGAAGAACTGTTCATGATGGCATATATGGAGAAACACCAAGAAAACAATGAAGATGTTTGGTTTTTAGACTCAGGATGTAGCAACCATATGACTGGGAGTAAAGAATGGTTTTATGATCTGGACGAAGAAATAAATCTATCAGTTAAGCTCGGAAATGGCATGAGGATGTCGGTGGTGGGAAAAGGCAGTGTGAAAGTTCAAGTCAATAGTGTTACTCAAGTCATACCCGATGTTTATTACGTTCCGGAGCTGAAGAACAATTTGCTAAGCCTTGTACAATTACATGAAAAGATCTTAGCAATTCTTATTCGTGATGGAACATGTAAGGTATATCACCCTAGAAAATGTGCAATCATGGAGACCAACATGAGTGGAAACACGATGTTTTTCTTCTAGCCACCAAAGTACAGAAAAACTCGATGTTCTTGCAGACGGAAGAAGTGGTTGAGAAAGAGATGAATTTGTGGCATTGTCGGTTTGAGCATCTAAACCAGGAAAGTTTAAAATTGTTGTCACAAAAGAAGATGATTCTTGGGATGCCTAATTTGAAGCTCACGAAGGAGATTTGCGATGTTTTCCTAATCGGAAAATAACACAGCGAGGCGATGTTGAGGATATATTCATGGCGAGCATCGAGGCAACTTCAACTAGTTCATTTAGATATATGTGTACCTATCACTCCAATTTTGCACAGTGGAAAAAGGTATATACAGAGTTTTATTGAAGATTTTTCTCAGAAAACATGGGTCTATTTCCTCCATGAAAAATCTAAACTTCTCGATACTTTCAAGTTCTTCAAAGTGAGCATAGAGAAGGAAATTGATGGATTCATAGCTTGCTTGAGGATAGATCGGGGTGGAGAGTTTACATATAATGAATTTGGAGAATTTTGTAAATCCCATAGAATTTATCGTTAATTAACAACAATATTCACACCATAATAGAATGATCATGAACATAGTCCGATCTATTCTCAAAGACAAACAAGTTCCTAAGATGTTCTAGTTTAAGGCTACGATGGAGTGGGCATATCCAAAACCAATCTCCAACAGCGGTGGTAGAGGGAATGACTTCCGAAGAAGCTTGGAGCAATACAAAACTGGTGGTGGAATACTTTCGCGTGCACAGGTGCATAGGGTATGTGCATATACCAAATCAGAAGAGAAGTAAATTGGATGATAAAAGCAAGAAGTGTGTTCTTCTAGGTATCAATGATGAATAAAAAGCATGGAGTCTATATGATCCAACGACGAAGAAAATTGTAATAAGCAAAGATGTCATGTTCTATGAAAGTAAAAGCTAGGATCGGGATCAAACTGATGCAGAATAAAAAAATTTGGAATGTGGAGACGAAGAAGGAGAGAACGCAGAAGAAGGGGGAGATGATGCGACAAATGTTACAAGTCCCATGATGTCAAGTGGAGATTCGTCTACAACGAGTGCATCAGGTGGTAGCTCGACTCCACCAAGTCCAGTTTTGAGTCTAGGTTCGACATCTCCTCTAAGCTCAAGCAACAATTCACCAAGAGTAGCTGAAAGATAAGTAACTGTAGGGACACATGCATGTACATGTCCATGCAGAACACCAAAATACTTGTCTGATTATGTTATAGGAGATGGAGAAGACGAAAACTTTGCTTTCATGCTATTGATGATGATGTCAGAAAGTGACCTAGTTCAATTTGATAAGGCAGTGAAAGAAAATATTTGGAGAGAAGCTATTGAACATGAAATCAAATCGATTGTGAGGAACAACACCTGGAGCTAACCACTTTACCTAGAGGCATCACACGAATTGGAGTGAAATGGGTTTATAAAACTAAGATGAATGAAGATGGTGAAGTAGATAAACACAAGGCGAGGTTGGTAGAAAAAGTTTATGCTCAATGCTACGACATAGACTATATGGAAGTCTTCGCTCCAATCGTAAGGCTCGACACAATTCGAACCATACTTGTTGTTGCTGCACAATAAAATTGGGAGATTTTTCAGTTGGATGTCAAGAGCGCGTTTTTACATGGAGATTTGAAGGAGGATGTGTATGTGAGACAACTAGAAGGATTTATAAAGAAAGGGGGAAAATAAAAGGTGTATAAGTTGGTGGAGGCACTACACGAACTTAAATAGGCCCCGTGAACGTGGTATAGCCGAATTAAAAGATAATTTTTGAAGGTGGAGTTTGAAAGATGTCCCAGCGAACACACTTGGTTTACTAAAACAAAAGGAGGTAATATTCTATCAGCCTATATGTCAATGATTAAATATTTACTAGGAATGACAAGACTATGTGTGAAGAGTTTAAAAAGTCAATGATGCTGGAATTTGAGATGTCAGATTTAGGAAAAATGAAGCATTTTCTTGGGATTAAAGTGAAATAGAGTGATGCATGAATCTTTATTTGCCAAAGACGATATGCTCGTGATGTTTTAGTAAGATTTAGGATGGAGGAAAACAACGCAGTTAGAAATCCCATCGTGCCGGGAATGAAACTCGCAAAAGATGAAAATGACGAGAAAGTAGATGAAACCATGTTCAAACAATTGGTTGGGAGCCTCATATATTTAACAGTGATCAGACTCGATTTGATGTATGGAGTGTGCCTCATAAGTCGATTCATGACAAGTTTAAGGATGTCACATTGGCATGCTGCAAAAAGGATTCTACGATACTTGAAAGGTACGATTGAACTTGGTATTTTCTACAGGAGAAGCAAGAGCAGCAGGCCAAGGCTTTGACTTTCATAGACAGTGACTACTAGCGACTTAGATGATCGTAGAAGCACAACTGGATGTTCGTTCTTGATGGAATCATGTGCAATATCTTGGGCATCAAGGAAATAACCAATTGCTGTACTTTCTACCACCGAGGCGGAATACATAGCAGCTACGTTCTGTTCTTGTTAGTGCGTTTGGCTTAGAAGAATTTTAGAGAAGATCGGAATTGAGGAAGAATCGACAACTATGATTAATTGTGACAACAATTCTACCATACAACTATAAAAGCATCCGGTTCTATGGGAAAAGCAAGCACATCGACGTAAGATTTCATTATCTAAGGGAGTTAGTGAATGCAAAAAATGTCAAGCTATAATACTATGCAACAAAGAATCAAGTCGCAAACATCTTTACAAACTGTTAAAGCTGGAGAAATTAGAGAAACTGCGTGAATTTCTTGGAATAGTTAGCTTGTCTGAAGTAAGTTAAATTTAGAGGAATTATCTTAAGGGAGAGAGAGAGGGTATGTTGGAGTTTGAATAAGTCATTGGTTGTTTTGTAACCGTCAAATATGTGTCAAGTTCTTTCTGAGATCATGTAGTAGAGTCATGGGGTTGAGTTAGTGTGTAGTGGAGTCTATTTCATAGTTTGTAGTTTGTTTTAAACTGTTTCCTTTGTATTATTGTAAGACTATTTATAGCCAACGTTTTTTTGAATCAATAGAGACTTAATTTTCAATTTAAAAATTTACAATTAGTTGTTGCTCATGATCTTACTTGGATTGATATGATCCATTTCATTAGGTTAACTCTTGCTGATATGTGCATTTTAGTAAATCTCTCTTGAATAGCGTCAAATTGAATAGAGTTTTCCTAATCAATCTCCTCTTTCGTGGAATAGAAGACTTATTTATTAAAATTTCTGAAATTGTTTTCTATGAACGAAATGAGCAGTTAAATCTAGTCCTACCGGTGGTTCGACTGATTGTAGGGACGAATACATGAATCCGAGTTGGAGGGGCTTAAAAATCATTTAAGGCGAGCTTAAAAATATAACGAGAAAATTATGGATATAACGAGACTAGATAAAGGTATATTTTTAAGCAGTTAAATCTGCTCTGATGGAAAATGGCCGAGGGTTGGCTGGCCTTGTACTCGCCGAGACACTCATTGGTCTCCGCGACTTTGTTCCAAACCCAATTTCCTATTCTCGCCGAGGATCACCTTTGGTCATATACCTTTGGTTGTTGGACAAATTGCATATGTTGCCCCGTCCTTGAACTCTTTACTCTTCTTTTGCAAATCTTCAGTAGAAAAGGATGGTTGTAGTTAGAGATGACAATGCAATTCTTGATGATTGCCCAATTCGCTTCATTGTTCTGTGGTATCTCTTTAATACCATGATGTACGAGATGGGGGGGGGGGGGGGGGTTCTCCATTCATCATTGTGCTGAGATTAGAAGAATCCACCTACTACTGTACCACAATTATATTTCGACAATTTGGCATGCGGAATCCCCTTCCTTGGGAAGGAATCATTCCTCCTCCGGACAGGAGTCATATTTCTCATTCTCTTTACTTTTTGTACCCATCAAGACTAGTTGTTTCTCGTATAGTTCAATTCCCCGCTTGATGGATCAATGTTGTGAACGTAGCCAATGAGCTCTACATTCCACCTGTTATTGAACAAGAAGTCGTAGCGATGAAAACACTGTATTACGAGTTAAGCTCTGATACAGAGTAACACTTTTATAGATGTATATGAACTATTTTTGTGTACACAAATGAAATCAAATATTTTAAAGTATGAATCATTATCAATTAAAATATATACTTGTCATTTTGATGTAAAACCATAATGTAAAAGCAATTATGCATTCATGTAAACCATATTACAGTGCTAAAAAGGATCAAACAAGTGCTATCGAATGAAGATTTCTTCACTAGTTAGTCATAGTGCTTTCAAAAGTTGAAATAAGCACTAAAGAATGAAGTTTGCTTCACTAGTTAATTAGTTACAATGAACAAGCGTTGTCGAATGAAGATTTCTTCCAACGGTTGACTGTTTTGATCAAAATTTAATTAACTATCGAATAAAGAATTCATAGGCATCATCTTCATTCTCAAATTCCCTACCTAGATGTGGAATAAATTCTACTAAAATATCTTCCAACGGTTGATTGTTTTGATCGAAATTTAATTGACGCCGGCAACTCGCAGATTCACTAGTCAATTATAGATTATAGAAAAAATAAATATTGATCTACACATCATTAAAAAAGATAAAGATGCTTATAAAATGAAGGAAAATGAAGTCTGCAAGCCATGAACAACAAATGTAAATTATGTTATTATTGATCAATACAAGTGAATGACTTGTATTGTTACTTCACTAGTATTTACAACGCAATAGAAGTGAAAAGCGTTTCACTACACTATAAATAGAAATATCTTATAGTATTAAAAAAACAAACACAAAGTATACCTTAAATCATCGTTATCGTTGATGTTGATTCCTTCCTGAATATTAACAAGAACACACCATTTTTAGTTAAGTAGTCAAAAAACAAACAAAACATAACAAAACTTGAAGAAAATAAGATATAAATTTTGAAAAACGTACCATTGTCACCCCCGAGTTCTGAAGAAAAAAATGGATTACTATTTGATACGATGAATCATGAAATATGAATTTTCCAGCAAAGATAAGTCTAGTTCTTTTTTATCGGAGCATATATTTGCTAAATATAGAGAGATATAAATAAAATCGTACAAAAGCAGTAGCTAGCATAGGCATGGTAGTGAAATGATGAAGGTGAGGTGATTTAACGGAATTATTTTTATTATCATAAAATTAATAAAATAATTAAAAATTAATATTAATGTAAAGCGCTTCATAGTGAAGATTGCTTCACAGTGTATATACAAGTAAAGAGTTTGATAGTGAAGTTTGCTTCACAAATATTAACAGTTTAAAAACATGTGTAGAGCTTGATGGTGAAGATTGATTCACAAATATTAACACTTTAATTTTACTATGTAGTACTTCATAGTGAAGATTGCTTCACATTTTATTGATAGTTTAAAAACATGTATAGCGCTTGATAGTGAAGATTGCTTCACATTTTATTCACAATATAAATACAGCTAAAGTGCTACATAGTTAAGATTGCTTCACATGTTATTCACAGGTCTTCTAAAGGATCATATACAAGCATTTACATAATAGTAGAAATGATTTTAATTTTATGTGTAAATGACTTTACATGATTCTTTCAGGCATATAATTCATTTTTCAAAGATTTCAGGTCATCAAAACTCTGTTATCTCTAAATTTGGTAAAGATTTTCATATTAAAAACTCATTCCATTGTTCATCTATTAAATGAATACTTTGAAACAAACAAACTATAATACTAAGAACAAAATAAATAAATATAAAATTACCAATTTAGGAATGAAAATATTCAGTATTGTTAACAACAAGTCTCAATAAGGAGAAACAAAATTAAGTATAGACTGCACTTCACAAGAAACAATAGATTCAAGCAACCAATTATGAGAAATAACATGTTCATTCAATAATGATGACATAGAAGCCATTGTTTCAAATAACCAATTGTCGAGAAAAATATCATAAACCATTTCTAAAGTCCTCGGTTGATTCATCGTGCTAATGTTGTCCCTTGGCTCAACAAATGGTTTATCCATTTCTTTAGTGCTACATCCTCCAACAATTACCAATCCTATAAGATCCCGTTTGTAATATGGGATGAATTCTCCTACAAAATAAAAGTGTAACTGTCGAATAGTTTCGACAGCTAAAAAACAAACAAAACGATTTCAATTTTCAACTCACATAATGAAGGTACACATAGGAGGAATTAGATCAAACTTACATTGTTCAAATATTGAAGTCTGCATCTCTAGGACCACCTTGGGCCCCATTATTATCTTTCTTAACCTCGTACGGTTCCTCATCAACTAAACTTTTTACTTTCATTGATGATTTTATCCCTGTACAAAAACAATTTATATTTAGTTTTCTATATGTGAAAATAAAATAAACCAATCGTGTTAAGAGAGACTCACAATTAATTGTAAGGACCCATCTCCCGTTCAATATTTCCTTGAGTACTCTGAGAGCTCGGCTGCATTCACCATTAACATACGTGTAAGCTATAACATGAGTAACATCATATCTCCACCTCATAGACACCCTTGCACCACAAGTGCGAGTAAATTGCACCATCAACAACTGTGTCAAAACAATAATATTATCTCTTAGAAGAACATGGTCATTATATTCAAAACTTACATAATATGGACAATATGGACATTGGTCAGTAGAGAGTATAGTACATTATCTTCACTAGATAATTGATTGGGGCAAAAAATTCATTCTTTGCCTACAGTGATTAAGATGATTTCGTTGTTTGTTGCATGCATATTTAAAAAAGATGATTTGTTATTTATAAAAATAACTTTTTCCTACATCATACTAGGCTTTCGTGGAAATAATATACAAAACCTAAGTATGGTTTCCTAAATACGAACGATTTAATTGAACGTAACATTTTCGAAGTAGGGTTTCCTAAATATGAACGACATAACGACCTCACTATGCGTACGTAGGGTTTAGGGTTTTGTTTGGGAAAAGAGTTTAAGGTTTAAGATTTAGGGTTTGTGGTTTCATAAATATAAACAAAAGTAAATGATTTTGTTGTACGTACTATTTTTGAGAATGAACTAAAGAGTTCTTTACGACAAATATCTTTCAAGTAGAGTTCCGTGAAAGGGCGCCAAATTCGAATCTCCTTGAAAGAGGAAGCTGGATATTAAAGAGAGAGAGATTAATCGGAAGGTAGTAGAAAATTGTAATAATATTATAATTTATATTATAAATTAGGATTAAAGCAGAATAGAGTGAAGCAATCGTACGTACATGAGTGAAGCTATTACATATGTTAATATAAATGAAGTAAGCACCACTAGATAACGCTTGCTTTACTCCTATCCGCGTTGTACATACGTAGTGAAGAAAGCATAATTAGGTAGCACTTGCTTCACTATTATCCACGCTGTACAAAAGTAGAGAAGCAATCTTCACTAGGTAACGTTTGTTTCACCTTATCTGCGCTGTAAATACCCAGTGAAGCAATCTTCTCTGGTTAGCACTATAATAACTAATATAAGCATTGTAAATAAATACCTAGCGAAGAAATCTTCACTAGTTACCGCTTGTTTCACTAATATAAGCATTGTAAATACCTAGTGAAGGAATCTTCACTAGTTAGCGCTTGTTTCACACTTTTTAATTCTCCAGTATGGTTTATATGATGAAATAAATGTTATTACATGAACGAATAAATGTTTTACATTATTGTGCTACTTATTTTACATTAATGTTTATATATATAATATATAATAATATAAAATTTAAACCTAGTGAAGGAATTTTCAATGGTCAGCGTTTGTATCACCCTTTTTAATTCTCTAGTATAGTTTACATGATGAAATAAATGTTATTACATGAACGAATAAATGTTTTTATATTATTGTGTTACTTGTTTTACATTAATGTTTTTTTATATATATATATAATATAATAATATAAAATATAAACTATTAGGATCAATGTTAACAATAGAGACGGGGTCTAACTACGGCTAACATCTTATGACTTTCAATTCGATTTTAAATCTGTTAGAAGTTAAAACCTGTTTATATTCTTCACAAATCTTCACAAACTCTTGAACAAGTTCAAGTGCAAAATAGTTTGTTGGATTTGAAGCTTCAGACAGATGAATGCAAGTAGTAGAAAGTAAAAAACACAAGAAGTTTTTTGGATGTTTGGAGATAAAACTTCTACGTCACCCCTTCTTCCTCAATAGGAAGGATATTCACTAGAAGACTTTGATTTAGTACATCCACTGCACAAATCCAATCAGAGAACAAATGAATTAACAACCGCCTGCTTTTGAACTTCTAGCTAACTCTCTGTTAAACAGAATAACCTCTGTTCAACTTACAATACTGAAATTTCACACGAAAAGGACAATAGTTGAATTACAGAATATTCACAACGTGAGTATTTTTCTCTTGAGCTTTAGAGTGAGAGATGAATAGAAAGAATAACTCTGAGTGATCAAGAGAGCAAGTTGTGTATGTGAAAAGCATCTATTCGTCCGTTGTCCTTGGGTATCAATTTATACTTGAAAAGAACCAACGACTGAATCTTCTTTTTGGACACGTGTACTCCTTTTGTTGGACGACTGCCAATAGTACGATAGTATAGCAGACTGTTAGCATTGGGATCATGGCTGTACATGACTGATAGTGCACTAAATATCCTCTGATATTATGTTGTACTAGAAAGGTACAATGTGGGAAATTTGAGTTATAAAAGCGTACATGGTAGTTTTTCATTCGTTGTTTGAGCTGAATTGTTAGACTGTTGAGAACGAGAACTGCGGATGAGCTGAGAGAAGATCAGATGCTCCTTCAGATGTTTGATCAAATCGGACGACATCTATCTATGCATTCTTCTTTAGACCGCTTCTAAGAAGGAGTTAGACGACGTCTAACTGCGCTTTCCTTAGACCACGTCTAAAGGAGTTAGACGACGTCTAACCGCGCTTTCCTTAGACCACGTTTGAAGGAGTTAGACGACGTCTAACCGTGCATTCCTTAGATTACATCTGAAGGAGTTAGACGACGTCTAACCGCTCTGTCCTTAGACCACGTCTAAAGGAGTTAGACGATGTCTAACTACGCTTTCCTTAGACCACGTCTGAAGGAGTTAGACGATGTCTAATCGTGCATTCCTTAGACCACGTCTGAAGGAGTTAGACGATGTCTAACCTTGCTTTCCTTAGACCACATCTGAAGGAGTTAGACGGCGTGTAACCGCACTTTCCTTAGACCACGTCTAAAGGAGTTAGACAACGTCTAACCGTGCTTCCTCAGACCACGTCTGAAGAAGTTAGACAACGTCTAACCGTGCTTTCCTTAGACCACGTCTGAAGGAGTTAGACAACGTCTAACTGCATATTCTTTACATGAAGTCTGAAGGAGTTAGACGACATCTAACCGTTCTTTCCTTAGACCATGTCTGAAGGAGTAAAACGATGTCTAACCACGCTTTCCTTAGACTACGTCTGAAGGAGTTAGACGACATTTAACCGCTCTTTCCGTAGACCACGTCTGAAGGAGTTAGACGACGGTTAACCATGCTTTCCTTATACCACGTCTAACCGTGTTTTCCTTAGACCACGTTTGAAGGAGTTAGACGATGTCTAAAAGGACATACTTCTTTTATATTTGTACATGCACAAAGATAAATTACCCAAGTTAGTTTTGTTCAAGCCTTATCATCAAAATTATGTAGTACATGTTCTTTTAAGTTAATTAATTATTTATTTCTTAATTAATTTTCTCTTTTCTTTATTTAATTTAATATAACAATTTCCCTTTTTTTTGATGATCTTAAAACTCAGTTTAATCAAGTTAAAAATAAAAGAACATGAACTCAAACATTATCCAATGTCTTTAAATCAAAAGTAAGATACATAAGATGATAGATTAAGATCCTTCCCTTTTAACTCTTGGATTTACGTCTCGAAGGACACTTTCCCCGAACATAAGATGTTCCAACCGATTTCCTCTTCTCCTACCACCTTTACCGCCTCTATTTCCTCCACAACCATTTCCACGACCACCTCTATCAGCTTGGCAGCTACCTCGGCCTCCTTGAGCAGACTTTCTTTTGGATCGAGTGCCACGAGCACTTGACCCCCCTCTATTTCTACATTCCCTCTTTTTAACATTATTAGGATGGGCAACAACAAGGGAACTAGCTTTGGCAACAATGGCTTGAGCATCTTCTTCAGCTTGGAAACGCCTAACGACAGCTTCTGCTTCATTTAAGCGTTCGACTTCAACACTCCTCAAAGATTTGGCAACCTTTAACAATTGAAGATTTAGAGAAACAATCGAAGACCTTGTCTCATTGTGAAGTTCAAGACTGAAGGACTTGGTCTGGTCATGAATCTTAGAATTTTGCTTGTGCAGATTCTCTTGCATTCTCTAATATTGATTGTGAAGGAGCTTTACTTCATAGGTATTCTGTAGCAGGTTCTTATCGGTACTTTTTAGAGTAGCAGCTAAGGCAGCAATAATTTCATTATTTCATGCATATCCCCTTTCAATGTCTTGTAGTCTAGAAGACATATCTTGTAACTGTTGCTGCATAGGAGCCAAAGCATTGAGAAGAATCTTTTGGAAGCTCGTAGTACCAGAAGAACCTCCCTCAGAGGAAAAGGGGCAGATGAGACAATGTGCGAATCAGCAGGAACAAAGCGAAGAGGAATTGCATGAAGGCTTACTTGTATCGATTGTTCTGGTTCTTTGTCATGGATGGATACATGGGTAGCATTGATCATTGCCCTGGAGTCTCTTTCAGGCCTTTGAATTTCATCTCAAAGGTCCTTGACAAATCCCGAAATGTCCTTAGAGCGAAGATGATGTTCAGGAAGGGAACATTTGGTCCTCCTAGGAGATAAACGATCAGTTGTTGGAGAGGCATGCATCCTCTCTTCAGACGCCTTCTCTTCAGATGAAGAAGAAGACTTAATAACTTCGGCCTGATATGCCCTTTGGGAATGAGCACGTTCCCCCTCAGCAGACGGGGTATGCTCTTGTTCGGATGGCTTCGAGAGTTCCCCCTCGACAGTTGGCATCTGTTTTAGTTCGGACGAGGAGGAACTTCAGGCGTTCCCTTATGAATGGACATAGGCGTCTGCTCAGACGTAGGAGAAGTAGCTTCCTCAACAAGAGGAATTTCTTGTTGAGCTGTAGATGGGAGGGGCGTATGCTCAGCATAATGACAGACATAGAACCGCCTTTCCTCGACGGACGATTCTTACTGCTCGATAAAATAAAAAGCAACATGCTCTTCATCTACTAAGAGCATTTGCTATACTGTGAAGATCTGACGAGGCTTGCCTTGAGGAGACGACATGTCATAAATGCATACTATTGGCTCATCATCGTTTGGGCAGTTGAGCTTTGCACGCGATGGTTTATTATGAAGAGCCTTAGATTGTGATGAGTCAGTGCCATGAACGAATCTCATGGTAGTGGAGCAATAGAACTCCATAAGTAGACTGAGGCGGTTGAGTTTCTTTGCATCCACTTGAGTTGTCTTGTCAAAGGAGTTGAAGTTTTCCTTCCTTTGACAGAAATAAGGATAGAGTGTGTGCCCTTTTGCATTTGCCACGACGAGCTCTGATAGGATCGGCTTTATCGATAGAGACGGGGTCTAGCTAATGATGAAGGCTTATGAAAAACGGTTTTAAATAAATCCTGTTAGGGATTTGATTCGCTTTCTATTCTACGCAAACTTGTGTAAACACTTGAAACAGATTCAAGGCGGAATTGTTTACTTGGGTTTGAAGCACAAAATGAAATATGTAAAGATGACATAAAAGAAGAACACATCAGTTTGTTTATGGATGTTCGGAGAAACTCTCCTACGTCACCCCTTCTTCCAACCACCGGAAGGATTCACTATAATATGATTAGAATCAAATATAGTTTACACACACACTTAGCTCACAATTGAACAGAACACTTTCTGTTCAATTACAAGATGAAGAATATCACTCAGCTAAAGGTGTTTTGATTCTAGCTCTCTCTCTCGATTCACACACAGTACAATCAGAAAGAAGCTTCACAATATTCAAAGGTTTGAATTCTCTGTAGTTTCAGTAAGCAAGATTGGCAAGTAACAGGTGCTTCGTCCGTTGTCCTTAGGATTGGTTAAATAATGAGCAGGAGCTAATGGTCGAAACTTCAAGAATGATACGTGGCACTCTTCCATTGGAAAGCCTCCATTGTACACAGCAGGTTCTAAGCACAAGGATCGTGGCCGTACAGAACTGGTAGTGCGCCGAATATTCCATCAGGGATGTACCTGCAAAACAAGTAATTTGAGGAAAATTCTCTTACGTGGCATTCCTTGATTGGATGCGTATAGCTGTTGTACTAATATTCACTAGAAAGTGGAGCAGAAGTAGGGTACAGCTATAGAACGTGGGTAGGTGAAATGCTACATTCAAGCGTACTGCTTAAACTGAGCATTAGATGTATTTCAGTTAGACGGATTGTGAAAATCAGTCTAATGAAATAAGTCATCTCCTTCTAATAGAAAAACGTCTATTAGACCGCCTGGTCTAATAAATTTGACTCGCGTCTAATTACAATAACCATTAGACTGCACATCTAACTCCACTGAGTTAGACTACACGTCTAATTCTGGTTCTACCTCAGACTTGTCTGAAGGAGTTAGACGCACGTCTAACTTTCATTAATTAGACCACACGTCTAATTATCTAATAACCATTAGACTGCACGTCTAACTCCTCTGAGCTAGACTGCACGTCTAATTTCGGTTCTACCTCAGACTTGTCTGAAGGAGTTAGACGCACGTCTAACTTTCATTAATTAGACCACACGTCTAATTATCCAATAACCATTAGACTGCACGTCTAATTCCGGTTCTACCTCAGACTTGTCTGAAGGAGTTAGACGCACGTCTAACTTTCACATTCTATTAGACTGCACGTCTAACTCCACTAAGTTAGACTACACGTCTAATTCCGCATAAATTAGACTACCCGTCTAATTACAAACATATTAGACTTACGTCTAATTCCGTGCATTCATTAGACTTGCGTCTAATTCTTTACATCTATTAGACTACAATTCTAACTCCGATGAGTTAGACTGTACGTCTAATTCTATTAGACTTACGTCTAATTCCGTGCATTCATTAGACTTGCGTCTAATTCTTTACATTTATTAGACTACACGTCTAACTCCGTTGAGTTAGACTATACGTCTAATTCTATTAGACTTATGTCTAATTCCGTGCATTCATTAGACTTGCGTCTAATTCTTTACATCTATTAGACTACACGTCTAACTCCGATGAGTTAGACTGTACATCTAATTCTATTAGACTTACGTCTAATTCCGTGCATTCATTAGACTTGCGTATAATTCTTTACATTTATTAGACTACACGTCTAACTCCGATGAGTTAGACTGTACGTCTAATTCTATTAGACTTACGTCTAATTCCGTGTATTTATTAGACCATCCGTCTAACTACATGTCTATTAGACTACACGTCTAACTCCACTGAGTTAAACTGTAAGTCTAATTTTATGCAATGAAAGCCAAAATCGGTCTAATGACCCTCATTAGATCCAAGTCTTATAACATATTGTCTCAATACATCTGTATCAAAACTCATAAGTTATTTCATCATCAGAATATCTGTGGTTAAATTATTTCAACACTTAGTCAAAATAATTTGACCTAACAATTTCCCCTTTTTGATGAAGAAATTGCAGACCTGCATACATATATCAAAACATGCATTCATCATATAAATAGAACCATTGGCATGCAAGTAAATCATTCAAAAATATCCAAGTTAATCACCTATGAGTGTTTTAAGAAGAAACACTAAAAAAATTGTTCAATGTAACCAAAATAAGTTTACCAAAAACATCGTGAAAACATTCAAAATAACTTCAAAAAGACATTTAATCACTGTTCTTCTTCTTCTTCTTCCTGGTCATGACTTCTGGAAAGGATAGACTTCAACCTAAGAGATCTCTAAGACTGCAGTTAGAGGGGAGTTGGAGTCTTCTCTTTTCCTTTTCTTAGACTTGAGCGTTTCCACCCTTTGAATGTAATCTACCACTTTCTGGTAGTTCAGGATCTTAGAAGGGAGAGGAAATTTCTTATCGGGTTCGTTCAGGAGGAAACAAAGAAGAGAGCTGAGAGGGCTATCAAATCCGAAAATCTTCTTCCGAACAACAACCATTTTGACAAGATTCCCGAAGAGGAAGCTTGTTCAGTTCACAAGAACACCCCTGGTGATAGTCACCATTGTCTGAAAAACTTTCGTACAATACTTGTAAGAAGTTTCTTTAGACATAAGGGATTTCGATATGATATCGATTAAGAGAGCATATTCAACCTTCAAGAGGTTTTTCTTTCCATGAATGTCTACTTCAGGGGAATCGGAAAAGACTTTCATCATCGTAATCATTAGATTAGGAGGAGTGGTCGAGAAATCATCAATACCTTCTTTTGGGAGATGGAAAAACGCACCAAAAGATTCTTCTGAAATACAGACCATCTGACCCATTACTGCACCAGCAATAACACTGTCTTGATAGAAGCTAGCGGTTTCAAAGAATTCGTTAACTAACTATTCGTGATAGGTTTCATGGGGGTGAGGAATCTTCTCAGCCCAGAAGCTTTTAACAATTCGAACATCCTATGCATTCCCGGAGATTGTAAAGTGGATACGGATTGAAAATCCACTTGAATCGATTTTGGTCGGAAAGGCAGCATTATGATTTAATGAACAAGAGTTTGAACGATTTGACTTCTAAAGAGAGAGAGAGATTGATTTTAAGGATCTTCTATCTTTTAGAGTGAATGATCATATCAATATCAGGGTTTTTAATCATGTAGAAGAAAACTAATGATTGTTCCTACCGTCAAGAACTTCAAAAGACAGTTCCCAATAAACACAGCATTTAATGTTAGCATGAAACAAAACTTTTAATACTAAGTGTACTAGCAAAAGTTGTCAGAAATATTAGTCATTCCTTGCATATTGAGAGACACGTGTCTTCAATTGTTTTGAGGAATGATTGATTTATTTTTCGGCGGGCAAGAAGGTTTAAACAGAAATCATTACACGACAGCTGTCTGAATAGCCGGAAGATGAAGAGTCTAATTACACTAGTAGTTAGACGTTTTATTTTCCTTTTCACATTTTCAACTTCTTTTTGAAAATCAGTCTATTAGACGTGTACGTCTAATTATGCTATAACATCACGTGAGACACGCGTGTCTTATTAGACGTGAGCATCCTCTTACTCATGACGTAAAACCGTCTAACGTCTATTTGACGTGTCCGTCTAACCAAGAAGGTTAAAATAACCGAGACAATGATTTCATATAAAGATGAAACTTCTAAGGTAGATGTTCGTCTAAGTAGATGTGTTTCTCAGAACTCTGAATCCTTAGGACAGATTAAGACCTCCGTCTTTCATATCTGTTTAGTTGCGTTTTGAACAATAAGTTCCCCCTTAATTTATGCACGTAATTACGTCAATAAAGATCAACAAGACCTAGCATGTTTCTAAAATGAGAAAACTTAGCTTCCGGTAGAGGTTTCGTGAAAATGTCCGCAGTTTGTTGATATGTAGGAACATGTTCAAGACGAATTTGCTTCTGATTGACGTGTTCTTGGATGAAATGATGTCTGATTTCAATGTGCTTTGTCCGAGAATGCAGAACTGGGTTGTAGGAAATTGCAATAGCACTTGTGTTGTTGCAGAAAATTGGAGATTCATTAGCCTCAATCCCATAGTCTCTGAGCTGTTGTTGAATCCACAAAACTTGAGAGCAACAACTGTCAGCTGCAAGATACTCTGCTTCTGCTGTAGATGTGGTGACCGACGTCTACTTCTTGCTGAACCATGTGATTAGACGATCTCTAAGGAACTGGCAAGTTCCACTTGTGCTTTTTCTATCAATTTTTCACCCTGCATAATCTGCATCTGAGAAACTAATTAAATTGAAACTGGAATCCTTCGGATACCATAGTCCCACATTTTGAGTTCCCTTTAAGTATTTAAGAATACGTTTAGCAATAGTAAAATGAGAGAGTTTAGGATCAGCCTGAAATCTGCCACAAACACCAACAACAAATTGAATGTCTGGTCTGCTAGCAGTGACATATAGCAGAGAACCGATGAGTCCTCTATATGCTGTTACATCGACACTTTGGCCACCTTCATCTTTATCCAATTTAACTGAAGAACTCATTGGAGTAGCTGCTGCAGAACAGTTCTCCAAACCAAACTTCTTTAACAATTCTTTGGTGTATTTGGCCTGGTTGATGAGAGTTCTGTTTTCTAGCTGACGAATTTGAAGCCCAAGGAAGAATGTAAGTTCTCCCATCATGCTCATTTCAAACCTGTCCTGCATCAGCTTGGCAAATTTGTCACACAATTTGGGGTTAGTTGAGCCAAAAATAATGTCATCAACATATATCTGAACAAGTAGAATGTGAGAATCTTTAGTAAATCTAAACAGGGTTTTATCCACTGTTCCAACAACAAAATCATGATCAAACAAGAAATTGGTTAAAGTGTCATACCAAGCTCTAGGAGCTTGTTTTAGACCATACAATGCTTTGTTAAGCATGTAAACATGATTTGGCAAAACATGATCTACACAACCAGGGGGTTGTTCAACATATACTTCTTCACTTAATTTTCCATTCAGGAAAACACTTTTTACATCCATTTGAAAGACTTTAAAATTCTTAAATGATGCATATGCTAGGAAGATTCTGATTGCCTCTAGTCTTGCAACCGGTGCAAAAGACTCATCAAAGTCAATACCTTCCTCTTGTCTGTATCCTTGAGCAACTAAACGAGCTTTGTTTCTAATGACTAAGCCATCTTCACTAAGCTTGTTTCTAAATACCCATCTTGTTCCTATGACTGACTTGTCAGTTGGTCTAAGAGTAAGATACCACACTTTATTTCTATCGAATTGGTTTAACTCCTCTTGCATAGCATTGATCCAATCTGGATCAACTATAGCTTCACCAATTTTCTTAGGTTCAATTTGAGAAATAAATGCAGAATTGGCCATTTCATCCATCAGTTGACGTCTTGTCCCATGGCAGACATCCATGGAAGCTTATGTAACCGAAGTCCTCAGAGAATGTGCCTCATCATCTCAATCCCATGATCTCAAATTGGCACAAGTACAGGAAGAGGTCAACCGAATACAACCTATTGTCTCTCAAACACTATCTTCGGTTCAACTTATGTCATTACAGCTCCTTGAGCTAGTAAAGTCTCAAGGTGCTACCGACGCTGAAAAACTAAAGGTGCATGAAGAGGCTGCCCGACGATTCCAAGAAGAAGATGATGCCAAGACTAAGGCAGCTGAACTAGCCAATGAGGAAGCGACACGACAAATTCAGGAGAAAATTAATAAGGAAAAAGATGTGTCTCCTCCGATTGCCAAAAGACTAGGGCGGCTAAAATAAAATAAAATCAACAGTCTAAAGTAGTGAATGTGCGACCGGAAGCCGCAACACCGGTGAATACTACTTTAGGCACTGAACGACCGAACTCCGAGGAAAATGAAGAGGATGAACAACCCTTGACTCGAAGGCCTAGAACAATGTCTCAGCCCCTTTCGGTAGTACCGCTACAAGTTGTTCCCCACAGTGCTCGGTCAAACTGGAGAATCCGTAGAGGTGGTGGGAGCTCGGTCGATAATGCTCATGATCAACCGGAAAGGAGTTCTTGCGCAACATCCATGGACAACCAGCCGTCGGTTTTATGCGCGGTTTCTTTAACGAATTACTGGCCAAACCAGATGAAGGGAGACACTAATTTCTACCTCTATACTTATCTTTATTTTACAATGTTTCTCTTACCGTTATTATTTTGGGTACTTATGACTATTAAACATGAATGTCATTTAATGATCCGGTTTTGTTTTCAAAATGCTGGTTTTGATAATTTTATAAGTTAGAATACCAAAAAGGGAGAGATTGCTAAAGAAATTAACTCACAAAAATTTTCTCAAAATTTTATAAATCAAATCTTAAATAAATACTAAATTTAAGTGGCCAACAATAACAAGTTTTGAATATTTAAAAAAGGAATAAATTATTATAAAAAATAGATAGTTAATTAGCAAGTAATTAAATATCTAAAGAACTTAACCAAATTCACCATTTGTGTAGTAGATGCAGGGATTGGTCATATCTTCAAATCGGCTTTATCACTCTAGCTCGGTCGACCGATATCAAAAAGGCGGCGCAAATTGGGATCGTCTAGTCAAGTTATCTATTCGGCTATCTTTATAACAGAACCAGTAGAGGATCGACTCGGCAGTTAAAAACAGCTTTACCACTCAACTGTATGATCGGTAAACCTATCATCTAAACCTCAAAGAGAAATCGGCTCATATTCTTCCTCAGTGTGACTAGTCGACCAATATTGAAAAGACGGCGCAACCGGTGGTCTGTCCAATAAAATACTTGGTATAATTCTAAGCTACTATTCAAAGACAATCATTAAAATGACCATTAGTTTGACCGATCGGATCGAAGATATGGAACCAGTCTTGTGCTAAGACATATTTAAATTGGGAACGGCTGGAAGTTTCCATTTTGGTGCAATTCAGAACACTTTGGGAATACAAAGAAGGAAGCTTTCACATATACAAACTATATGATTGCCATTTTGATACAAGTCCGATGATATACCTTAGGAAGCAGAAGACTGTCAAAACAATCAGACACCTATTTCGGTATAAGTCTAACAATAGTTTACTTGGAGCAGATATTTTTCAAAACACTCTACATGATCAAATCAATAGAAGACAAACCTGCCGACTGATCTGCTCCTTGGAAAGTATTAAACGCATTAAATTCTATGTTGTACCTTCTTGACTAACCAATCACAATTAAGGAACAAAGGGTTACCATGCATGTATTCGTTGAGGATATGAAATATGACCGTTGTCATATTTTACTATTTAAAAGACTTGAAGAACAACAACAACAAATATGAAACAACACTTACAAGATAAGAAGACACAACTGAATCCAAAAAGCCTCAGATTATATTTGTTCACTAACTGTCAAAAGCATTATAAAAGTGTGCTTAGTGTATTACAAGTTCATTCATTCTAAGTAGTGAGCATTGTAAGTCAATAACGAGCAGTAAATAAGTCTCGGTTATTCGACGTATTGTAAAGTGTGTTGAATATTCTTAGTGAATATCCTTCTCAACGTTTGAGAAAAAGGGGTGACGTAAGAGTTTTATCTCCGAACATTCATAAATCCTGTGTTGTGTTCCTTTTCTACTTCATACCTCTTTATTGTTGTCCAATCTGTGTGTGTTGCTTCAAGTTAAAATGAACAGTTCTGCACTTGAACTCGATTCAAGAGTTTGTGACAACTTGTATAGTATTGAGACTGATATTAACTTCTAACCTAGTTAGTATCACCCGGCGTGTTGTGTAAGTGTTTGTCCTAGTGAGACCTTAGTCTCCTTCGGCGATCCCGATCCTAACAAATCCTCACAACTTGGATTAGTTCCTTTATCATTTAAACTACCCCTTATAAAACTTATTGCCTTAAGCTTATCTTTCGTCGGGTTTAACTTTTTGTTAGAATTGTCTGAGCTGGCCTTGTCAAATCCTAAACGGGATTTGTATCCGGCAGACCTTAGTAGACTAATATGATGTTTGACTACATCTCTAGACCTCGTCCAGGAACTGACCACATAAGTCAGGAGTTGGTTCTCAAATGAAAGAATTTGAACCTTTTCCTTAAGCTTCTCATTCTCGGATAAGAGCTCAGCCAGTTTGTTTTCAAAATCTTTTGGTTCAGAAGTTTGAGATGAAGAGATGTTAACATTTTCATTTTTCAATCTCATCTTATTGAGAGAATCTGACAACTTCTTGTACTAAATGACCATGTCATTGAGTGTAGTAGTTAAGTCATCTCTTGTAAATTCTTCTGAAGAGAAGTCAAATACCTCAGAATCATCATCTGCCATGAAATAGGTAACAACTTCGTCATCACTGTTGCTAGATGAGGAGTCGTCTGAATCACTTTCGACCCATCCTACTTTGCTTGCAGCAGCAATTAGAGCCTTCTGCTCCTTGTTCTTATTATCCTCATTGCGTTTGTCATCACGCTTTAGCTTCTTGCGTGCAACCTTGAAGTTTCCTAGTTTATCACAATTAAAACACTTTAAGTTAACCTTATAATCACTCTTATTATTATTATTATTATTATTTGTAGAGCTTGAGTTAGGATTGCTCTTCTTCATGAATTTGCCTAATTTCTTCACAAAGAGAGTCATGGCATCGCTGCTAATTTTCTCAGTAATAGCCTTCACAGCAACTATAGCGGTTGGTGGCCCCTTAGTAGTCATCAACGCCTTGGTAGTGATGGAAGATGTGGATGAATCCTCTTCATTCCTAGAGTTTATCTCAAACTTGTAGGCCTTCAAATCGGTAAATAAAACGTGAAATTTCATCTTGTTGAGTTATTTGGACTCCCTCACAGTCATCGTATTTATGTCCCACTCCCTAGGCAGAGCACGTATGACCTTGATTGCAACCTCTTTGTTGCTGTAGATCTTGCCCAGTTTGGAGAGATCAATGATGATCTTACTAAATCTTTCATCAAATTCAGTCATCTTCTCTCCAGAGTGCATCTTAATACTGTCAAACTACTATGTGGCAACCATGAGTTTGTTTTATTTTATTTGCTCATTGCCCTCGCACAGTTGAACCAACCTCTCCCAAATTTCTTTAGTAGTGGTGCAGTTAGTAATCTTACTAAACATATTGTCGTCTAGTGTCTTGTAGAGAATATCAGTTGCCATGTTGCCAAGGTTGTGCTTCCTCTTATCCTCGACAGTCCACTCTAATCTTGGTTTCTCCTTCATCTCAGGAGTTCCATTGGGGTTGGTAGTGGGACTAGCCTTCATTATCTTTATTAGGCCATCAGTGATGACATACCACATGTCATCATCAAGAGTAGTCAAATGTGCGCACATTCGCAGCTTCCAGTTGTCGTAGTTTTCCCTAGAGAACATTGGGAGTCTATTGACAATGGTAGACATGATTTTGATGATTGATGCTTGAGAATAGAAAGCAAGGATCTAATACCACTTGTTAGGATCTGTGTTAAGAATAGAGACGAGGGCCTGACTACGGTTAACAACTTATGATGTTTAATTCGATTTTAACTCTGTTAGAAGTTAAAAATTGTTTCTATTCTTCACAAATCTTCATAAACTCTTGAACAAGTTCAAGCGTGGAATAGTTTGTTGGATTTAAAGCTTCAGACAGATGAATGCAAGTAGTATAAAGTAAAGAACACAAGAAGTTTTATGGATGTTCGGAGATAAAACTCCTACGTCACCCCTTTTTTCTCAATATGAAGGATATTTACTAGAAGACTTTGATTTAGTATAGCGACTGCACAAACCCAGTCAAAGAACACATGACTTAACAATCGCATGCCAACCTTTGTTCAACTTACAATACTGAAATTTCACATAAAAAGGATAGTAGTTAAATTATAGAATATTCACTACGTGAGTATTTTTCTCTTGAGCTTTAGAGTGAGAGATGAATAACAAGAATAACTCAGAGTGATCAAGAGAGCAAGTTGTGTATGTGAAAAACAGTTATTTGTCTGTTATCCTTGGGTATCAATTTATACTTGAAAAGCACCAATGGTTGAACCATCTTTATGGACACGTGTCCTCCTTTTGTTGGACGGCCACCAATAGTATGATAGTACAACAGACTGTGAGCATTGGGATCGTGGTTGTACATGACTGATAGTGCACCGAATATCCTCTAATATTGTGTTGTACTAAAAAGGTACAACGTGGACAATTTGAATGATAAGAGCGTACGTGGAAGTTTTTCATTCGTTGTTTGAGCTGAGTTGTCAGACTGTTGAGAACGAGAACTATAGATGATACTTCTTTTATATTTGTACTTGCACAAGGGTAAATTACCCAACTTAGTTTTGTTCAAATCTCATTATCAAAATTATGCAGTATATGTTCTTTTAAGTTCATTAATTATTTCTTTATTAATTAATTTTCTCTTTTCTTTATTTAATTTAATCTAACATAAACATAGTGAAGTAATCTTCACTAGTCAGCGCTTGTTTCACCCTTATTAATTCTCCACTATGGTTACATGATGAAATAAATGTTATTACATGAACGAATAAAGGTTTACATTAATGTATTACTTGTTTTACATTAACGTTTATATATGTAATATAAAATATAAGATAATTAAAACAAATTATTTTAAATATCTTTCCAAAAAAATTAAAAATATGTTGTTATATTTTTTTTAATATATAAATTATTAAATAATTTGTGCAAATTTATTTCAATACATCACAAAAAAAAAATTATATATATTGAATATATAAATATATACATTATGAAATAATTTGTACAAATTAATTTTAATATATCACAAATATAAATTTTAATCATTCATAAAAATTAGTTTAAATGTCTCACATCACAAAGTAATTATGAGCATAATTTATGATTATTAATTTAAATAAATCAGAAATAAAATTATATTAATTCATAATTATTAATTTAAATATACCAAAAATAAAATTATATAAATTCTTATTTATTCATATAAATAGATCACAAATAAAATTATAAACATAATTATTAAATCAGAGTCAAATGAAGAAAGCTTCATTTAATAGTGCATATATTAACATCAGTTTTAAAAGGGAGTTAAATGTAGCTCGCTTCACTAAACAGTGCATCTATTTAAATCTGTTTTAAAATGGAGTCAAATGAAGCTCGCTTCACTAAACAATACATATATTTAAATCCATTTTACATGGACAAACTAATGTAAAACGGTGTAAGGTGCTCTTCACTAGATCATGTAAAGCGGAGTGAAGCGAAGTAAGCTTCACTCCTTTCCGCTTATGATGAACCCTGAATACTGGTTCTCTCTCTCTTCCTTTCAACCAATCATTGATTTATTATTAAGATAATGCTTCTGAAATCTAATTGGTTAGGAACAGGGAACACCCCATTTAGTAGTAGAGGAATTGGTTTTCTAGTTTCAATGTTGGGCTTTATCGTTTGACCTGGTCAAGGTTAACTTTTTACCTAAGCTAAAAGTTCATCATTTTAATCATCATTTTTATTTTAATAAAAAATATCCATAGTGTTGAAATATGTTTATTTTTTGTTTTATTATTATTGAAACTAAACACATGACAAACTACGTATTCTCATAAAAGGATAAATCAGGCCCAACGTAGTTTCAACTACAAAATAGTTGAAATTGAAATTGTCCTGGTTGCGGTGCCCTAAATGTTGACATAGGAGATTTTATTTTTGGACATTATTGTGACCGAACCCATGACAGGTTGCCTATGTATTCTCATAAAAGGAGAAATCAAGTCCAGCGTAGTTCCACTTATAAAAGAATTTTTCTATTTTTTATTTTATTGGGAACTAAACCTAATGAGAGGGTGCCTACCTACTCTCATAATAGGAGAAAATCATGTCCGACGTAGTTCATTGTACAAAAAAAAGTCAAATTATCCTTGTCGTGAAATGTCTTCCTCCTTTGGCCTTATGTTTCTTGTTTCCAATGTCGTTGATATGTAACCAAAACTCTGATTGTTTGTTGTATGCACTCAGCTCGACTCTTCAATATCGTCACCATAGATATCAATAACGATTATCAACTTTTCATTTTCAACAATCAAACCTCACGTATCACTCTCTTCTATCAGATCTTCACACACCTCGATTAGATTCACTATATGAGTTGGTAGGAGCTTCGACTTGGCCTTTAGAACTGGGATGATCTTATTGTCGATAAGTTTTTGAATCACACCTCTTAGTGAAGGACAATAATTAGTCATATGCCCTTTAGTCTGGTGGTATTCACACCACTCACTCAAAAACCTCCCTAATATAAGATTATCGGGATTTGGGACCAAAACATGGATTATGTTCTTTTGCTTTTAAATCTAGAGAGCTTCAAATAGTTTCATGCCCAGATCGTCGAACTTTATAGGTGGCTTAGGTATAAACGAAGTAGTTTCTTTAGACGGTGTAGGATAAGTTGGTTAGCGGCTAACGGATGATCCCTAAATGTGCCATTGCCCAACATTCACGATTTTCGATATTTCCACATCCCATGCATTGGCGATGTAGTTTACTTGTGTCTTAACCTTTTTATAATTAAAATGAGGATTTCTTTGGTATAATGACTTGCCTTCGATGGCTTCTTTCTTCAGTGCGTCATCCTATCCCATTCCAAAAGCAATATTAATCCTCCATGGAAGTGTATTTATTGACCGACATGACTTTTGTATACGCTACATTCATATTAGTGTAGATCATATCCACTTGATTTTGTTCATTTGGCAGTCCATCGATTACCTTCCACATATCAATGTACAATTCCAAAATTTCACATGGGCCCTATCTAGTGGGTGGATAAAGTAAATGCCTCATACAATCCAATAGTAAAGATATCTTATCATTGAGACTGTCTTCTTGGATCCCTGAGATAACACAAAAGTAGTTTGCTTATTTACTTTTGGTCTAGGAGGAATAGTGGGTGATGCAGATCGCAATGTTGGTTCCGTATTAAACATTTTTAGGATGAAGCATCCAGTGGTGAGATCTCGTGTGCGACCCATGGTGAAAGTGTTAAGTGGAACCATTGAGAAGAGTAAGTTCAAAATAAGTAGTGGTGACAAGTGGTGTCACCCTTATGTACGTATGTGTCCTAACCGTAATAGGCAACTAATTTCCGATTCATTTTAAAATATGTTGTATTTCGATGTGAGATAGACATTAATAACTCAAAAGAAAAAAATAACATAAGAAATGATTTATTTTATGTCCTTCATTGTTCGTTTTCTCCTTCATTTCTAGATTTGACTTGCTTCTGTGTTGTTTCCTTCGTAATATTCGTCAGATTGTTAGCCTTCTTGAGTGAGCTTGCTTATCTCGTAGATTGCACTTGAATCTTCTAGTCTACATGATTAATGATCTTATATTTGTGTAATAAAGACTCAAAGACAACAACTCGTTATTTTAGGCATTTTAATTTTCCTTTTTATTTTCAAACGAATTTTAGAATGTACTTTTGGAAACCTATCTCATATATATGCATACATGTATTTAATATATATATATATATATATATATATATATTAGACACATAATATGCTCTTCGACGTGGTTTTTTTGCTTGGGCGCCAAAAGTCAACGACTTGGTAGAAATGGATTTTTGAATTTTTGTTCTAAAATTAGGAGTGACTTAAGAGAAGAGTTTGTTCGCCAACAAGGAAAGTCCTTTGATAGTCGATGCAAGTGGGACTCTTCAATTTGGACGTTTCCCATCACCGTTGTTTTAAAACCCCTCATTTTTAAGAGTATGGGATATTTGAAGAAAATAGATGGTTAATATATGGTTTTTCCTAAACTATACTCATCGAACGAATTCACACAAAAGTCTTCTAAGTGGGTAAAGATTTTCATTCCACATTGACAAATCTTAACACATAAATATATGTTATCGACTGTACAGGTGTATAGGTGACATCACACAATGCACATCATATACTAACCCAACATAAATAAGCTCATGCACATCGAAGAAGACAAAAATTAGGGTCTTAATACTTCTGTAAGTGTAAAATATATTTTTCTAAAAATGGATGGCAAATATTATTTTCAAGTTAAACATCAACAATCCCCAATAGAGTCGCCAAAAAACTGTACGCGTTTAAAAACGACTGGCCTAGAAAAGATATTTTTTTACTTTTAAGAAATAAGTATAAAGTATAAATATCTCTTCAAAATCTTTGAAATAAAACTAAATCAAATCGGGGAATTGTTTAAAAACTATTTTGTGACTAAAGAGTCGCCACTTAAATTTTCTTACAAAATTAGGAACAAAATACAATTTTGACATGTAGAACAATAACACCTTTGAAAAATATATTCTTTAGGGATTTAGTTCTTGGTTACACATGAGAAAGAGCCTTGGCGCTATGTCTAATATGCCCGATAAAAACAGTCTCTACTTTTAATATTTTGATCAATTGATTTTTTTAAATCAATAAAAGTTAGCTTACGTGTATAACGTATTGGCAAGAGTTTCTTTTAGTTCGTAGTTTGGTGATACTCGGAAAATGGTTTTCGTACTTCATCCTTCGTACCCGTTTTAAAAATAGTCTCTACTTATAAAGTTGGCTTATGAAAATCGGTTGTATCACGTTTAAGTTTTAACCAATTATTCTTCTAGTCTAAGTCATGCTTCTAGATTTAGCATTATTTAAAATATGACCAGATTTTACAAAAATAATTTTGGGTTTTGAAAAGTGGAACCAAACAGGCATATGACCAGAGTCCTAAGACTTGGGTCTATTTTTATCAGTTAAGGTATAAAAACCCTCAGTCCGGGTCGAAGAGCCTCTTGGTTGAGGCTCGGGGATCATTGGTCGGGGTGTCGAAGTCCGTCGGTCGAGGTGCTAAGGAATCTTGGTCCTTGGATAAAATCATCGGTTAGGGTGTATAAACCCACCGGTCTTAGGCAAGCTCTAGGCTAAGTTCATCGGTCCTAGGTTCATGAATTCTTAGTTAGGGTCGAGATTCCTCGATCCTATATTTATTCTTTTGGTCGGACCTCTCGGTCCTAGGTGGAGATTGATGGCCCTAGGTTCGGGAATCCTCGGTCCTAGGTTTGAATTCTCAGTCGGTAAAATTCCTCGGTCAGACTTCTCTATACTAACTCAATAACATTAGTCTTGTCGGTCCTATCGAATTTCTCGTCGGACCTCTAGGTCCTAGGTCTCGGTTCGGTCCGATGATTATCGGTCGGACCTCTTGGTCCTAGGTCGGACTTCTTGGTCCTTAAGAACACAAAAGTGCAGTTTTGTAAAAAAAAATTAAGCTTGGATTCATTGATCCAAGAGCTTGGGTAGCTTCACAAAGCTCCCAAGAATATATTGATCATCATCTCAAGGTATCAATCAACCTGGATGATGATCAAATCGTACAAAATAGTTTGTGCTAAAAAATTAAATTTTTTATTTTAAAATTATTTTGATGAGAAAAGAGCTATCCAATAGCTTTATTGTATCTCATATACTTGATTGGTGCCAAAACAAGAACACTAGTTGTTCGTTTTGACTAAATCAAGAACTCAAAATTTTTAATTATTTTGAAAATTTTGATTTTGATCAAACATAATCGAGATAGATCTAACATGATCTAAATAGTTGTTCAACATGATTACAATCATGTTGAAATGTTTTATGGATAGTGTTTCAAGAGAATTAGCCAAAGAACAACAAACATATTTTTTGATTTTTTGATTTTTTAAATTCAAATTTGGATTTTTCTATTTAAGGTTTATTGATTGTCTCTAACTTATCTAGAAAGTTTATAAATTATCCTATGATTGATTTCCAACCATAAAACACCATAAATAGTAAGTATACAAGCTTATGCAATTTGAAATAAAAAATTTCAATTTCGAACTATAAATATGAGTTAGGGAGTGATTAGAACCTTACCAAGGATTGGAGAACACTCCTAAATCCTTATGGAAGCTTTTTGGATGCTTAGATCCAAGCTTTAAGGCCTTAAACAGAAAATTTGAAAAATCTAAAAGCTTAAAACTTTAATGGCATATTATGATTTTATTTGATTTGAAGGTGGATAGTGCATCTCTTGTCTTCGGATTTGTTTAGGGAGGCTATTTATAGCCTCCCAAGGTCGGTTGATCCATCCAAGTGGATCGAATAAGACAAAAACAATTTATGGTATTTTGGTTGTTCTTGAGTCAATTGGCCGGAATTGGGGTGATTCATCCCTATTTTTATAGGAAAATTATCATCGTTCACCTTTCGAATAAGCAGTTTTGGTGGAAAATCAAAAGTAGTGGTTGTTCTTATCATTCCGATGTCGCGTTGGAGAAGATGGTCACAAGAGAAAACGACATCGTTTCAAGAGAAAATGCGGACGCAGAGTGTTCCGTCTAGGCGCCATTACATTTGGGCGTTTTTGGCTACCGGTGTTGAGGCGCGCGTTAGTTGATACTGTGCGGCGCCGGTTCATGCTTCTTTCATTGCAATGAGGTATGTAGCCTGCTCTTGGGCGTTGGATGAGATTCCATCGTCCATCTAAGGGATGCGGTTCCGGCTGTAGAAATAAATCTGTATTTCGGCTACACTCGATTACAAATATATTTTTATTTTAAAACATTAAGAGTTTGTTTGAAATTGATTTTTTTTCACCCTTTTACTTTAATTTTGATCTTTTTTAAATACACAAAATATTATAATGAATATGGTCAATATTTTATCAACTTTTTTATATATATTTTAGGGTTAAATAAATAATTTTGGGAGATGAAATGAGTACCTTATTTTATCCTACATTATTTATTTTAGTCCTTTAATATTTTCCTATAATTATTTTATGATAAATGAGTACAACATTTATTCCAAATAATTTTATATTTTATTTTGACCATTTTTCTTAATTAGTTAGCCTTTAATTATCACAATGATTTGTCTAATTAATTATTTTAATTGAGTTTCGGCCATGAGTCAATTATTATTATTTTTTATTCAAAAATAAATCAAAAAAATTGTTTTAATTTTATAAATCGGTGGGTAGATTTTTAGTGTTTACAATAGTGAATTTCAATTAACAATTTAAATTTTAAGAAATTAAACTGTAAATGAAATAACTCAAACTAAAATATGAAATAAAAATTTATAGATGAATATAAGATAAAATAAAATGAGAGTTTACAGTGAGTGAGCCTTAAGCGCTTCCTAAAATACTAGAAGCTTCTTGAACATGTAAGATACTCTCAAACAACTTCACACACACGAAAATGAAAAGAAAAACAAAGATTGTGAATTTTTGCCTTTTTTCCATTTCTCTTGTCTTGTTTGGCTATAATAGTGGTCCCAATGCACTTCCTCCATGATAGATTTTGGCCTTCTCTTCAAGAAAGAAGTTTGTAATTTATGTTCGTAAAAGCACCTCTACAAGTTTACCCGGCCATTTAAGACTTTTGTGGCTTGAAATAATCTCCTATATTTTTCCTTTCTATATTTTCCTTAATTCTTGAAAAAAAATCAAAATCAAAATCAATATTTATTTATTTTATTTATCCTATTTATTTGCACAAACAAACTAATATATATATATATATATATATTGTTAGATAAAATTAGACCGATTAATAGAACTTAACTGTTAGATAAAATTAGACCGGTTAATAGAACTTAACACAAGACAAACTTCCTATGCAGGAACAGGCAAAGAACCGGACCGGTCAAATTACTCAACCGGTTAAGAAACTCAACCGGTCAAGCAATTAAACCGACCAGAAACATGACCGCACAAGAAAGACAAGATCAGTCAAAACAGAAGGTTGGAAACACTAGACAGTCGGTCATTTAGAAGCCAAGGAATAACTGGAAGTCATCCGGTTAACACACATAACCGACCGGCATAAAAAGATACTTCGAGTATCTGTTGAGAATGATGCCAAAGGAACAGACTGAACATTGCCATATTCATACAAGTCTGAGGAAAGTCTGCAGGCTACAGAAAACCGTCCTACAAGATCTTTCCACTTCAGGATAAATCAGAAAGGCAATCTTCCAAGTACAGACAACTGCCCAACCGACAGTTGCCATATTGAGTAAAAGACAAACTTAGCCGGTTTGACCTACATACTGGAAGACTAGACCGCCAGGTCTAAAGACTAGACCGCCAGGTTTGAATCACTGAACCTCTTCTCAACCAATCAGATTCAAGGAAATGAAATGCGACCGTTGGCACATTTCACCTATAAAAGAAGGAGCTGAAGAGGAGTAAACGTGGGATTTTTTGAAGATTACAAGTTCTGAATTCTCAACATTGTGTTCTATCTCTAGAAAGCTTTAAGCACTTATTTGAAGTGTATTCTACAATTTCGGTTAAAATTTTACGGGTGTTATCGAGCAGGAAATAAGTCTCAATCGGATTGTGTTTGTATTCCTTAGTGAATATCCTTCTCGCGGTTTCGAGAGGAAGGGGTGACGTAGGAGTTTTATCTCCGAACATCCATAAAACCTGTCTTGTTAATTACTTTCTGTCTGACTTACTTTATAACCGATCTACACTAACCTACTAATACTGCTCCAACCGAATTACTAAGCTCCAAAACCGACCCAACAATCTCCAAATCTATCATATTCAAATCTGGTTCTGCCTATCTTGTGTGTGTGCTGCTTCAAACTGAAACAAACCACTTCCGCGCTTGAACTTTGTTCAAGGGTTTGTGACAGTTTGTGTAGTATTGAAACCCCGGTGTTAATCTCTAACCAGATTAATCACCACCCTTTAAGTGAGACGCGTTAACCGGCCAACCCTGGTCCTCCAGCCGCGACCTAGATCCTAACAATTGGTATTAGAGAAGTTAGTTTCAATACTCAAGCAAGCATGTCTTTTGATAGGCCCCCAATGCTAGAAGGTGATGACTTTGCCAACTGGAAGGCACGCATGCACCTGTATTTAATCACCATGGATGACGAGATGCAGTTCATCATAGCCGAATGACCGATAATCATTGACAAGGACAGAAAGGACTGGACAGCTGAAGATAGGAGAAGAAACAATCTGGATAACCATGCTAGAAACCGCATCTCCAACGTTGTGGACAGAAACACGTACTGCAAGATCAAAGATTGCAAAACCGCAAAGGAAACATGGGAAACAGTTATTCAGATTTATGAGGGAAATGAAAGAACCAAGGAAAACAAGATAATGGTGGCTACTCAGAAGTTTGAAAACATCAAGATGAGACCGGGAGAAACAATGAGAGAATACAGTGACCGGTTCACAGGTGTGATAGACGAGCTAGCAACTCTTGGCAAAAGGTATGACAACAAGGAAGTCATCATGAAAGCGTTAATATCTCTTCCAAGTGCATGGGATATAAAGACAATGGTGATGAGGGAATCAAACTGCCTAAGCAAGATGAAACTACATGATGTATTCGAAGATTTTAAGGCATATGAGTTTGAAATGAGATCTAGGACTGAAGAAGAAGTTTCAACCTCAACCTCAACCAGAGCACTGATCACATCCACAGAACCTGTTGCACCTGCACCGATCAGAACCGCTGAACAGTTCACCGAGGATGCCATGGAAATGCTTGCACAGAAATTTGGGAGGTTCATGAAAAGAAGTCAACCGACAAACAACTACAACTATGGTGATAAATCTAATGTAAGATGTTATAACTGCAACTGTTTGGGACATTTCAAGTGGGAATGCAGAAAACCGAGGAGGGATGACCGGAAACCGGACAATCAAAATAACCGAAATAACTATCAACAAACCGGTGAAGGAAGTGAGGTTTAGAAAGCACTGATAGCCGATGATGGGGGTAGCTTATGGGCTCACAGTGACAGTGATGATGAACTCACATGCCTCATGGCAAATGAGGAACATGTATTTGACTCTCCTTGTGAAGAATTTACTAAAGATGAGTTATATAATGCATTGAATGATATGGTAGCAGAGTATAAGAACCTATTAACCTTATTACCTAAGCAATCCAATTTTAGAGCCGACCTTATAGTACCCACCTTGACTGAACCAAAGATTATACAACCTGATGAAATCCCTATCTTAGAAACCGAGTCAGCACCTGAACTATCCTCTGAAACCGAACAGCTCAATGAGCCAGTTCAAGAATTGACCGAGGAAGAAAATGCCCGACTCCAGTATAGAATGGCCGCATGGAAGAGATTTAGTGAAATGGTAAGAAAAAAGTGTAGTTATAAAAGACACCCTACTTGCATGTTTGGTCTAGGATACAAAAACAATAGATCCCAAAGCCAAAAACACCTAGACAAAGTAAGGCTCACAAAGGATGATCTTCCCTTTGTAAGTTTTGTCAGAAGTTCCTTAACCGCTGAAGAGGAATTAACTGTCTATTATACGGAAGACAAACTAACCTATGTAGGTCCAACCGATTCTGAGAAATGGCTTCACCCTGAGAAAAGGAAAGCCAACCTGTTCAAAAATAGGCAAGCCGACTCACAACCGCATAGGACAAACCAAAGACCATCCCCACACAAGGCCTTCTTAGGAAAACAGAAAGACTCAAAACCGAGTGCAAGAAAGATAGTTAAAACCTTAACCAGGAAAGCTGTCTGGCTCGTCAAAGTCTGGATACCCAAGGGACTAATCGCTTGTGGACCCAAGTAAATGTGGGTACCAAATAGTTGTAAATATGTACATTTTGCAGGATATAAAGAAACGGCTAGGAAACTCTGAATGGTACTTGGATAGCGGTTGCTCCAGGCATATGACCGGGAACAACAATCTTCTAACCGACATCAGAATAGAAACCGGAGCATTGATCACCTTTGGTGACAACTCAAAAGGTAGAACTGTGGGTAAGGGTAAGATTGTCCATGGTAACCTAACAATTGATAATGTACTCTTAGTTGAAAACCTACGTTTTAACCTACTAAGCATTAGTCAAATGTGTGATGCTGGATACACTATAAAATTTCTTAAACATGCATGCCTAGTTAAGAATTCTCAAGGTATTACACTACTAACCGGAAATAGGTTAGGAAACATCTACAAAGTAGATTGGAATAATAAAGTAGAATATCCTATATGCATGATAGCCAAAACCGATCAAACCTGGTTGTGGCATAAAAGACTAAACCACTTAAACATGAAAACCTTAAATTATATTCGCGGTAAAATGTTGGTTGAAGGAGTTCCTGACATAGTGTTTAATAAGGATAAGGTTTGTTCAGCATGTCAAATGGGTAAACAAACTAGGTCAACCTTTAAGAGTAAAGGACATATTCAATCTAACCGATGCTTAGATCTTCTTCACATGGATTTATTTGGACCGATCAGGGTCGTCAGCCTAGGAGGTATGCTTTACACTATTGTAGTTGTTGATGATTATTCCAGGTATACATGGGTAATATTTCTGCCATCCAAACGTGAAACCACATCAAATTTAATCACACTGCTTAAACGCTTACAAAATGAAAAATCAACACGCATAAATAGCATTAGAAGTGATAGAGGAACCGAATTTACAAATAGTACTTTAAATGCATTTCTTGATGAATCCGGTATTAGACACGAGTTGTCTAGTGCTAGGACTCCTCAACAAAACGGCCTGGCTGAGAGAAGAAACCGAACTCTCAAGGAAGCCGCACGGTCCATGATAGCCGATTCGGGTATTGCTCAAAAATTTTGGGCTGAAGCTATCAACACCGCATGTCATACACAAAACCGGTCTTTGATTAACAAGTTTCACAACAAAATACCTTATGAGGTATATTTTGATAGAGTTCCTAACCTCAGGTATCTTAAGATTTTCGGTTGTAAATGCTACATTCATATAAATGGAAAGACATATCTATCTGCTTTCGATGCAAAATCCGATGTTGGGATCATGCTAGGTTATTCAGCTGTTAGTAAAGCATATAGAGTATATAATACTAGAACTTTAACCGTGGAGGAATCACTTCATGTTGTTTTCGATAAATCGGTTGAAAGCAATACTGCATCATGCTTTGATCTACACAACAGATTGGAAAATGACAATATCCATTCTGATAGTGAAGATAAGATTCCGGTTTTCAGGCGGTTTGTCCATGACCAAGTGGGTAATGATGAAACCCAGCCGGATCAAGCTGTCCCACGACAAGAAGCTGACATCTCGGTCCAAACCGAGGAAATCGGTCGGTCTGACACTCCTGCTCAGCCTATCGATATGTCTAGCCTTGATCAAGTAAACGGTAATTTGATAGACATTCCTGAACCGAACCTCAAAAGGAACACCAATCATCCTCCTGAGCTAATTATAGGTGACCCTTCAGAACCTGTTCGAACTAGGCGTCAAATTCTGGAGGAATACTTCAATTCCGCTTTTATATCCCAGATTGAGCCGAAAAGAGTGGATGAAGCATTGTCAGATCCGGATTGGATCTTGGGAATGCAAGAAGAGTTAAACCAGTTTGAGAGTAACAAAGTCTGGTACCTAGTCCCTAGACCGAAAGATCAACCGGTCATAGGAACAAGATGGGTATTTAGAAATAAACTCAATGAAGACGGTTTGGTCACGAGGAACAAAGCCAGATTAGTGGCACAAGGATACAAACAGGAAGAAGGCATTGATTTTGAAGAATCATTTGCCCCTGTAGCTAGGATTGAAGCTATTAGAATTTTTCTAGCTTTTGCTGCATTCAAGAATTTTAAGGTTTTCCAAAGGGATGTTAAAAGTGCATTTTTGAATGGTGACCTACGTGAAGAAGTATACGTTGAACAACCACCCGGTTTCAAGAATGCTGAATTGCCCAACCATGTATACCGGTTAAACAAAGCTTTATACGGTCTAAAGCAAGCTCCTAGAGCCTGGTATGACACACTAACCGCATTTTTGTTAAAGCATGACTTCACCATCGGTTCGGTGGACAAAACATTATTTAAGTTTGAGAAAAAGGAACATATCCTACTTGTTCAAATATATGTAGATGATATCATCTTCGGCTCAACCGATCCTAAGTTATGTGATAAATTCTCAACCCTGATGACTAACAAGTTTGAAATGAGTATGATGGGAGAATTAAGTTTCTTCCTAGGTCTTCAGGTTAAGCAACTCGAAGAAGGAACTTTCATTAGTCAACCCAAGTACACTAAGGAACTTCTAAAGAAATTTGGGATGGATACATGCTCCTCAGCCGCTACTCCAATGAGCTCATCGGTCAAATTGGACAAAGATGACGAGGGTCAAGCAGTAGATCTGACCGCTTACCGAGGCATCATCAGTTCTCTTCTATACCTGACAGCAAGTAGACCGGATATTCTATTTGCAGTCGGTGTGTGTGGAAGATTCCAGGCCAACCCAAAACAGTCTCACTACACAACCGCAAAACGAATCTTGAAATATCTAAAGGGAACTCCTCACGTCGGCTTGTGGTATCCAAAGGACTCATCTTTTAACCTAACGAGTTATTCAGATGCAGACTATGCAGGTTGCAAGGTTGATAGAAAAGCACCAGCGGAACATGTCAATTCCTAGGTGATCGGCTTGTTTCATGGCACAACAAGAAACAGACATCAGTTGCCACATCAACCGCAGAAGCTGAATATCTGGCAGCCGGAAGCTGCTGTTCACAACTTCTTTGGATCCAACAACAACTGAAGGATTTCGGTATCACAGCCGAAGAGTCTCCAATCTTCTGTGATAACACAAGTGCCATAGCGATCACCTACAATCCGGTTCTATATTCTAGAACCAAGCACATTGATATAAGGCACCACTTCATTCGGGAACATGTCATGCTGAAACATATCCGGCTGGAATACGTATCGACAGATCAACAAGTGGCCGATATCTTCACAAAGCCTCTACAGGAAGCTAAGTTTTCTCAATTTAGACTCACACTCGGTTTAACCGACATTAATCAGATCATCCCTAAAGATGCTTAAAAAGGAAAATCGGTTCGGACAGACAAAACCAGTAGTTCCTCCTAAATTGTCGGATTCCAAATTTCCCAAGGTATCTATGGAAGAACCTCTTGGTCTATCAGTCAGAGTAAACCGACCGGTTACTTAGTGCATGCACCAAATAACCGCATCGCGACGAACAACTGATAACTAACCGGTTTGGAAATAGCTTATTTCAGATTATTTGGCCTCCAAACAAAAGTTGAATAATTATCTGTGTTTGAACTTTTCTGTTCTAAAAAACTGCCCTTTCAAAGTAAAACTGGTCATACCTCAAAAGACGTGAAGATATGATATCTTTCACAGGCCAGTCTATGACCAACATCCTAGACTGTAGACATGCTTATTTCATGCAAAATACTTTATCCTATGGTTAATAGACATCATTACCTGTGACACACTGGATAATAAGATCATCCCTCCACTAATATATAAGTTAGACAAATCTTAAACAAAACAATCACAAGATATAACTTATTCTCTCACTAAGACAAAATGTCTCAATTTCCAAACATCGTTCAAGTGGATTTTAAATCTGCTCAAAGTACTGAACACTACGATGTCTTCAAGATAATCAAGTCACTTGAAGACACTGGTCTCCAACACTTTCTAGATGACAAACATGTCATCTACCCTGAATCAGTACTGGAATTCTTCTACAATGCTAGGGTTTTTCGTGGAACTCCTCACTTTGACACACACATTCAGTCAAAAGTGGGAGGGATTGTATTCGATTTCACATAAAGTGACTTTGCAAGATGTTTCGATCTACCAAAGCAAGGGCTGACCGACCTTAATGTACCGGCTGAACTAAAAGCCGAGATCTCCTTAGCTTTTGCCCGGTCAAATCAACCAGTTGATGACCACGGTGCCAAGTCATTGTTGAAAGCTGAATACCAGCTTCTCAACGACGTGATCGGTCGAGGCATCCTGGGAAGGGATGTGACCAACACTTATTGTACCGCTGCTTTCAACATGATGGCCGCTATAACCACGGGTACACCAGTCAACTGGTCAAGGGTGTTGTTCGACGTCCTAATCTGGATGATTGGCGTTCAAACAGTCGGTCTCGTTCCTCAACTAAGCTGTCTACTTCTAGAGCTTGGAGTTCCACCTTGTCCGGGCGAAGGGTTGAACCAGGCCCAGGTAATCACAAAAGAGGTCACTGACTCATTCTATGAGCGGTTTGAAAAAACTTGGAAGAGGAGGAACCGCCACATCAACTCCAACGGTCACACCAACTCCAACGGATATTAAGTCACTACTTCCTACAACCGGTCATTTTGCTGCACGCACCGATTGTATCTTTGTTCAACTCTTTTATGATTATTTCGGCTTGGTTTATGTTATCTTTGGTTTCAATCGGTTACTTTTCGGTCTCTTGTAGCATCCGTCATTAATGAAAAGTAACATTCAATTAATGTAGTAACTCCCAACTACATAAGTAATTACTATCCAACTAACTTGGTTACTTTTGAACTAGATTCTTACCTCGAGCTCCGCAACCGGTCAAAAGTAACATTTTCCCAATACGTTTTGGAAACATAAATATTCTCTTCATTAATAAGACAAAACTGATCTTCAACATTAAATGCTGATATTTTCCCTCCAAATCCGGATCTATATAAGGAGCCACCCCCTAATCAACTTAACACATCTCAAAACAAAATTTCTTGAACTCTCTCTCTTAGCAAAGTTTGAATCATGTCGAGCCGAACTCTAGGAAACTTCTTGAGCATCGATTTCGATTCCTGTATGGAACATTGGGATCTGGAAACCAAGGAGCTCAGGTTTGAATCCCTCATTGACACCGGTCTTCACACCTTTCTCGAAGAATCCGGTCTCATACTTCTTCCGGATGTCAAGACCTTCTTCAGAAGTGCCTGTATAAGAGGAAACTACATTGTTTCCACAGTGAGAGATCAGATCTTATGGCTGGATGAAGCCGAGTTTGCTCAAATGTTCAACCTGCCCACAGAAGGGTTTTCCGACTTCCCAACCCGGGTGGGAAGTGCAACAACCGATTACTCAGAATTCTTCTCCGGAACCGATGTACCGGTGGAGAACTACGGGCTAAAAACCCGCATTGCCCACCACATCCAACTCCTCTATGAGATTGTTAACCGATCTATCATTTGCCAATCTCCTAATCAACGCTACTCGAAAAGAATGTTTGACATGATGACTTACATTGTTAGCAATACGCCTATCAATTGGTCATCGGTCATTTTCCAAAATCTGAAAACTATGGTGCTGACCAAGAAAGGTCTCGGATATGCTCCTCATATAAGTCGGCTCATCCTCAAATATCGTCCAGAATTTGGACCGGGCACACCAGCATCTCCTTTGAACATTCTTGATCTGGATGGAGTGGAAGAAAAGCTTTCTAGGGTCGTTATTACATAAGTTGTATCTTTATTTCTTATGTATTCCTATTTCTAAACCGATCCATATATCAGTTTCTATCTTATACTCTTTCTTCAATAAAAATGTATTTCAGTTTCATAACCGGGTCAAAAGTTGCAAAATCAGAACATCCATCTAACTAACCGGTTAATATCGATAAATCACCTCGTCTTCGTTGAAAAATCCGATCAAAGTCAAAAAAAAAAAAACCGCATCATCGCGGTTAATAAATTACATCACTTCATAAATGTTTTCAAAAAGGGACTGCTTCATCAGAACCAAAAGACCACTCAAAATCTTTGGAGGGAAATTTCCCGCCCAAAAGACTCCCGCTCAAATTTCCCGCTTTGATTTCCCGCCGATCTTTTCCCGCTTTCGGATTGCCGCCCATTGTTTGCCGCCCAATGCACTTGGAGGGAAAATTCCCGCCTAAAGGTGATGGGACGGTTTGCGGCAGTTGGGATTCCAAACCGCAACTATAAATAGGGTCCTTGCCCATTTTATTTCATTCTTACGCGAAATAGATTTCTCTCTCTAGCTCTCAACTTTCTCAAACTCTCTCAAAACAGCTTTCTCTTGCTCTCTCGATTCAATCATCAACAATGGATCGCGATTCTGCACTATTCAAACATATCGTCCAGGTCGACTTTGAAGAAATCCGAGCAAACGGTTCGGCTCCGGCAAAGCAAGTCTTATCCCGGATCTCCGAGTCCGGACTCGAATACTTCCTAGGTGGTCCGTTTGTTCTATACCAGGAAGTAGTTGAGGAATTCTTTAAAACCGCATCTCTCACTGGAAGAACAATAACCGCAATCGTCAGCGGTCAGCAGCTCGAACTAACCGAAGAGTCGGTCGCTGAAATCCTACAACTACCAACGGAAGGAAGCATCATTTCGGCGGATCTAGATAAAGAGACCTTCGAGGCGGCTTGCCAGGTTCTCTCGGCAACCGCAGCTCCTATAGAAGTCTCCGGGAAGAAATCATCACTTCGACCGGAATACAGACCGCTATGTGATATATTCACCAAATCGGTCCAAGCGAGAGAGGGAAATTATGACAGTCTCACCAAGGCGAAAATTGAGATGCTTGCCGGTTTGATCAACGGCATTCAAATAAACTGGGCCAAGGTTATTTTCACCAACTTAAAGGATATGGTGGATCCGGCTTCCACACGGTCATGGGGATACGCCATCCCACTTGGGAAAATTATGCTCCACTACAATATGAACACCGGTCCTGGTGTTCTTCTCTCTTTAAGCAAACTCATAAGGTCCCGCCAATTCAAGGAAAGAAAGAGCAATAGAAAGGTCTCCGGTCCTACGGGTGGCCGAAGGAAGAAGGTAGGCGCTAAAAAGACAATTCCGGTAAAAGAAAAATCCGGAAGCAAGAAAGACAAACAACCGATAGAATTCGCAGATCCGCCGTCCGAAACGTAAAATGAGGACGATTCGGCCTCTAGTTCTGACCGAACCGCTTCACAGAATACCGAGGATAATGAGTCCGGTAAAGGAAAAGGACCGATAGACGAGGAACACTCGGTTAAATAACTGTTTTAATAATAAATGAAATCAATTACAATTCATATTTATAAACTGTTATTTATTTTATTGGCAAGATACAATATAATTCTTTTAAAGAGTAATTTTATTTTTAAAACAAAAATAATTTGGTAGGCTCTAGATTTATTTAAAAATATAAACTTGGGGAACAAAAATGAGTGTCTACACCTTAGACTTTGTCACATTAGTGAAAAGGGGTTGAATTTGTTAGTTAAGAAAAAATCTATTTTAGGTTTGAGTGAGACATGTTTGGAGAATTGTTCTCATTGTCTTGAAGGAAAGTAAATTAGAGTATCGTTCAAGCATAATCCTCCTTCAAAAAAGTTAAATCTCTGAGAGCTGGTGCATTTAGATATTTGTGGACCTTTAAAGGTACGAACTATTAGTGGTGTTCTTTACTTTGTAATGTTTATTGACAATCATTCCAGGAAGCTTTAGATTTGTGTTTTGAAAATTAATGATGAAGTTATAAACAAGTTCAAGAAATTTCATTCTCTTGTTGAAAGAGAGACTAAAAAGAAGATCAAGTGCATTCACAGTAATAATGTTGGTGAGTATTGTGGTCCATTTGATGTATATTGCAAACAATATAGAATCAGATATCAGAAGACACCTCCAAATACTCCTGAGTTGAATGACCTTACAGAAAGGATGAACATGACAATTGTTAAGAGGATTAGATATTTTCTTTCAAAAACAAAGTTACCCCCAATATTCTAGGGTGAAGCATTACACACGGTGGTACATGTTATTAATTTGAGTCATACTGTTACTTTGAAGGTGAAGTTCTAAATAAGGTATGGACAAATAAACATGTTTCTTATGATCATCTATGAGTATTTAGATGCATATGCTTTGTTCATATTTCAAAGGATGAAAGATCAAAGTTGGATGTGAAGAGTCGTGAGTGCATCTTCTTGGGTTATGGCCAAGATGAGTTCGGCTACATAATGTATGGTCTAGTTATAAAGAAGCTTGTTAGAAGTCGCGACATTATCTTATTTAAAGATGCGACTACTGAGGAAAGTGAAAATTTAAATAATGAGTTGAAGTGAAAATTTGAGTGATAAATTTAAATAAAGTTCATTTATCTAATTCACCTATTTCAATAGAAAATCGGGTACAAGAGGATGATGCTGAGGGTGAACATGATGTTCTTAGGGAGAATGATAGTAGCGAGCAAGATGAGCTCCCTACAATTCCACTTAGATAATTTACGAGAGATCGACAACCTTTAACTATATAATGAGTATACGTTGGCGACGAATGGAGGGAGTTAGAGTCATATGAAGAGGCCAATGATAGTGAATAATGGGTTGATGCTATAAAAGATGAGATGCAATTTTTCATGACAATCATACATTTGAGTTGGTAAAATTACCAAAAGGAAAGAAATCTTTGAAAAATAGGTGGGTGTATAGAATGAAGCAAGATAAGCATACTTTAGCTCCATGATAGTAAGCACGTTTGGTTGTCAAAGGGTTTAGTCAAATAAAGGGTATTGATTTTGATGAAATAATTTCTCTTATTCTTAAAATGACTTCAATTAGAGTTGTCTTGATTTGACAGCTAGTCTTGATTTGGAAGTTGAACAAATGGACGTGAAGACGATTTTTCTTCACGGTGATTTGGAAGAAGAGATTTAAATGGATCAACCTGATGGTTTGAGGTCAAGGATAAAGAGAATTATGTTTGCATATTGAAGAAAAACTTGTATGGATTGAAACAAGCTCCACGACAATGGTACAAGAAATTTGAGTTGTTCATGAAGTAACATGACTATAAGAAGACTAATCCATCTTATCCATGATTCTGCACGTACATATATTAGTTTCCATCTTCATGAATCTCGAGTGAACCCATTTGACCCAAAGAGAATTCTGCTTCTTTTTGATAGCCCATAATACCTATATTATTAGAGCTTTGTTCCATTCAATTCAGCTTTTGATATCAATCCCACCTTCCTCCTTAGGCTTGCAAACATGATCCCACTTGACTTTCCCCCCTCTACCTTGGCTGGCCCATATAAAGTTTCTCATTAATTGATTGATGTCATTCATAACTTTCTTTGGCAAAATAATCTGCAGCGCCCAGTAGCCCACGATGCCCATGACGACCCTAGTAATAAGCCCAATTATGCCCACATAAGATAACTTCTTCATTTCTCAACTCATAATCCTATTCTTGACCTTCTTTGTGGATTCAGGTTGAGTTGATGTAGGTGCATTACAAAATTTTATCAACCCAAACCCGACTCGAATCCGAACCAACCCGAAAATAACCAACTCGAACTCGAACCAACCCGACCAACTCGATCAACCTGAAATTATTTTTTGATTATTAAAATTATTCTTTAATTATTCAACAAAATTAGTAAATAAAATTTAAAAATACATAATAATATTTTAATTTAAAAACAAAATAACATAACTAGCAAATATATCGTAATTATGTTAATAAGTTTAACTTTTTAAATTTAAAGTTTAATTGTCTAAAGTATTAATTACTCCACAAAAGAAACAATTGTTTAGAAAATTCAAAATTTTAACAAAATAAATATTACATAACGAAAATTGTGATATCAATATACGATAAAAATAAAAGTCATGCCAATGAAAAATGACAGTTGTTGACAAAAAAGGAAAACACAATGTCATGAAGATGAATGGAAACCAAAAAAGTGTACTTTCTGTAACACTTTTCTGCACAATAAATGTGATAAAGCTAAAGAAGAAGAGCAGAAAAGCCAGAAAACAGAAAAGAAAAAGAAGGAAACATAGGAGGCTAAACTCAAAGATCAAATATTTGTAGAAGAAAGCAAGAAGGATTTTGAGAAAATGGAAGCGAAAGAAAGAAAGTAAAGGGAATCAAGGTGAACATGAGAAGAAAATTTTCTATAATGCAAAGGATTGGGTCTAAAATGGAAGATGAACCTCAAGTTGTTGTTGAGGAAACTCAATATGAAAACACCCAGAATTTTAAAGCTGAAATTGAGAATTCTAAAGTCGATAAAGAAGATTCTAAAACCAATGTGGAGTCTGAAGCTGAAACTGAAGATAAGGAAGACAAGAATACAAAAATTCAAGTTGAAGATAGCAAAGGTAAAAACCTGAAATACTTAGAAATAATTCTTTCTATCAAATTAGAACAGGCTCGTACAAAGAGAGAATTCAAAATGAGAAACAACAATACTCATTATCCTTTTCAATACAATCTCCTTTTATCGTTAGAGAAAGAGGAAGAGGAAAGGGAAGAAGGCATCTCAATGAAGATAGATGGCATGTGAAAATCCCAAGCTAGAATGGTTAAGTTTGAATGTATACTTTTCTATTTATAATCTCTGTTTTTTTTAGAATGTATGAATTCTACCAATCAGTTTTTTGTAGGGTCTTTTGATTGTCATCCTTAATCATAGATAGGGTTTGTCTAGCTTTGATTTCTGACCCTTCCACTTTTAGTATTTTAATGAAATATTTTTAACCGTTTTCCAAAAAAAAAGTCTTCAAGCATCACAAACGTAACTTTCAAGTTTCAAATTCCACTTTTCCAATGTTGTGCACTTTCGTAGTTTAAGTAGTTGAATTATCTGATTCATCTCCATCGTCTCCATTTATGAATAAACTCATCATTCATGTCAACTTGGGTATAACCTAATTTTTTTTTCAATGTCAAATTTTTGGTCTAACCCGACCTGATTCGAACATGAAAACCCCCAACCCTAACTCAATATGTTTTGGGTTGACTCATGTCGGGTTGGCATGTCGAGTTTATTTTTGACACTCTATTGAATTTGGACTGTATTAAATTATATAATATTTTTTAAAGAGTCTAATACACTTATCAGAAGAAAAGATAATGCTTCACTAAAAAGATGAAGGGATTTGAAATTTCATAGAAGGAAGATGAGATAAAAGAACTATTCCACTTAACATTCAACATATGTATTATGTGATCAATCTATTTGAGTATATAGTATTTAGAAGATTCCCACTCAATTCTGTTACAAACCAATTGTTGATATGGCCTAACAGACTAAGGGCCAATTTGCAAAAAGGTAGAAAATATAAAGATATAAATACAGAAAGGGAAAACAAAATAACCAAGTGGTTATTTAAAAAGAAAGAAAAAGATAAATTTACTAATTAGATCCAACGGTTGTCCATGCTCCACGGGTAAGACTCTCACACATTTTATATTCTTAATTTTATTTTGTAACAATACCCTCTCCTTTAACATTTCTTGACCTCAACGAAATCTCATCGATCACTTCCTTGTTTGTCCCCATTCTAGGAGTTTCTTAGGGTGTTCCATGACCAACGTCTCAGTGTCCTCCCAAAAGTTTTCTTCTTCCTCTTTTCCTAATCATTTAACGAGAAAATGACGACGCCGAGTGTCCTCCTTCATCAAGTGTTTTTTCTACTCGAATTTCTTTCGGGACACAATCTGGAACCACCAAACTAGGTATGTCTTCAATTATATTCGGTGTTCCATGGTAACTCTTCAGTTGTGAAATATGAAAAACATTATGAATTTTAGCTTTCTTCCCTAGATCCAACATGTAGGCTACTTTCCCAATTCGTTCAATTATACGAAATGGACCAAAGAATTTGGGAGAAAGTTTGTGATATGTCTTTCTTACAGAAAGTTGTTGATATGGATAAAGTTGAACAAGAACCCAATCTTCCACTAAAAACTTTGCTTATGTTCGATGTTTATCTTGAATCTGTTTCATTCTATTTTGGTCTCTTTGTAGGTGAAATTTGAGTAATTGGAGGGTGGCTTCCTTGTTCAACAAAGTGCGATTTACTTCCTCAATTCGAGAGTCTCTTGCTAGGTATGGTGTATGAATTAAGGGTTTATACCCATATATAGTTTCGAATGGAGAAACTTGAGTGGATGAGTGGAAGTTAGTGTCGTACCACTATTCCGTAAGGAGAAACCATTGATCCCACTAATGTGGGTGTTGTCCTACCATACAACACAGATATGTTCCCAGACAACAATTGATGACTTTTGTTTGGCCATCAGATTGTGGGTGGTAAGCTGAAGAAATGGCTTGATGAACACCTTACATTTTGAGGAACTCCCGTCCGAACATGCTAATAAATATTTTGTCTTGATCACTTATTATTTATAGAGGCATTTCATGGAGTTTGAAGATGTTGTCCAAGAATACTTTTGCAATCTTTTTAGCTATGAAAGGATGGTGGAACCCCATAAAGTGTTCCATTTGGGATAGGCAATCAACCACAAGAAAATCACTATTTTCCGCCCTACTTTATGTAAGTGTTATATGACATCCATAGATATTGGTTCCCATAATTTATTAAGAATATGTAGTGGTCGTAGAAGACCTTTTGAAGCCTGTTTATCCTTTGTTTCTTTGACAAACATCACATGACTAGATATATTTCCTAACATATCGTGCCATTCCTGCCCAATAATATACCAGTTGCAATTTTTTATAGGTGACAAGCATACATGAGTCTCTTTCGAAGTTTAAGATCATAACCCACCACCAACTTACCATTTTTCCTCAGCGTTCTATCTATGAAGGTAAACCCTTTATGAACTTCCTCTTTTCTATATTTCTTGGATTATCTTAATTAGATTAGGATTAGTGGCCCATGTTTAGTTAATCCTCTGGATGATTGGTGAGTGGTAAACTGAAATACCCTCACATTACACTTCATTACCCCTTCTAGACAAAGTATCTGCCACTACATTATCTTTGCCACATTTGAATTGTATTGTAAAGTCATACCCGACCAGCTTGTAAAGCCACTTCTCTTAGGCGGGTGTTTATACTATTTGTTCCAATAGATATTTGAGTGATTCATGATCTGTCTTAACTACGAATGGTTTGTATCATAGGTAGGGTCTCCACTTCTCGATAGTAAATGTGAGGGCTAACAGCTCCCTTTCATAAGTTGAAGAAGGACTATTATCACTTGGAAGAGCTCTACTTATAAATGCAATAGGTCAGTTTTCCTGCATTAGTACTACTCCGATTCTATTTCCACTAGCATTTATTTCAACTATAAAGGGAATATCAAAATTATGTAATGCTAGAATAGGAGGAGACGTCATCAATTTCTTGAGGTGTTTAAAAGTCAGTCTTGCTTCTTCAGTCCAAATAAAATTCCCCTTTTTTAGAAAATCTATTAACGGTTTTACTATCAATCCATATTTTTAAATGTATCGATGAAAATATCCCATGAGACCCAAGAACCCTCTAAGTTGTTTGATCGTTGTAGGAGGTGGCCAAGTTTCCATAGCTTTCAACTTTTTAGGGTCAGCTTCTACTCCCTCTTTACTTATGATATGTCCCAAATATAATATTTGGATACATCTAAACTCACATTTTTTTCTCGGTTAAGAAATAATGTGTGGTTTCTTAGAATCTCTAGAATTTGAGTAATGTGCATCATGTGATCTTCCCAAGTGCGGCTATATACCAGAATGTCATCAAAAAATATCAATACGAACTTACTCAAAAATGGTATAAGTATAGAGTTCATTAGACTCTGATAGGTGGACGGGGCATTAGTTAACCCAAAGGGAATTACTAGGAATTCATACAATCCTTCGTGTGTGTGGAATGTTGTCTTGTGGTAGTCGATCGTTTTCATACAAATCTGATGATAGCCCAAACGCAAGTCAAGTTTCAAGAAGAATTTAGAACCATGAAGCTCCTCCAGCAACTCTTCGATGATGGGAATAGGGAATTTGACCTTGACTGTAGCTACATTTAGTTGGAGATAGTCTATACACAACCTCTAAGATAAGTCTTTCTTTCTTACAAGGACAACTTGTGTAGAAAATGTGTTATGACTGTGTTGAATGATTCTTTTTTCCAGCATTCCATCCACCATGATCTCAATTTCAACTTTCTGTAATGCAGGATAACGATATGATCTTAAGCATATTGGTTTCGTACTTGCTTTCAAAAATATTTGGTGATCATGATCCCGAGCTGGTGGAAGTTCAGTGGATTTCTGGAATAGGTCTTCAAACGAAGCCAAATTTCTAGCCAAGCTTTTAAGGGCCTCATGAAAACTCACTGTAGCATTCGCGAAGAATTGTCCTCCTTCATCAAGTGAGTTCCTTACTTGTACTAATATCACCATATTTCCTTTTTGTAGTAGTTTAGGCAGTTTATTACCCTCCATTATGTTGATCTTTGTTTGATTAACCGCCTGTAAGAATTTAGTATTCCCCCCTCGTTCATAAGTTAATGTAAGTTTTTCAAAATTCCATGACGACGACCCTAAATTTATAAGCCATTCAATGCCCAAAACTACGTCATAACTGGACATAGATAATACCCGCATGTCGACTGTGTATTCATCACCATTCATAGTCTATTTCAAACCTTGACACCAACTGTCTCTTATCATGTTTGATCCATCTGCTACCTTTACTGTACAGCTTTAGTTGTAACAATAGGATGGTAAATGTTTTTGAGAACCCTATTGTTGATGAAATTATGACTACTATCGATGTCTATTAAAATAACAAATGGTAGTAATCCATTTTTTCCCAAAATTCGCATGTTTGATAGTTCTTTGATCCAGACAGGGCATGGAGAGATATGGAGGGTTCTCACAGTTCGGTGTGGACATAAGAGTGTTTAGGTTAGCGGTTTTAGTAGTTTCAAGTATGTTCTCACACTCTCTAGTTTCATTCACTAGTATCATAAACAATTTGACTTTACACTTGTGATTTGAATCGTACTTTTCATTACAAGTATAACAGAGACCTTTCTTCCTTCTGTCATCAAGGACTTTATGATCCATCTGTTGCATATACCTTTGTCTGGGATTTGGGTTGAAAGGGGAAGAGTAAGAGGGGTTAGGTTGATGTGGTTTGGTATGATTAGACAAGGTAGATTTCAGATAGGAGGGTGTGGGTAAGAATGGTGGACTCGAGTTGTATAAGTAACCACTACTCATTAGGGATTTGTAGGTAGCTTCTTGAAACTTGGCTACTGCCATAGCATCGTTTAGTGAATAAGGTTGCAACAATCGTACCGAGTTAGCAATATCTTCTCTAAGACTACTTAGATAGCAGTCAAGTACATATTCCTTATTCCTTAAGCATGTGTATAAGTTTTTTAAGAAATATTCATGTACCTTAGATTGTAATCTTGAACAGTTTTGGTTTATTTCAGATTCATCAACTGCCTGATCAGGGTATCAGAGATCGATGGACCAAATTGCTGAAGCAACGAATTCTTGAGATTCATCCATGTTAACGCTATTGCTTGATTTCTGGTTTGTAGAAACGATCCGTACTATGGTCGAGCTTCCCCCGAGAAATGAATATGCGCGATCTCTACCTTAGTTGCATTTGTGGTGCGATCAACCCTAAAGAACTGTTATGTCGATTTAATCCAGTCTTCAACGTCCATTCCATCAAATTTAGGAAAGTCAACTTTTGTGAGTCTTGTGGGCGAAACATACAGCCTATCCCTTGGTGCACCTGTTTGTGAAGACCCTGCATCATCCTCTAAACGATCACCATTATCCTTAGTCGCCAAGGTATGTAACTGTTCTTCGATGAATTCGACTTTAGTCTCCATCCACTTACGTATTTTCATTATCGTCTGGTTCATTGACTCTACCAATATGCACAGGGAATTGTTATCCGACTGATGCCTTGTTTCGACCATCGTGAAGATCGACGACTCTGATACCAAATGATACACTTATTAGAAGAAGATGAGAAGAAAATATAATGTTTCACCAGAGAGATGAAGGAATTTGGAATTTGATAGATGAAAGATGAAAGGTGAAAGAGTAAAAGGATTGCTCTTAACATTCAACCCACATATTATGTGAGCCGTCTATCTGAAGATATATAGTACTCAGAAGATTCCCACTCAATTCAGTTATAAACCAATGGTTGATGTGGCCTAACAGACTAAGGGTTAGTTTGCAGAAATGTAGAAAATACAGGGATATAAATGCAGAAAGGAAAAATAAAATAACCAAGTGGGATATACATGTTTGTAAGTTGAAATTTAATTCAACAATGATACGATGATTTGATAGGATTATTATATAATAATAAAATATATTTTAAAAAAAGCAGAGGATATTTTAACTAGTGAAGTAGTAATAAAATTGATAAGAAAGTGAATAAAATAATATTTTATTATGTAGTTTTTTTTTTTAAAATCAAACTCAATAATCTCTACCTCCTAAATAAAATAAATTTATCAAATTTATTATTTAATTATTTATTTATCAATCAGATTTTTTTATAAATATCAACTAAATTATTATTTTTATTTTATTTGTAAGAGGCATTATATATTTATATATATAAAAAGTTTTACTCAATTAATGTGATATTCATTCACTATAACACGAAAATTATTCAAAATAATTACTTAATCATTTAAAATTCAAATTACTCTAAATAACCTAATTTTATACCATTTATCACAAAAAAACATTATTTAAAAATAATCCCAAACCACTCACGTCAAAGATAAACCTATATAATGAAGATGAGTGATAGGAGAGGAAAATTGAAGAAGGAAAAAAACATAACATCACGTTACTGAACTGTGAAAATAAAAAAGTGTGAGGAAAAAGAGAAATAAATTTTATTATATTTTCAAGCAATTCATTTTTTTTCTCTCATTCTCTCCCTATTCTTTCTTGATAATGGAGTTCCCTAAATTAAAGAGAAATAAAAGTGAAATTTATAAAAGAGCTTAACAAATTTATTAAAGAAATAAAGATCTATAGTCATTCTTTTATACTTAGAAAAATAAAATATATATCAAGAAAGAGAATTATAACTAACTAATAAAATAATAAAACTAACTTATTTTTTATAATATCCTCCCTTAAATTAATAACATTTGTATCAATTTACATATAATAAATTTCACATTTATCAAAACATTTAGGTTGAGTGATTTAGTAATGATGTCTACAATTTGTTTTAAGTATTCTAATACTCTAAATTCACAATTTCATTTCTTAACGAAAAAATAAAACATGACATCTATGTGTTTACTTCGTCCATGCATCACAAGATTTTTTTGATAGTTTGATTATTGAATTATTGTCACAGAATACAGGGATATCACCGACATGAGCATATTTTATTTCCTAAATAATCTTTTTTTTTATACATCTTGACAAGCACATGCAGCAATAATACAGTGGAAGATTAAAACATTACTGGCTGTTTTTTTAAGACCAAAATACTATTCTAGAACAAAACATAAAAGCATATCTAGAAGTATTTTTCCTTTCACTTAGGTTCCTTACATAATCACTATAAGTGTATGTAATTAAATTTTGTTGTTCTCTCGACTTATAATATGATTTAGAACTAGATTACTTTCATCCATATTGAATCTCTAAAAAATCTCATGTGTGTATTTCTCATACCCAATAAAAATGACATATTGCATTTGCAATACCTCAATTCTAAGAAAGAATTTTATTTTTTCTAAATCAAACATTTCAAACTCATGTTTCATTGATTTCTTAAAATCAATAAACAAATATTCATTATTTCTAGTAAATATAAGATCATCTACATAAACACGGTTAGGATCAGTGTCAACAATAGAGAGAGGGTTCTGAATATAGTTGACAACTTAACACTTTCAATTCGAATTTAATTTTATAAAAGATTAAGATCTCACTAGTAAAAAAAATTCAATACCGACTATATATGCCGACCATAACAAAACCGTCGTTATATAGTACACCAATGCCGACTAGAACAAAACCTTCGGCATATGAGTTATTATTACCGATTAAAATTATTATGAAAGGGTTTGTATATATTCTTTAGCATAATTATATATAACTTATTTATATTATTATTACTTATTTTAAATATTATTTAAATTAAATAAAAATATTTATAATTTAAAATTATTTAATTGAATTTATAAAAAAATAAATTAGAATAGTCTCATCGTTACCTTACCGATAACAATTTTTACTCTATCAACTAGTTATTTTGTTGGACAAAAATACATTATAAAATATTTTTCATTTTAAGATTGAAAAGTTATTTAAAAGCAAATAATTTATATAATAAAATAATTTATTTTTTAACTTATAATTAAATTAGTTTATTTATTAATTATATATATAAAAATTTGACATATACATAATTTTGTATTTATATGATTCAAATTAAAAAAATAAATTATTTTATATGTTATAAATTAATTGAATTTATATTATATAAATTATTTAAAATAATATATAAATTATAAAATATAAACTAATGTGTGTAATTAAATTATACCCTGAGGCAGTGTTTGGCAGGAGGTATAATCCTGTTAAGATAGGATAACTATACAAATAGTAAAATTATACAAGTGTTTGGTTAGATTAATTTTATATCTATAGTAAAATTAATGGTATAAATTATACCTTACAAGGGATATAAGTTATAACACCCCACTCCTGTTACAAAGTTATTAAATTCTTAATTTTTATTTTTATTTTATTTTTATCATATTTTTATAATATTAATCTTTATTAGTGCATTATTTAATATTTTATTAAATTTAATTTTTAAATTTAATTATTAAATATATTTTAATTTTGAGTATTTATTATTACATGTTTTTAGAAAATAAAATTATTTTATAAATTTTATTATTTCAAAATTAAAAATTTTGACTTTTTTTTTAAAAAGAAATTGAATGTTTGTTTTATAATTATTAGTATAAAAATAATAATAATTATTATTATTTATCTCTTCTATTAAATACTTATTAGTTTAATAATTTAAAAAAATATATTATTTTTCATTTTTTAAACTAAATTACAAAATAATTATTATTTATTTTAAAATAATTTTTTTATAACATCTCTCCAGCAAAAATAGAAGATTTGAACAAATTATTCATTTTTATTAATTTGTTTGTGATTTTATTATTATATATTTATTAATATTAATTATTGATAATATTTATCTAATTATAAGAAAATATATATATATATATATATATATATATATATATATATATATATATATATATATATATATATATATATATATAATCATATAGCATTATTATTTATTTTTTAAATTATTTATAAGATAATTAAATATATTTTTATTAGTTAAAATACAATTAATAATAAAAATTAAAATAAGATAAATATTAAAATAATTTATATAAATACAAAAATAAAATATTATTCCTCTTTTTACTATTTTCTTATATCATTAACCTAACACAAAATTATAAAACTTATATAATTTATACATTTTTTATCATTCCAACCAAACACTAATAATATATATAATTTATACCTCTTAATACCCTATACAATTTATAACTCTTGATACCCTATACAATTTATACCTCCTGAAGGGCCTAAACTCAAATGGCGACCACATGTCCGGTCGTCAACATGAATATATGTCCTCTTTCAGCCTTAGCTATTTTCGTTTCCGCTTCCACGTTCAATTGTCTCTCCTCCGAAGAAGATAGAGAGTTTAAGATCTTTGATTCGTCAATTAGTTCATTGCGAACTACCTAATCATCATCGTCATCTGTATCGCTGCCATGTAAACCCTCACTCTTACACTCTTCTTTTCTTATATATTTATTCTTTCCACTGGATAATCCTCAAATTACTCATCCTCATCTCCATGAATACTAGGATTTGACTCATGTAACTCTCCATTCATCCGTTCGGATCTTTTCTCACACTCGAGTAAGTGACGACTGCTAACTCACGTTTCTAGGTTTCATATCTTGTTCTTTACGTTTAGTTTTGAACTAACATTGTTTAATGTAGTTAACATTTCGAGTAATGAACGTAATTTGGTCATTTGGTCATCATGATGAATAGATCGTGTTCCATGTTATTAATACTAAGCACTCATATGAATATATTTTGTGATGAGAAAGCTTGACAATATAACTTCATAGTTCGCGGGACTAAAAGGATGACTATGGAGCTTGAGAAGCCATTATTGGATCCTGAGAGTTTTAACTGTGATGGGATTGACCTTGTAAAATGATTGACAAGTTATTTGGTTCAACAAGAGCAGTTACCATTGGATGAAGTATTTGAACAGCTGAGAACATCACCAGTAAGGATTTCATTTGAAGAAGCGGAAGCCCAATTGAAGATCTTTGTCCCTAACAAACTCGAAGAAAATCCTGTAAGCAGGTGATGGAAATTTGGAAATTCAGCCTTGGTTCTAAAATTTTGGAAGAAAGTGAGTTTATGTAACTAACACAAAGAGGACATGTTTTCTTATTTATTGCAGGTTATTGCTGAAAAAGTGCATGCCATTATTGAAAAGTATGCTGAGAGAGGTTTGTGGTTTCTTGCCGTTGCTATTTAGGATAAGCTCATAGAGAAAGCATATGGGGTTTGAATGGTTTCTAATTATTTATATCTTGTTGTGCAGATAGAACACAAGTACGAGTTTGTGAAGATTCTTCAAGAGAATAAACACATAGTGAGAATGACAGGAGACACTACATACACCTGCTCTGAAGAAACCTGATATTGGAATAGCAGTTGTAGATGCTACAGACGCTGTAAGGGGAGTTACATATATCGTATTAACCGAGCCAGGCCTAAGTGTTATTGTTAGTGCTGTTTTGACTAGCCGTGCTATTTTTCAAAGGATTAAAATTATACAGTTCAGTGCCACTCTTCTTCTCTAGTTGATTATTCTTTGAATGATTCACCCTGACTGATTTTGTGTTTGCTTTTAATCATGCAGATATATATTGTATCTATAACTATTCGTATTGTGTAAGCTTGATTGATTTCAAGGTACATGATTAGAGGATAACCTAGAGAGTGATGGTAAATGACCGCTTCTCAAACACACATAGTTAATTTTCATTGACGTTTTTCTCTAATGGCAGATGATGATGATTCATCTTCTCCATGTCGCTCTAAGAGAGTAAAACTATCCGATAAAGTTATAAATCACTCTCAAATCAACCAATCTAACCAATTTCTGTAACTATATCTTGTTGATGTTATATACAATTAGGTTAAGAAAGTAAGCAAAGATTAAAAGGAGATTGTACACATTCTGGATAATGAGGACAACTACGATGAGGAGATGGTAACAATACTTATTGGATGATTTGTAAATATTGTTTTTATTCATTGTACTTTCTATATTACTACTAATCAGATTACATAACCAACTGTTGGAATCATTTTCTCAATCAGAAAAATATGTTATTAAAGCTGTAGAAGAAGATCTTACTAAAAGAACCCGTGATGCTGATCACGATCCAGGACAATGGAGGACTTAACTAGTTTCGAGTTTACAAGGTTTAGTCATCTTGATTTTTGTTTTGATCGTTACTTCATTTGACATATATATCAATCTTTAGTAGGCCATGGTATGCTTCATGATGTTAATCATAGTGGCTTCTTTTTGTTGTGATTATTACTCTACGATCATTTCTTCCTCCAATCGGTTGAATTTAAGTGTTTTTTTCGTCTTAAATTAATTATTTGCTTTCTTTCTTAAGGTAGAGACGTCCAACCGAACAAATAACGGAGGCCTTGAGTTGCTGAATTGGTAAGATCTTGGGATTTCTTCTTCCTCCCTCCTTCTGAAACCTGCTCTTGTCTTTCTTCAAAACAAAATCATGAATATGATATTCTTTTTACCATCTTCGATTTAACTTTGTCTTAAGTTGATTAAGAAGTATTGTATCTTGGTTAAAAATCTCATCATGGTGATAGAGCTAAATATACCCATGATGATACAGTTTAGTAGAGGAATATGTTGAAATTTACTGAACATCCAAAAGAGTCAATATCTTTAGAATGTTGTACTTGTAGTTATATAAATCAAGATATTTTATTGTAGAAAATGTATACCATCGATACTTAAAACCAAAGATGTATGTAGTATATATAGTCTATTATTGCAGATTTCATGATTGTTATCTTCCTTCTTCAACTTCGTCTTTAAGACCATCTCTTGCTCTATCAGTTGGAGTTATGATCAAGTTTTTCCACAATTTCCCTGATAATGCATTCCAGGTTATTGATGTATGTCTTGTATGAGTTTTTCCTTGAGAATAAATTTTATATTTTGTCATTATTAAATTAATCAATCATAACAGATTATTCTAGTTGGAACATTTTACTATTTTTACAAAGGATTCGTGCTATAGTGGTAAGGATTGGTACTAATGCTATTGGTTTTCATTGAGATTTTTGAAATTTGATTTAATAATGATGATTTTTCTTTTAGCCAGCATAACGGGTCAAAGCTCTTTCCAGTTGACACTCCAACATCGCTAGTAAGAATGAAATTTGGTACTTGATTTTAAATGAAATTTCATTTAACATTTATATGATATAATACTTAATTGTTATGTAGGTTTGGACGATGATTACAAATGTGTTAATTAATACATAGACGGCGGTTAATAAGTCTTAAGAAGTAGCGGAGAATGTGCGTGTATTAGCTACTAGCGTTGTCTATGGTGTTTACATGTTAGTCTCAAGTGATCGGTAGGGTCAAATATTTGTGTTCTTAAAGGAAGATTCATTTGAAGTGTGAAGTGGAGAGGATGAATTTTCTCCTGAAACTTTCTAACTTGAAATTTGTCATTTAGTTAAAATTATAAAGAATTTCGATTTTCTTTTTTAGTAGGGAAATAGTTGTGACCTATTCAATGGTAAGTCAAGAAATGGTTTATTAAAACCTTGAAATTAAATATTTTATGTTTTAAGAATATTATTTAATTGGTTTGGTTCATCATAAAACATTTTATGGCGACGGTAGAGTGGTCGTCATAGAGTCTTATATGGCGACGATAAGAGTGGTCGTCATAGAGACCTCTATGGTGACGGTTAGAGTGGTCGTTATAAAGTATTTAAATGACAACGGTAAGAGTGGTCGTCATAGAGTCCTTTATGACGACTGTTAGAGTGGTCGTCATAGAGTCCTCTATGACGACTGTTAGAGTGGTCGTCATAGAGACCTCTATGGCGATGGTTAGAGTGGTCGTTATAAATTATTCTATGGCGATAGTAAGAGTGGTTGTCATAGAGTCCTCTATAACGACGGTCAGAGTGGTCGTATAGATTATTCTATGGCGACGGTGAAAGTCGTCGGTATAGAGGGCTTTATGGCGACGACGGTACTAAAATGGTCGGTATATGCGTTTTTGGTCAATAACGACAAGAGCAATGCCAACGACTGACGACTGCTTTTACGCCGTCCCAAATTATTTATAGCGACAGTTTATATTCCAATACCGACGATCTCTACTGTCGTTATTGAGCTTTTTTTACTAGTGTGTTTCTATTCTTTACAAATCTTCGCAAACTCTTGAATGGATCAAGTGCGGAAATACTTGCTCAATTTGAAGTAGTAGATAAACGATTGAACGATGCGAAAAATAAATAATACACGGAGTTTATGGATGTTTGAAGATAAAATTCCTACGTCACCCTTCTTCTATTTCCAGAAGGTTTTTCACTAGAAGGTTTTAATTTATATAGCAACTATACAAACCCAGTCAGATCCACAGGACTTAACAACTGTCTATTTTTTAACTTTTAGCTAACACTCTGTTGAACAGACAACCTCAATTCAACTTACAATACTGAAATTTTACATAGAAAGGACATTAGATGAATTACAGAATAATCTTAGAGCAAGAGTAAACACAATGCTTAATAATTCTTAATTCGTGCAGTTGATCAGGTTAAACAGAGAGATTCGCCGTTGAACTATGCTTGCCTTTTATACTGAAGTGTAGATACGTCCGAATCATAATCTTGGATACATGTCAGCTTTCCGTTGGACGTACGCCAAGTGTACGAGATCATACATAAGAATATATTCGTTGGATCATGGCGTACCAGATTGTAATGGAGAATATTCAGTAGATCATGGTGTACTAGAAGGTACATGACAGGCTGAAGGAATATTAGCGTACATGGAAGATAAGCGTAGGCGTACTAAGCTAACTGGACAGACGGCGGATAAGCGGACGCTCCTTCAAATGACTATTGAAGTAAAACGTCTGCTTGCTCACTTCTTCAGACGACTACTGAAGCATGACGTCTGCTCGTGCTTCTTCAAACTACACGTCTGATGAAGTGAGACGTCTGCTCGCGCTTCTTCAGACTACACATCTAATGAAGTTGGACGTCTGCTCGCACTTCTTCAGACTACACATCTAATAAAGTGAGACGTCTGTTCGCACTTCTTCTGACTACACGTGTTATGAAGTGAGACGTCTTCTCGCGCTTGCTTTAGATTGCATTTGAAGACATACGTCTCTTGAACTGTACATGCGCAAAGACAATTTACACAACTTAGTTTTGTTTAGACCACATCATTAAAACCATGTCATATTGGTTTGAACTTATTCACCTAAGTTTATTAAAACATTTTTCCTTAATTACTTATTTCTCTTATAATTAATTTTCCTTTTTCTTTATTTAAACTAATCTAATAATATCTCGTTTTTATATGATATTAAAACTAAGTTAAAATTGAGTTAGGAACATGAGATTAAAAGGAAGTAGATATATTTATATAATTATGCTAAAGAGACAGCTTGAGGAAGCTACTTCTGCTTAACGGTGTGAAGAGACGCATGCTCTTCAACTAATGTGAGCAGTTGCTCCTGATCGATGGGAGGCAGCTGCTTAGCAATCAAAGATAATTCCTTCTCAACGGAAGGGAGTTTCTGCTGGCTCTTCAGACACAATGATCTGTTGCACATCATAGTGAAGAGATAAGAACCTTTTTTCTTCAACAGACGACTGCTACTGCTCGATGATGTGAAGAGCTGCTTGGTCTTCATCCACCGAGAGCAGCTACTCAACAATAGATATAGGGTGCAGCTCACCACGAGCGAACAACATCTCATCAATGAAGAACATTTGATCAGCATCGTCTGAGCAGTTTAGCTCTGCTCAAGACGCCTTGTTCCGAAGTTCATCAGTTTTGGTCGACTCTCTGTCATCAATAAAATAGAGAGCCATGGAACTATAAGAGTCCAGAATTAATTTCAGAAAGTTGTTCACTTTACCATTTACCAATGCCATCTTCTCTGAGGGATTATAATTGGCCTCCTTTCTTGAATAATCGGAAATAGGGCACGCCCTCTGTCCATTGCAGCAACTAGCTCTCTTCTCTTTAGAGCCTCATTGACGTCATTGGTGTATGTCCAAGAGAAGATAGATTTCTCCAACTTCAATAGTTCCTTCCACTACTTGGCCACATTATAACCTTTGATAACATTACTAAACCACCTTGTATGGAGCCTTGTGCATATCCATTTATCAAAGGCATCTATCTTCATAGAGGCAGAGGTCTTAACATCCTCCATGATGAGGTCAAGTAGCTGCCGAACCTCCAAGGGAGACTTAGATTCTTTAATAAATATATCTTTTCTCTTACCTATAACTACGGTAGGCTCGGGGTCAAGGACAGACTCTTTGAAGGCGATGCCCTGAACAGCTCGGACCTATCTTAAAATAGAGAATGGAGAGACAGTCTTAGGAAAAGAATCTGCTGGGATAACTACAGCAGGACCTGTAGCCGTCTGAACATGTGTTGATTTATCGGTCTGCCCATCAGTCAGACCAATATTTCATTTAATATCAGTAGTAGACGAATGCACAGCCTCATGCTCTACTATAAGAATAGGAGACGACTCTTTGGCATGAGAAGAAGCCGTCTGAACAAGAGTAGGAACACCCTCTTGACCAACAGCTACAACAACCACTAGTGCAGCAGGGAAGACCACATCGTCTTCCCCCTACCTGTTCTCAACAAATGGTCCAACTTTTTTCAGCAGTTGGTTTAGCAGATTGTTCCACAATGGGAACCACAACGTACTCTACGACCAAGGAAGGAATATGAGTTACCTCGGAAGACATCCGACGAGCAAGAGTATCATCCATCTAGTTAGAAGACTCGACAGATTGATTCTCAACAGACGTCTCAACCAGCACTTCAGTTGAAGGAGAACGAGGGGCATCAAATAGAGGAACGACAGAAAAAAGAGTTTCGTCCAATCTAACTTTCTTTGGAATGGAGTCAACCTTAGGGGTTTCTCTAATAGACGCCCTCTTCAGGCTGGTTGAACTGGCGGTTGATTCCTGCATCCTCAACCTTTTTTTCTTCATTGGAGCCGAACGAGTAGAGGTTCTAGGGTGTTTGGACAGAGTGGTTGACTGACCACTCATCTGTTGGGCTGATAAGGAGGACTTGGTTTCCTTGACAACCTTCATTCGCACAATATAGTTCCCAACAATGTCTGATTTCATGATTCTACTAGTGTTGATAGAGGCACCTTTGCCCAATGTCACCTTCAGATGCTCTAGAACCCAGTTGAGTTGGACTGAAAAACCCACACTCTACTTGCTTGGTGCAAACACCATTAAACAAAGGGTAGATAATAAAACAGATGCCCAGTTGATAGACATTCCCTTCGTTATGGCTATCGTTATCTCGAATCTTTCTTGGGTGTAGGCGTCGAAAAACCCTGCTTTCCCTTGAATAAATTTGGTAGTAATGTCGTTAATAAGACAATACTCAAATTTGAAATACTTCTTCTTCCTGTTGATCGCGACGGGACCATTAATGTTTAAAAATAAGGCTTGCATCTCTAAGATATTATCGGCCGGAATCTCATCAGAAAAGGTGTGGCCTTCCATCGGAAGCCCAAGAATCTGGGAAAAGAGAGCTTCGAATAAGGATATTTCAACACCCTTCACCATTGTTGAGATAGAGTCTCCGACCAGCTTCGACGAATCGAAAAACTCACGCACCTCCACGTCGTGAAGAATGAACGGTCTACCACAAAGCCTTTTGAGGCCGGAAGCCTCTAAAGTTTTGAACATCGCCACCATCTTCAGTAGCCCAGGCACATATACAGATTCAAAATCTACCTACATGGTGTTTTGAGCAAAGGAAACAATTTTCTTAGTCATCTTAGGGTTTATAAAATAAATGATGAAGAAGACAATTTTTCTAAAGAGAAGACAAAGCGAAATAAGTGACTTAGGGTTTAGGGTTTCCTAAAATCTCAAAAGGCATGTGAGATGTCTTAGGCGTGCAAGGCACCCTTTTATAGATTTTAACCGACACGTGTTAAAGGACATCATTAAAATAAACTATCATTATTCAAAATAAATGACGTTTTTAAAAGTCATCATTAAAGGAGACGTCATTAAAATAAACATAAAAACCATCATTAAATTAATGCGTGTCGTAATGGGCAGTCAAATATATATATATATATATCATATTTTTAACAATGATAGACACGTCTTTATGTTATTCGTTATTTGAAGATATTTATAAGATTTTATCTTATCTCATAAATATATTCCATCAAAATATTTCGATATATGACCGTTTTACTGTCTGAAAGAGAAGGTAAAACCACAGCGTATTAATAAATTAGGACAGCTGTCCCATTCGTCTGAAGATAAGTCGGTCGAAGAGCGCTTTTAGATAGACGCCCATCTGTGCTATCCGCATACCTGTGTTTAAGCTTGGTAAGACGTCTATTTGGAAGGCGTCCGCTAACTCATGGAAACAACCATGTCATCAGACATCTACCTAACGTCTTAGCGTCTGACCAGACTTAAAATGCAAGGTGCTTAAGCACAGCCCGTCTGATACACATTGTCTTTAAACGACTGATCTATTATTCACGATTTGAGACATCCGTCTTAACACGTCTGTCCACTCAACTTATCAACAAATTTCCCCCTCAATTTGTGCATACTTAATTCAATTAATTTAGGTCTAAGACACCCAATACATTTCTAAAGTAAGAAAACTTAGTCTTGGGGAGTGTCTTCGATCCGTTGGGACATATTCTAGACGAATATGCTTCTGAGCGACATGATCCTAGATGAAATGATGTCGGATGTCGATATGCTTTGTCCGAGAGTTCAACACCGGGTTGTATGTGATCGCTATAGCACTTGTGTTGTCGCTGAAGATTAGAGACTCGTCTACTTCGATGCCAAAGTCTCTCAATTGTTGTTGAACCCACATCAATTGAGCACAGCAGCTGCCCGTGACAAGATATTTTGCTTCTGCTGTAGACATGGAAATAGACGTCTATTTCTTGCAAAACCATGAGATCAGACGATCACCAAGGAACTAACAAGTTCCACTAGTGCTCTTTCGATCAATTTTACAACTTGCATAGTTTGCATCAGAATAACTGATTAAATTGAAACTGGAATCCTTTGGATACCACAATCCCACATTTTAAGTTCCCTGAAGATATTTCAAAATACGCACCGACAACAAACAGGATGTCTGACCAGTTGGATGTTAGATAAAGCAGAGATCCTATGATTCCTCGATAAGTGGTGATGTCGATAGACTGACCATCTTCATCCTTGTCCAACTTTCTGTATGAATTCATGGGTGTTGAGGCAACTAAGAAGCTCTTCATGCTGAACTTCTTCAATAGCTCCTTGGTATACTTCATCTAATTGATGAAGATACCATCTTCAAGTTGACGAACTTGAAGACCAAGGAAGAACGTCAGCTCATCCATCATGCTCATCTCAAATTTATCATGCATCAACTTAGAAAATTTCTCACATAATTTGGGATTAGTTTACCCAAATATGATATTATCAACATATATTTGAACAAGCAATATATATGAGTCTTTAACAAATCTAAATAATATTTTATCTACTATTCCAATGATAAAATCATGATCAAACAAGAATTTAATCAAAGTATTATACCAAGCTCTAGGAGCTTGCTTAAGACCATATAAAGCTTTATCTTGTTTGAAGACGTGATTAGGCAAAGAATGATTTCTAAAACTAGTAGGTTGTTCAACATACACATCTTCATTCAATAAACCATTTAAAAATTCTCTTATAACATCCATTTGATAAACATTAAACTTTTTAAAAGCTGCATAATTTAGGAAGATTCTTATAGCTTCAAGTCTAGCTATAGGGGTGAATGACTCCTCAAAGTCAATTCCTTCCTCCTGCCTGTAGCCTTGAGCTACCAATCTGGCTTTGTTTCTCACAACCAAGCCATCTTCACTTAGCTTTTTTCGAAAAACTCATCTAGTTATAATAACCAATTGATCATTCGGTCTTGGAATTAGATGCCATACTTTATTTCTTTCAAATTGATTCAGCTCCTCTTGCATAACATTGATCCAATCTGGATCAAGCAATGCTTCATCGATTTTCTTAGGCTCAATTTAAGAAATAAAGATAGAATTTGCAAATTCATCCATTAATTGGTGTCTAGTCCTAAGAGGAGTAGTAGGATTACCAATTACAATTCGTGTGGATATTTTTTGTTCAATTTGAGGTTTGGTTCTAAAGGATCAGATGTCTATTTCGCTGGCCCCGCGATGTCCTGACTGTCAGCATCCTTCTGACTTATAGTTTGGTCGTCTAGTTAAACATCAATCGGTTCAGCCGGCTGATCAGACGTGTTGTTCCCGTTGACCGAAACTTCATCATCGCTATCAGATTGACTATTTGCAGCTTCCAACCTGTTAACAACTTCAATGATCTCGTTAGAATTGCTTTCTACATATTCATCAAAAACAACATGGGTAGATTCTTCAACAGTTAGAATACGTTTATTAAACACTCTATAAGCTTTACTAACTTAAGAATAGCCTAACATAGTTCCAGCATCTGCCTTAGCAGTAAATGCAGCCAAATATTTTTTTACTATTGTTATGAATAAAACACTTACATCCAAATATCCGAAAATATGAAACTTTAGGAACTTTTCCGTAAAAGATTTTGTAAGGTGTTTTATTAATACATTTATTAATCATTGATCTGTTTTGAGTGTAGCAAGTTGTGTTAATGACTTCTGCCCATAGTTTTTTAGAAACACCAGATTCAGCTAGCATAGATCTCGCTGCTTCATTTAGTGTTCTGTTTCACCTTTCAGTAACACCATTTTGTTGTGGAGTTCTGGCACTAGACAGCTCGTGTCTGATACCAGACTCCTCAAAGAAAGAAGACAAGATTCTGTTTGTGAATTCAGTTCCTCTATCACTTCTAATTTTTATGATACTTAAAGATTTTGATCAGATTTTCAGCAGTATATCTCATTCCCCCTAAATTGGTTACTGAAATTAGACCAAACAGATCTATGTGTAATAATTTTAGACTCCTTTCGGATTGAGTATTCCTTCTTTTTTTAAAATTTGATATGACCTGTTTGCCCATCTGGCAAGCAAGATAGACCTTGTCTTTTGAAAACTTCAATTTAGGCATTCTAGAGACTAAATCTTTTGAACAGATGTTGTTAATGGTTTTGAAATTAAGGTGGTTTAATCTTTTATACCAAAGTCAATTTTGATCATTCTTAGCTATCTTGCAAACAAGATCAGACGTTTTATGCTTCTAGTTCATTTTATAAGAATTTCCTACTCTGCTTCTTGTAAGCATGGTATTACCCTGCTGATCCTTAATTAGGCATGCATGTTTTTGAAAATCAACAGTATAGCCATTGTCAAACATCTGGCTAATACTGATTAGGTTATAACATAAGTTTTCTACAAGTAGCACGTTGTTGATAGTAAGGTTACCATGGATAATCTTACCCTTACCCACGGTTTTACCTTTGTTGTTATCACCAAATGTGATCTTAGGCCCCGTGCACTTTGTTACTTCAGTCAACAGCCGTTTGTCACCTGTCATGTGTCTGGAGAAATCGTTGTTCAGATACTAGACAGACTCCTCCAAGAAGTTGCCCTGAGTCACCTACAAAATACATATTTATAGCTTTTGGTACCCATGTTCAATTGGGTCCACAGTTCATCAGTCCTTTAAGGATCCATATTTGAGTTATTTTGATGGATCTCCCATTTTGTGTTGTGAGCAATGCATATGATTTAGACTCAGCAAACGTCTTTCTGCCAGCAACTGCTCTCTTAACTTTAGAGGATGGTTTTTGTTGAAAACTTCTTGACTTTCTGTCAAGTTTTTGTTTGCTAGACTTGTTGGTTGTACTCTTCTTGGGTTTCAGCCAGCTTGAAGTTGGCTTCACATATTTAATCTCATCCTTTGAAGTTAAGTCTTCATAACTTGAATTAGTTCCTTTTTTAGTTAAATATTCCTTGACAAAAGTTATAGTCTTAAGCTCGCATTTTCTGTGTTTAACTTTTTATTGGACTTGTCTGAGTTACCATAGTCAAATCCTAAACTGGATTTGCATCCAGAAGGCCTCAGCTGACTGATCAGCCAATCTGACGGCATCCCATACTTTGTTTAGGAACTAACCACATAGTTTAAACGTTGGTTTTCAAAAGAAAGAGTTTGAATCTTTTCCTTGAGCTTCTCATTCTTAGATGAGAGCTCAACCGTTTTGTTTTCAAAGACTTCCGGTTCAGATGAAGAAGGGCTATTAGATTTGTTTTTCAAATTCAATTCATTAAAAGAACCTGATAGATTTTTGTACTCAATGACCATGTAATCAAAAAGGGAGAAATTGTTGGGTTGGAATTTTTAATGTTTAAACTGGTTTTGATAATTTAGTTTAAATAATCAAAAAGGGAGAAATTGTTGAGTTGAAATTTTTAATTGATTTAAAAATAAATTAACAATTTTGATTTGATGATTGATGAAATAGTTTTTGGATAAAACTAAGTTCAATAATTGTTAGTCATATTAAATATATAAATATATATTTAGATATCAACATCTTAAGTGGTGTAGTGGTAAGCATGCCCGCCTGTCATACAGGTGACCTGGGTTTGAATCTCACCAGGTGCAGAATTAATGATTAGAGTTTTGTTAATTTGCAGGCACAGCTGAAAGTCAACGCGCGCGAGCAAAGTCAACACGAAGTTAGACCAATTTTATGAAAAACGTCTAATGTTAGACGTGTAGTCTTGATAGAAAAATTAAGTAGATTAATTTTTGGAACCGGCCAGACAAACTAAACAGAAGTTAAACTTCATGTGCAGGTACTAAACAAACCGGAACCGGAAATCTGGTGTCAAGAACTGGTTGCTACAACTTCAAAGAAACCGGTTTCAAGTGATCAAGCCGAAGGATCACAGGAACCGGCATCTCTATCTCAAGCAACCGGTTAACGAAGAACAAAAGATTACACTCCAACCGGATCATAATGCACAAAGACACAGAAACCGGAAAGTACAGATCAAAAGTCAGAAGATTCAAATCTCAAGAGTGACGTACTATGACGGAAGAAACGTGTCTCGAAAGAATAAAAGAAGATCAGATCCGATCAGAAGCATGAGAGGAAAGCAATGATGCCTTGGTGATCCGATGCTGACGACCGGAAGCGGATGTTCAACACGTGTATCAATCTGAAATCCGGCTATGTCATCATCTGCTCAGAGTCACCTGCATGAATGCCAGGTGTTGAGGAAGTTGAAACGTGCAAGCAACCCTTCTGCAAATAGGCGTGATGACGATCAACCAATCCAGAAGAGAGAGAAGAAAGTAGCCGTTAGCTATTTTCAGCTATAAAAGGAAGATGGATCGTCTTCATTCAATGTAGTTCGGTACTTGCAGTCGTGAGCATCATAAATTCAAAAAGTCATAAAGCATTAAATTCTAGAGAGATAAAGTTCTATATTCTAAAGTCGGTTTGCCTAAAACCGGAAGTGATTTGTGTGATATTGTGTTGAGTTGTTATATTACATCAAAAGTGTGAGTTTGGTGTAACCGGCGAGTAGCGAAGTTGGGCTCGACCGGAAGTGTAAATTGTAACTCTAAAGAGTTAGTGGAGATCCTTCTCATAATCTGAGAAGAAGGGGTGACGTAGGAGGGTTTGCTCCGAACATCCATAAACAAATTTCCTTGTCTTGTGTTCTTTCATTTCGCTTTCATTTCCCGCTGTCTTACCGTAAACCGCAAACCAATCATACTTCCAAAACCGGTCACTCACTTTCGTTAAACATCCTCCTTCTTAAACATCATCTAAAGTCGCAAACGTTGCTTCAACCTGAAACAGACACTTCCGCCCTTGAACACCGGTTCAAGAGTCTGTGACAGGTTGTGTAGTGCTGAGAAAGGTTTTAGTCTTTAACCGGACTATCACCAAGTTGTGTGTTGTTGTAAGCGGCCACCCTTACTAGAAACCGGAAAAACACCCCGGTCCTCCAAGGGCGTCCCCGATCCTAACAAGTGGTATCAGAGCGAGGTTCTTAGCACTCAAGCAACCAAAATGGTGGGAAGCATGACTCACAGCGACAAGCCGCCAATGCTAAACAGCGAAGCATTTAGCAGTTGGAAGAAGCAGATGTATCTACATCTGATAACATTAGATGATGAGATGAGTCGAGTCCTGAAAGAAGGACCGATCAAAATTAACAAGGAGGAAAGCCAGTGGACAAGTGAAGATCGGAGAAGAAGCAACCTGGACAACCATTGCATGAGGCACATCTATAAAGCCATAGATAACAACACTTTGAACAAAATATCAGAGTGCGAAAATGCAAAGGAAGCCTGGGAAACGATTATCCAGATTCACGAGGGAAACGAAAGAACCAAGGAGAATAAAATCTTGGTGGCTACGCAGAAGTACGAAAACATAAGAATGAAACCGGGAGAAAATATGAAAGAATTTAGCAACCGGTTCACCAGCGTAGTAAGCGAGCTTCAGATACTCGGAAAGAAGTATGACAACCGAGAAGTGATCATTAAAGCTCTAAGATCACTGCCAAGCACGTGGGATATCAAGACCATGGTGATGAGGGAGTCCAGCACCCTTGGGCAGATGAAGTTGCATGATGTGTTTGAGGACTTGAAAGCCTACGAATTCGAGATCAATTCTCGGATTGAAGATGAAACATCTACATCAACCGCAACAAGAGCTTTAGTCACATCGGTGGAACCGGCGGCTCCAGTATCAACCGCACCGGCTCCAGTCAAAAATACTGATCAAATAACCGACGATGTGATGGCGATGCTAGCCCAGAAATTCGGAAAATTCATGAAGAAGAGCCAGCCACCATCTAATAATGATTTTAATTATAATTATGTAGATAAATCAAACAAAAGATGCTATAACTGTGATGGTTTTGGACATTTCAGGTCAGAGTGTAGAAAACCAAGAAGAGATGATAGAAAACCGGAAGGAAATTATCAAGGGAATAATTATCAAAGCAACCGGTATCAGGGAAACAATTATCAAGGAAACAATTATCAAGGAAACAATTATCGGGGAAACAACAATAACCAACGAAACGATTACCGAAGAAATGATGATCAACGTGCTGATGAAGGAAAGGAGATCCAAAAGGCTCTCATTGCATCAGACGGTGGAAGCGAGTGGGCATATTCCGACAATGAAGATGGTGAAGAGAAAGTAACATGCTTCATGGCAAACGACGAAGAGGTATTTGATTTCTCTTCTGATGAATTTACTAAAGAAGATCTAGTTTCTGCACTCAACCAAATGGTTGCTGAGTTCAGAAATATATCTGCGTATATGCCAACACCTGTAGAAACTAAAAACGAACAAATAAATGATGAAAACGATAAAATATATGAGATCAAAACACATGAACCGGATGAACTATTCTCGGATGATGAGAAGACAGTTCAACCGGGAATGGAAACTGATGAACGAGCAATGTACGTCACGGCTGCGTGGGAGAGATCACGTCAAGTAGTGAAACAAATGTGTAACTATAAACGACATCCGAAATGTAGATATGGTATCGGTTATGATCCAAGTAAACAAAATGAAACGAAACAATCTAACGGGATAAAACTAACGAAAAACAATCTTCCATTTATAAAATTTGTCAAAAGCTCACAAACCGAAAATGACCTAAAACCGGAAGAAACGCTTAAATATGTAGGTCCCAACGAATCTGAAAAATGGCTTCATCCTGAGAGAAGGAAAGCCAACCGGAAACCAAACAAAAATAAAAATAATAAAAACCGATATCAAAGAAGTCCATCACCACATAAGGCATTCTTGAGCAACGGCCAAGAAGTTAAGCCAAATATTATCAAAACCGCAACCGGGAAAGTGATCCGACTAATTCAAGTCTGGATCCCAAAGGGACTAATCAACCATGGACCCAACTAAATGTGGGTACCAAAAAGTTGTAAATAATTGTTTGCTGCAGGTTAGGAGGAGCAATCGGTTGAGGAATTCTGAATGGTACTTGGACAGTGGATGCTCAAGGCACATGACCGGAAACAAGGAACTACTGACCGACATCAAGTACGAAACCGGAGCATTCATCACATTCGGGGATAACTCAAAAGGTAAAACCGTGGGCAAGGGTAAGATTGTCCATGGTGAACTATCCATAAATAATGTGTTATTAGTAGAAAAACTAAGCTTTAATTTATTGAGCATAAGCCAAATGTGTGATGTGGGCTATAAGGTTGAATTTCATAAAAACTCATGCTTAGTCAAAAATCAAAATGATGAAACCTTGTTAACCGGTAACCGGATAGGAAACATTTACAAAGTAAACTGGAAAACTGATTTCGAAAAACCT